>NW_022103958.1:5802911-5838807 GCF_000313985.2 Echinops telfairi | reverse complement strand
TTTTGTTCTGGTGATGCCTTATACCTGATCCCTTTGACACCTTGTGGTTGCATAGGCTGGTGTGCTTCTTCCATGTGGGCTTTGTTGCTTCTAAGCTTGATGGCCGCTTGATTACCTTCAAGCCTTTAAGACCCCAGAAACTCTTTCTTATACATGAGTTTCTGTGGACTTGTTTCTCTAAAATACCCAGACTAACACAGAGTGTGTCCTAGACCCAAGCCAGGCCCAGAAGAAGGGAGGAGGACAGAAAGATCAGGCCACGCTTCTGAGCTGCAGCCACCCCTGCCACCCCTCCTTGCAGCCTGTGGGTCATCTCAGCCCGCCCACCTCAGTATCTCTCAGGAACTCAGCACTGGGGTCAAAAGCCCAAGGGGGGTGAGTTCCTGGGTGCTGCCACCCATGATTCTCCGCTAGTCCCTGTTGAACCAACAGAATGGTCTAGGGGGACACATGGCGAGAAGGCTCCTTATATGCCAGGACGGTGAGCCTTCGTCTTCCACACTTTGGACACGCTGTCGGGCGAGACCGCTGCATGGCCAAGGACATCCTGTTCGGCAACATAGAAGAGCAGTCAACAAAAAAGAGAGAGCCCCTCAGAGCCTCAAAGAGAGCGACTGACCCGTGGCTGTAACCACAAACTCAAACATAACACCGGGGGCACAGCGCAGGATGACGGGCAGTGGGTTCACCGGCGCCTGACAACAAGAAGTGACTGTGGACTCCATTGGGATTTGTGGCACCCACGTGGCCACACGAGAGCTGGGCTCCAGACGCTTTTTGGTGGCTGATTTTCCTGACCTCTTTCACCGGGCCTCTCTTCCAAGACACCTCAGAGTGGACTTGAACCCCCAGCCCTTTAGTCAGCAGCCAAGCATGTTAACAGCTCACACCACCCAAGGGTTCCTCAGTGACTCTAGCTCCCACCACAAAGCCCCAGACCAAGAGCCCTGGAGTCGGTCCAACTCATAGCCCCCCAAGAGACAGAGCAACACTGCCCGTAGGATCATGAGCCAGCTGGTGGCACGCAAATGCACACATAGCCTTCCCCGACCCAGACTCCAGCCCCAGGGGTGAGTTACCTGCTCAGACTACAACCCCAGGGGTGACTTACCTGCTTAGACTGCAGCCCCAGGGGTGACCTACCTGCTCAGAGTCCAGCCCCAGGGGTGACCTACCTGCTCAGACTCCAGTCCCAGGGGTGAGTTACCTACTCAGGCTCCAGCCCCAGGAGTGACCTACCTGTTCAGACTCCAGCCCCAGGGGTGAGTTACCTGCTCAGACTACAGCCCCAGGGGTGAGTTACCTGCTTAGACTGCAGCCCCAGGGGTGACCTACCTGCTCAGAGTTCAGCCCCAGGGGTGACCTACCTGCTCAGGCTCCAGTCCCAGGGGTGAGTTACCTGCTCAGACTCCAGTCCCAGGGGTGAGTTACCTGCTCAGACTCCAGCCCCAGGGGTGACTTACCTGCTCAGACTACAGCCCCAGGGGTGACTTACCTGCTTAGACTGCAGCCCTAGGTGCGAGTTAGCTGTTTGCTGGGATGGCTGAGGGTCAATGGAGCAAGCCCAGGGCTAGCCACTTGGGGCCGTAGCAGTGGATAGGAAGGGCCAGGTCCCTGCTCCCTTCTGGTGGGCCCATCAGACAGCAAACTCCGAGGTGACTGGAGCACGTGGTGAAGAAAATGAAGGGGCAGGAACAGCCTCGGGACCAAGTGGGGGCTCCGTTAGCAGGTGACCAAACACCTCCTCTGAATGGGGGGCATTTGGACCAAGACCTGCACAGGGAGCGGCTGTCAGTCCCGCAGAGCTTTTGAGGCAGAGCCTTCCAGCAGAGCCCTCAGTGGATGGACGACAGACCAAGCGACGCCCCCCAGTCTCGTTTGGCTGCTGTGCACACCAAGGCTTAAACGTCAGTGCTAGTGTTCCAGGAATGAAAATATCACTCTGTCGCTCATCCATTGGAACGTTCCACCGGGAGACCCTGGGGCCCTGGGAGCAGGCACTTCTGGGCCTCAGGGCAGGACACTGGTTAAGCATTTCTGCACTCTGACCCCTCCTCCCATTCACACTGGAGCCAGCAGCTCTCTTGCCAAACATGTCCCCGGTGAAAATTAAAGTCAGCGATTTATGGTCCCGAATGATGGTGCCTCCGGCCCAGGAGGTGAAAG
This sequence comes from Echinops telfairi, assembly GCF_000313985.2. Taxonomy (NCBI): domain Eukaryota; kingdom Metazoa; phylum Chordata; class Mammalia; order Afrosoricida; family Tenrecidae; genus Echinops; species Echinops telfairi. The sequence goes on along the minus strand of NW_022103958.1, from coordinate 5,836,641 downwards.
GGCATTCTTGCTCAATTATTGAGTGGCTGCCTGGCCACTGGACATGCAGGCCAAGCCTGGAACTCAGACGCCCCCGGCAAGACCCCAGCTGCAGACGTCCTGGGCTGCCTGGCTCCTTCCAGCAGGCTCCTTTGGTAACAAGTGGCTGCAAGCTGAGCCTCAGTTTCCCCATCCACCTCCAGGCTCTCCTGGCAGACCCAGCTGTCCAACAAGGCCACCGGGGTCCACTCCTTGAGGGTCTTGGGGGTGGGGGTGGGGGCTGCACGAACATGGACGGAGAAGGAGAGTCAGGGAAGAAGCTGTGTGGTTATGTTGTCAGACAGCAGGCGGGATATGAAGAGTTTTAACGGGCCCTCTCTCCAGTGCTGGTGCTGGAGAAGACATCCGGAAATGTTCATTCAGCCCCACTGGCTTCAGGGTGGTCTCAGTAACGGTCTGGGCTCCCCGAAGGCGCATCAGTCATGGCCATGTGCTCATGTCCTCGCCACTGGGAAGACCCCGGCTGCCTGAAAAGGTTACCAAGGGTCTGGGCTGCCTAATTCAGCGACAGGCCGTATGGAAGGAGGGGCTTGTGGGGGAGGTCGGACGAGCAGGAAATAGACATTTCTGGTGCACCTACTACGAGTTCAGAAAGAACAAGGTTTCAAGGGTCAGACCTGAATAAGAACCTTGTTTGCTTTTAACCACGCTGGCACACTGCTACCGCTGCACTCATCCGTTCACCCGTTTGCTGGTTCACTTTTCCAAATCTTTTTCCAGTGACATTAATTATTGGTTTCATTTTACTATTTTGGTGAAAATACAGTGAACCCTCGCCACTTTGCGCTTCGACTTCCGACTTCCGCGGCTTCACTCTATCGCGGTTTTTGCGTAATAGCGCATGCTCTGTCATTACTGCCACTGATTGGCTCATACTGTACATGCTTGATGCCATAAATAATAAAATAAATAATAAATGATCATTGTAGCGTCCAAAATGTTTTACTGTATTTTCCCTTTTTCGTTTAATAAATTCGGTAATACGAGTGTAATGGTGACTAAAGGGTGTGTTTTCATGTCCTCTATGCTCTAACTACGAAAATATTTGATTTACAAATAAGGAATCCTACTTCGCGGAATTTCATTTATCACGGTAGGGTCTAGAACCGATTAACCGCGATAAACGAGGGTTCACTGTATACACAGTAAGGGTGACAGCATCTCAACAAATTCTATCTGTGTGATTCAAGCGCCACTGTGTACACCTGGCGCTTATGCGTTGGGCTGCTAGCCACAAGGTCCACAGTTCAAAACCACCAGCATCTCCGAAGGAGAAAGGTAGGGCTTTCTACTCCTATAAATAGTTACGGTCTTGGTCACTCACAGGGGGCAAGTCCTGTCCTGGCCGATGGCATCGACTCGATGGCAGTGAGTTTGGTTCACATCCTCCAGGTTTTCACTCTGAGTGGAAAGAGCCTGCATTTCTGAGATTGGCTCAAATGCTGTTCGTAAGTGCCTTAAGTGGCGTTGTATCCGTTTGTTCACTATTACATGAGGATACTCACCCGGCAAGGGTTGGCACATGAATGCATGAGGCCACCTCAGCTCACAGCAGGCCCTCACCCCTGGGTCCAGCACCAGCTTCCACAGGGAGAAGGATAACCCGGCGTGGATGCCACAAAGCCTCCCTGAATCTGTTCACAGGTTGAGGAGGGACAGGAATCCCTGGATTGCCCTCCTCCTCACTGCCATCATCCCCGATCCACGCAGAGGAAGCCCCACACGGTGGGTGTCTTCCCTTCCCCTCTCCCAACTCCAGTTCACATCGAGGAGTAAGGAAGGGGCGCCCCACCCAAGCCGGGGTGTTTTCAAGCCCCCCACCTGTATGGGAAAGCTAGACAGAGCGCAGGAAAAAGAGCGATGTCTTTGGATACCGATGTCGGGGACGGATGTTGAAAGTGTCAGTTGCTGCCAGAAGAAGTCACACGTCTGTCTTGGAGGAAGCACAGCCCGAATGCTCCTGAGACATGAGGACGGGGAGGCTTCGTGTCCCAGCTTTGGACAGGCTGCCCGAGAGACCAGTCACTCTGCTTGGTAAAGTAGCCAAGACCTCTCAAACCAAATACACTGCCCTCGAGCCCATTCCGACTCATGGCCACCCTGGGGAGGACCGCCGGGTTTCCAAATCACTACATCGTCAAGGGTGCAGACAGCCTCATCTTTCTCCTAAGGAGCAATTGGTGGGTTCCAGCCACTGGCCTTGCCGTTAGTGGCTCAGTACCTAGCTCCCTCCGCCACCAAGGCTCCTTTGGTAAAGCAGAGGAAGACCCTCCAGGAGACCAATGACGCCGTGCCTGCCACCAGGGGGGCTCAAATGGCAGCTGAGATTGCGAGGAGGGCACAGGACCCAAGGTGTTTCACTCTGGGGGGCACGGAGAGGGTTGGTGGACAGCCCCACCTGTGCTGAATCCTTGGAGGAGAACTTCCACTGCTGCGGCCCTGGCTGGCCCGGTAGCTTTCAGGTGTGTGGGACCCATGGTGAGGGCGGGGTGGGCGAGAGTGAGGCCAGGTCCTCACTCCAGCTGCTGCTGCCTTGGACATGGAAGAGGAGAGGGCTGCGTCCCTTGGCTGCAAGTCGCAGCCATGTGGGCTGACCCTGAGCACGGCCTTTGCAGATCCATGAGAGAGGTCAGCTTACCACCTGGGGACAAGGCCGATAAGTTAGTCCAGACAGTGTTGTTAGAGGGTGACGCGCAGGGACACCGGGTGCTCAGGAGGCAGCAGAAGGCGGGAGCTCAGGGAAGGTGAGGCTTGAGAAACTGGAGTCCCCTCTTCTCCCAGACTGCCACCCACACTGAGCTCCCCTTTGTCCAAATGGGGGCCGTGGGTTGCTGGGGAGGTTTGCCTGTCACTCTGGGAAGGTGGCCCAGCTCCCTGGAGGGTGGGGGGTGGGGGGTAGACGCCACAGTGACTCTGTGTGTCATCCCTGCCTCCTGGGGCCTCCAGTCACACCCACAGCAGGCCTGCTTTGTGCTCGCAGAGGGCATACGGGGGCACCCAGAGCTGCCTTGGCAGGATCAGGACAGACTCGGTCTGGGAACGGGGTGACATGCTTTCTAGAAAGGCTCATCTTCCCCAGAGCCCTGGCTGGCTGGACCCTCTGGAGCCAGCCCCTGTGAGGGGTGCCGGTCTAGGGACGGCACCCGCCCACCCTCCGCCCCTCTGTCCTGTCCTGCTCCAGAAGAACACCCTTGTCCCCAGGAGTCAGGGTGCCCCGGCCAGAGCATGCTGGGAAGCAGAGGAGGGAGGAGCAGGGGTCAAGCTGTGTGGGTTGGGGTGCCCCAGGGTGGTGCCAATCACTGACTCGTTTGCTAGGCAGAAGGCAGGCGGTGTGGGCCCATCCAGAGGCACCTCAGAGGAAGGGCCTGGCAACCCACTTACTCAAAATTAAGTCATCGGACCCCCCAAGGGAAGAGAGAAAAGGGTCCTCGGACCTTTGTTGACAGGAGATTGGGGGTGTGCATCGACTACCCATAGGGTCGCTCGCTGCAAGGTCAGCAGTTTAAAGCCCCCAGCCACTCCACAGCAGAACGGACAGGGGGTGGAGAGGCAGTGAGGACAGATTGCCTTAATTTGCACACTGGTCTTCGAATCACACAGTCCGCGTCCAGTCCCAGCTGTGAGCCCTGGAAGGGCCTTCCAGGAGGCCTGGTCGCGGTGCCGCGGTAGAGGAAGCTCAAGTCCAGAGAGAGGGGCGGCATGTACATGCGCGCACGCCGCCCTCCAGTTCCCCGTACCCCGACCGCCTGCCCTGGGAGGAAGTACCCTTGTCCCCCCACCAGGGCCGCAGACCAGACGAGCCGGTGCTGGATTTAGACGCACCTCGGTCCTCCCTGTGGAAGCAGCTGGCTGCCCCACGGCAGGTGCTGCCCGGTGCGAGACAAGCATTTTCACGGGGCAGAAATTAGATCTGCTTCCCGGGGGGAGAGGTGTTGGTGAGCCGAAATGCCAGCCAAGCGGGCGGGCGTGCGCGTGAAGCGGAGCACTGTCTGCCAGGAGAGCTGGAGTGAGGGGGGATGGCGGAGGGTGGGGGAGAGAAGAGGGAGCCCCCCTCCCCGAGACCTGTCAGCAGCCTTGGAGGTCGTGCAGGTGGGGAAACTGAGGTTCCAAGAGGACTTTCCCTGGTTCCAACTGATATCAATACCCCCATGCTCCGACTCCCCCCACCTCCCCAGGACCCCTTCCCAGGCTGAGCATCCTCCACCCTCAGCATCTGAACCCCTGGAGGCAAAGGAGGGCTCACCAAGCCACAGGGGCCGACCCTGGCCTCGTGGTTAGCAGCCCAGCGCCTAATGCTCTGCACCACCAGGCTTCCTCTGCAGCCACGATGCCAAAACCCACCACCATCTAATGGGTTCTGACTCCCATGATACTCACCACCCCCCTGCCATCATTTGTCAATGCCAATCCAAAGAGACCCAACTCGTGGGTGCGAGGGACACACCACGCCATTAACTGCACAACTGCTTGCCTGACAGTTCCCCAGGACAGCGCTTCAGCGGTGAGCTCCCACTGCCCGCTATCGAGTGGATCCTGACTCAGGGCAACCCTGTGGACAGGCTAGCACTGGCCCTGTGGGTTTCTGAAGCTGTGGCCTCGGAAGCCCTGAGGAACGGCGCTGTTCTGCCCGAAAGGGTTTCTATGAGTTTGGACTCCATGCAGTGGCCGTGGGGGGTTATACGTAAGGGCAAGCTGGGTGCTGAGTAAGGAAGACCGAGGGAGAACTGATACATTTGAATCATGGCCTTGGTGCAGAACAAACAATGCTGCGTTGAAAGAAGTCGAGCCAGGATGTCCTTTGGAAGGAAGGGTGGGAGACGTCATCTCACGTGCTTGGGATGGGGCGGTTGGAAGGGACCAGGTCTAAGAGAAGGACATCATGCTTGGTAAGGTGGAGGGAGAGAAGCAAAAAGAAAGGGCCTTGGTAAGATGGGTCGACACAGTGGCTGAACCAATGGGCTGGAACCATATCAACAAGGAAAACGGGCTCCTTTGTCATTCTGGTCCTCAGACGCAGAGGGAGAGGGGTCCTGAGAGGCAGCTGGTGGAGTACAGGGCCTGAGTCTTTGAAGCCAGGGTCAGATGACCTTGAGTAAGTCTCTTCACCTCTCTGTGACTCTGTCTTCTCACCCGTACAAGGGTGATGCTTAAAGCAACTACGGATGGAGATCAAAGATCACCGGCTTTCATGTGGATTACCAATCAGTGTAAGGAAACCCAAATCCTCACAGCTGGGCCAATAGGTCCCATCATGATAAACGGAGCAAAGGTTGAAGTTGTCAAGGATTTCGTCTGGCTTGGTTCTACCAGCAAACCTCATGGAAGCAGCCGTCAAGAGATCAAAGGACACATTGTGTTGGGTACACCTGCCGCACACGACCTCTTTAAAGTGCTGAGGAGCAAGGGTGTCCCCCTGAGGGTTACAGGCGACAACTATGGTATTTCGAATCGCCTGACATTGGACATGGAAGAACGAAGACTGAAGAGTCGAGGCAGGAGAATCAGGGAGCTGGCAAAGAATATTGGAGGTAGCATGGACTGCCAGAAGAATGATGGCTGTCTGGAAGAAGTACAGTCAGAAACGTCCCTTCGAAGCAAGGACGGCGTCTCACCCACTTTGGACACGTTGTCAGGAGAGACCGGTCCCTGGAGAAGGCCATCGTGCTTGGAAAAGTCAAGAGCAACAACAACAACAGAGAGGAAGACCCTGAACAAGATGCATGGACACAGTGCTGTCACAACAGGCTCATCGCAACAGCAATCGTGAGGATGGCGCAAGGCCCGGAGGTGTTTCATGCTGTTGTGCGCGGGGACACTGTGAGTGGGGAGCGACCTCACCACCACCATGGGCTTCATGAAACGTCTGCAGGGGCAGAGCTAGCGGAAGGGCCGTGCATAAACCAGCTCTGTAGACAGAGGGGAACCTTCCAGCCTTGCCCTTCCTTCTGCCTTAGCCCACCTCCTTGGCTCTCTTTCTGTTGTCTCTCCCATCTACCCTCCCCAGTCTCCGCTCCTTTCTCTGCCCCTTCCTGGCCACCCTCCCTGCACTCCACCTCTATCCATGGCTCTGCCCCTCTGGCAGGACATCTCTGACTAGGACCCTCTCCCTCTCTTCTGGCTCTCTTGAGGTGCTGTCTCTCTACTGGACTTTCTCTAGCGATCTTCGCTGCCTCTCTGAAAGCCCCTGAAATGGTCTCTGTAACTGGCAGTCTCCTACTCTCTCCTCTGTCTGCTCATTCCCTGTGCCCATCTCTCCTAGGGTCTTCCCGAGGCCGGCCAGCAGGCTGGAAAAACACTCGGGGCTCTTAACCTGAAGGGCAGGATTGATGGGAAAATAAATTCCTGATTAGTGTTTTAATTTTCAGGATCTTTAGAGGGGACTAAACAGCAAGGGAGGCTGGTGGGAAATGTCTGCATTATTAAAACCATCAATCCTCCCTGGGAGGGGGGAAGAGGGCCAGAGGGAAGCCGAGGAGGGTGGACAGGGCTTATCCGGGGATGGGGGTCCGGGGAGAGGGAAGGAGGGGGAGCCTGGAAGGGGACCTGCACTCCAGGGCCTGGAACTCCATGTCCCTTCCCTCTCTGCCTCACAGAAGCTCCCTTGGGTGACAGGCCCCCATTGGCCATGGCGGCCTGCCCTTCGAGGGCCATGCCGGGCCACAGAGTGAGACCAAGGCTGCTGGGTGGGGGTAGAAGCCATGTTGGCTCAACCCTCCCACCACACCCGCAGTGGAGCCATGTGGAGAGAGCCCTCCGTCACCCCCCATCAGCAGGAGAAGCTAAAGAGGATAAGTAAGGCAAAGTGCAAGGATGGAACTTGACCCCTACACTTAAACTCTGGTTCTGCTCTGGGCCCCACCTTCCTCTTGAAGTGAGAAAATAACAGCAACCCACTGCTGTGTGTGTGTGTGTGTGTGTGTGTGTGTGTGTGTGTGTGTAAGGCAGTAGTGTGCAGCACATGCTAGAAGATTCGGTTCGGACTCCTAGTGACCCTTATAGGATGAGGTGGAACTGCGTCCTAGGGTTTCCACGGCTGTAAATCTGTGTGGGAGCAGGCTGTCTCCCGCCTTCTACTGAAGAGCAGACGGTGGCAGCCAAGTGCTGGCCTTGCCTTTTGCAGCCCAGTGTGTAGCTCACTCTACCAAGAGAGCGCTTTGGTATCCAGAAGACAGCCATTAAGGTTGGCTACTGGAGAGAGGTTTATGCATTAGGCTGTTAACCGCAAGTTCAGCAGTTCAGAACCACCCACCGCTCTACTTGAGAAAGAAGAGGCTTTCTCCTCCCTTAGAAAGTTAGTCTCAGGAATCCACAGGGGCAGCTCCGTTCTTCCCTCTGGGTCACTGTGAGTCAGCATTGACCCCATGGCAGTGAGTCTGTTTTGGTTTTTCATTGTCCTTCTGCCAACAGAGCATACACCCAGCCCCCTTCATGATTTCATTAGATTCTTACCCTTTTTTTTTTTTTTGCCAATAGCCATATGGAAGTCTTGGAGGTGCAAGTCCCTTGTCTGGAAGTCACAGGCCTGTCAGGGATAGAGCCAGGATTTGAGCTTCCTCCTGGATGGCACAAACCATTAAGCCCTTGACTTCTACCTTCGGAATTGGCAGTTCAAACCCATTCAGAGGTGCCACAGAAGAAAGGCCTGGTGACCTGCTGTGACAAAGGCCCAGCCTGGAAAATGTGTGTGATCCTGAGCCTGTGGAATGCAGGCAACGGCAACTGTTTTGTTTTGTCTTTCTGAAATCAGGCCCTCCTTGCCCTCTAGGGTAAGGTGACCAGGTTTTAACATTGGTAAAGCGGGACACCATTGATAAAACTCATATCCTGGTGAAATAGCCACATGGCAGCCGAAAACCGTATACTGTAGCTTGTCATGCATTCTTTCCAAAAATCGGGACCTTTTTAAAACGCTGCGGGACGCAGGAAAAATTATTAAAAAGTGGGACGTCTGGTACCTTACTCTAAGGGGACTTGGTCCAGCCAGCCAGCAGCTCTGCCCTGCAGGCCTGGAAAGGAATGGTTTTGTTGAAGAGACCCACAGGGACCTTGGGGAGGTGGCTGATCTCTGCCCTGGCCCTTCCCAAGACTTGGTCCAAGCCAGTAGCCCAGAGCTGGAGCCATCCTGCCGGCCCCAAATTCCGCCTTCTTCTCCTCCTCACCCACACTGCTCCCCAGCCTGGCTTTCTGTTCTGAGCAGTTCAGGCTGCTGACTGGGGAGGTGGGCAGAGGGGGAGGGGGGAGGGGAAGGGAAGGACCACCTCACCACACCAGGGGGCACCACGCCCGCTGGGCAGACTGCAAACTGTCTACAGCCTTGGAATGAGAGGAGAGTGAGTGAGCCCACCTCGCTCTCACCAGGGGTCTTCCATGCCCCACTTTAGAGGTAGGAAGCCGGCTCCCCTTCAGCCTAGGGCTCACATCTGGGGTCTCAAGGAGCAATGCTGAGAGGAGGGGGTTGGGGCTCTCTTGAGAGGAGGTATGTGGTCTCACAGGTACGGGAAGACAGGTGGGCAGGGCCATCAAGCCCAACCTGGAGGTGAGGTGATAGACTCAGCTCTTTGCACCCACACCCACAAAGAGGCCTTGGGGCCTGGAGACCTTGGGACCCCTGCCCCTCCCGACCCTCCTCCTCTCTCCATGGCCCGCTGTCCTGGCCACTCCTGCTGGCAGAGAAGGTGGCTATCTCCAGGGACCCACACAGCATAGTCTTTATGACGGCTCCAATTCCCCCCCAAATCCCTTTGCAGACCACCTGCCCACCCATGGAAGTCTATTTTAGTAAGGGAGCTGAGCAGCAGCCAACCCCACCCCCAGCAAGTTCAAGGGCCCAAGGCCCTCTTCTGCTCTCATTTAATTGTTTCCTCTCATTTGATTTTAATTGTCCTTAGAGCCAGGTTTTCTTCCTGGGGCCCAGTGGGCAGGAGAATCCGGCTGCCAGAGGGAGAAGGGCAGGCCGGTGCCTGCAGGCCTAGATAGACCACTTCCTTTGGGGACCTGGCCACCGCCTGGTCCAGTAGGGGTCCAAGCCCACCCAAACCAAACCCAGAGGGGCAGTTCTACTCTGTCCCATCGGGCCCCTGTAAGTCCGAATCAACTTGGGGCGTTGGGTTTGGAGTTTGGAGACATTGTCCTAGGAAGCCCTGGTGACACAATGGTCAGAGCCTTCCACTGCCAGTGACAAAGCCAGCAGCCGGAATCCACTGGATTCCAACTTGGAAAAGGAGATGCGCCTGTCTCCGTCCATGAGGATGTTCCTGCGGCCTTAGGAACCCAGCGAGGCAAGGCAGTTGGGCTTGGCCCTACAGGGTCGCTGGAGGTCAGAATCAGCTCAGTGAGAGTGGAGTTGGTTTGGGGGAATAGACGTGTCCCTCGTCACTACTGGGGGTGGGGGGGGAGGGGGGGTGTCCACTCTCTGACACTCGGGCCACACTCTCCTGACTTTGCTCTGTCCTCACCCTTCTGTCGGACTGGCATTCACACCGCCCCCTGATTCACCACAGACATCCCCCCATCAACACCCCCTCACGACTGCTGCCACTCTTGCTGCCTCTGTGTCCACCCACCAGGCAACAACTCCTCCGATCCTCCAGACGGCCCCCAAAGGCTGGCCAGCACCCAGGTACAGAGGAGCAAGCCAAGGCTGGGCAGCCAAGTCACAAGGCTTTAGGTAAGGTGTCAGGGGGCTGAACCAGTGTCTACCTGCAAATGGGCAGGGCAGGTAGGCACGGGGAGAGGCAGCCTCTGAGTTAGAAGGCACAGTGAGTTTGGGGGTGGGGGGGAAGTGGGAGGGGGTGACTTAGACCTACCCAGAGCAGAAAGGGCTGGAGAAAGGGGGGAGGAGGGCAGGGCCTGGTGGAGTGCCCGTTCTCCGCATCTCTGACAGCTCAAAAGATCATGACCTTCTGGAACAGATGAGATGAGGGGTGGAGTCCAGATGGGAGGGCTCAGCAGAAAACCCTGACCCTGCCAGCTTCTCTGAGGGGCAGGGGAGTGGAATCGCAGCCGCTGTGCCCCCTAGCCCTGCCCCCGCTCCCCCAGATAACACTTGATTGATCCTTATTCACAGATTCTCTCTCTGTAAATTTGCCTGCTCATCAAAACGTGCTAGCAGCCCTTTGGCGATCATGTGTACATGTGTGCAGAGCATGCCCAGGTACACGTTCCTGCCTAGGTCCTCCGTAAGGTGCTATTTGGCTTTTTCTTTCAGCCCCAACCCACTGGGACCCTCCGGGGCAGGGTAGAACTGACCCATGGAGGTTCCCACTGCCCAGTCTTTCTCCCTTCAAGGAGATGGTGGGTTTGAACCACCAAACCTGCCGACCTGTTTGACTAGTGGCCGAACACTTCAACTACTGTGCCGCCTGGACTCCTCTCAGCCTGACCTTTATCTCTCTCCTCCTGTGCGCTGTGTCTTGGTCACATTTGGGCTTTCCCTGATTGATCTTGCTCCTTAAAGTGGTCCTTCAGCAGAGAGTTTGTAGTCCTGGGCTCCTGAGCCCTGGGGAGCAGTGTTGTATGCTCCTTACAAAACAAAACACAACCAAAGGACAGACAAGCTTCGCACTGGCCATAGTACAGGGCTAATCAATCCACACCGTGAATATGAAATCGACCCCCAACCAAACAAACCCACAACTGTCGGTGCATTCTGACTCCCAGCGACCCTATAACCGAGCAGAACCCCTCCTGAGACTGGACATCTTTCTGTAAACAGATGGCCTCCTCTCTGTCCCACCCAGTGACCAGTGGGTTCCACCTGCTGACCCTTTTGGGTAGTTGCTTAAGCCAGGTGTGTCTAGTAAGATCCACCCATGAAGCAGCGTCAGATGGTGAAAATACCATGCCTTGGGTCAGGTGCGCCTCCGTCCTCCAAGGAGCATCCTGACTCTTCAATGCTTTCCAAAGGTCCCCGGGACCACGTAATGCCTCCCTCAGCCTCTTGCCTGCTGCTGCGTTGAGCACTGGGTGTGGATCCAAGCAAGACAGAAGCCTTGACCATGTCACCCCTTTCTCCGTGGGTGACCTTGCCTCCCATTCCCATGGTGAGGGGGTTGCTTTTCTGGACACTGAGTGATGACCCACGACACCACCAGGATGCCTTGCACGGAGCCCTTGTTAGTCCCAGTAGACTAGAGGAACAAATTCATAAACATGCATGTGTGTATAAGGAAGAGCTTTATCTACAAGACCAATTGAACACTGAGAAAACACCCCAGCCCAGTCCAGATCAAGTCCATAAGTCTCATAGTGGACCATATGTCTGATACCAATCTGTAAGGTCCTCTTCAGACTCACGAAATACATGCAATGGTGCTGAATGCAGGAATATCACAAGCCAGTGGTAGAAAGTCTTGTGGATCCAGTGGTGGTGGAAGCATCTCAGTGCTGGCAGGAGTGTCCACATGGCTCTTCCCGCTCCAGGGCTCTGGCTCCATCCGCATAGCTCCATGTGGCTTGCCAAAAGGAATGTGTAGCAGAGAGTGTGGGTTTGGCCACCAGTGAGCTATTTAGCTCCTTAGTGCCTCTAAATGAGGTCATCAAGCTGCGATCTGATTGACAGGCTAAACTCTACCCCTTGTCTCAAATGGACAACAGATTTTGTAACTACCAAGGACCCAAGGAAACCCAAGCCTGCTGCTGCCACCATGGAGCTAATTCCATCTCACAATGGGCCCATGGGTGACAGAACAGAATGGCTCCCTGGAATACTGGCTCTGGTGGCGCAGTGGGTTAAGCAGTGAGCTGCTAGCTGCTGGGTGGGCTATTTGAAACCACCAGTGGCTCCTCGGGAGAAAGGTGAGGCTTTCTGCTCCTGTATAGATGTACTGCCTGAGCTAGTTAGTTTATTGTGCCAACCTGGCCAATAAGCACATGTGGGTTGATTGAAGGGCAGAGGGATAATGGCTCGGTGAGCCTCGCCTTTCTAGTTCTCGGGTCTCTTGCTTTCTGATGGCCGCACCAGGGTGCAGCTGCCTTAGCCAGTTCCCTGCTTTAGCTGGCAAGGCTCACTTCCTGCAAGACATTCCCGAGGAGAAGATGCATGGACCTACCCCGATGCAGCCCTGGGTGCTGGAGGACCCCTGCCAGTGCTGAGATGCTTACATATTCACTGACTCGGCTTTCCTCCTGCAGTTGGTATCATTGCATCTGTTTTGTGAGATGGAGGAGGACTTTGTGGATTGGTATTGGACATATGGGTTAATGGGTGAATATTACACTTGTGGGCTTTGGCAGCACTGGGTTAGGATGTTTTCTTGATGTGCACTTAACCTTTATCTAAAACTCTCTCTCATACATGAGTTTCTGTGGATTTGTTTCTCTGAAGTACCCAGACTAACACACCACCTGAGAAACCCACGGGGCCAGTCCTCCCCTGCCCAATGAGGCTACCCTGAGTCTGAATCCACTGGGTGGCCGTGGCTTTGGCTTTGTGTCATGTCTATAGAAGAAGATCACCAGGTCCCTCTCAAGCAGCACTGCTGGGCTCAGCTCACACTGGCCGCCTTTAGGTTGGCAGTCTAACAAAACCAGTGTGCACCCTTCTTTTGAGCCACAGAGATGCTTGTTGGGTGCCGAGGCGCCAACCTCTTCCTCTCAGTACCAGCAGCTCTGAGAAGACATAGCCCAGCCACCAGCCCCTACCTAGCTCCACCAGCCCCCACCCCCACCCCCACCCCCATCCAACTGAGCCTGCTCTCCAAACTGAGCAAAGAGGGTTTCTTCCTGCCCAGCCTCACTGTCCCATGTGGGAACCTTTGAGACCAAACAGATCACCCTGGGCACTGAACAAAGAGTCTGCTGTTTACCTCTGACCGGCTGTGTGACGGTGTATTCATCTGGGTAGACTAGAGAAACAAATCCACAGAAACTCATAGGTGTATAAGAGAGAGTTTTATATAAAGGGTAAGTGTACATAAAGAAAGCATCCCAACCCAGTCCAGTCCAAGCCCGTAAGTCCGAAAGCCCATATGTCCGACACTGATCTACAAATTCCTCCTCCAACTCACAAAACACATGCAATGACACCGAACGCAGGATGGTCACAGGCCAGTGGGTAGAAAGTCTTTGAGTCCAGTGATGCTGTAAGCAGCTCCGTTTTGGCAGGGGTCTCCACAGGCTGCTCCAGCACCCAGAGCTGCATCAGGGTAGGTTCATGTGGCTTCTCCTCAGGGGTGTCTTGCAGGAAGTGAGCCTTGCCAGCTGAGGCAGGGAACTAGCTAAGGCAGCTGCACCCTGGTCCTACCATCAGAGAGCAAGCAACGGGAAGGTGAGGCTCGCCGAGCATTTAGCTCTCTGCCCTTCAATTAATCCCACATGTGTTCACTGGCCAGGTTGGACCTAATTCTCACAGATGGCCAGCTGGTCACCGGTCATCTCTGAAGCTCGGTCTCTTCCTCTGTAGAAGGAAGGCTCCAGGTGAGCTCTGTCTGCATCCTTCTTGCTTTTGGCCTGAGCATCTCAGAAACTGCCAAACCGAATGAGTGAGAAATGGGAAACCTATTCCTTGTTTCATTTGACAGAAAGACTTGAGGGCCTGCCAAGATGAGGGTACAGCAGGCATGGGGAAGTCACCCTAAAGAGTTCTGGACCTGACCTCGGGTCACACTGAAGTCACAACCTTTCACAGACTTGGTCTGCTCATCTGTCAAATGGGAGGAAGCAACTCCCATCCTGCCTCGAAACATTATGGTGGGGTTCCGCACTTGGGGAAGGGTGTGGTAAGCAGAGGCCAGACCAGAAGGTAGCCAGCCTTACTGGAGGCTCCTTCTGCCAGCTCTGCCATCTCCCAGGAGTTCAGTCCGCCTCAGGTTCCGTCAGCGACAGGGTCAGGCCTTCATCTCCAAACAGTTCTGAAAGGCACGACCAGCAAGCAGGGACCTTAAGTTGGAATCACAAGACCCGAGGTTGAGTCTCAAGCCCAGGACAGGCAATGTGAGTGACCTTGGGTAAGTCACCTGCCCCCCTGGCTTCCTCGCCTTTCATAAAGATGATAAGGACCCCATTCTCCCCTGGAGTGGGAAGCGAGGATTAAGCATGGTAAACGCAGGTAGGTTGAGCCAGGCACACAGTAGGTGCTCGGCAAATGCTTGCGTAGGGCCTGGTAAAAGAACACCAATGGAGTGGTGGGCAAAAGGGCCAGGGCATCCTGTGGCTCATGACAGGGCAGCATGGGAGATGGCATAGCCAACAAGCAAGAGGCCAGGACTCCACCCGCCTTGCCACATGCGGCCTTTCCTGGGCGGCACTGGCATTTTGCAGGCTGACTCAGCAGTAGCACGGGCTTCGCCGAGCCTCCCCTTCTGTCCGTGCCGCAGGCCGGCTTCTCTGCCTGATAGGAAATCGATGGGTTTATGATCCGGGGCCTCTTGCACACAAAAAAGGAGGGAATAATTGCTTCTTCTGAGGACTGAAGAGCAGCACAGTTAATCTGCTCATTTAACTCACTGGGCACCGTTCCAGCCCAGAGAGTGCCTCATCCCGTCAAAGTAGCCAAGCGCTGTAGAACCCAGGGTCTCACGCAAAGGACTTTGGGGATCCTTGTCCCAGGGTGGCTGTGAGTCAGAACCAGCTCCACGGTGGCAGGTTTGGTGTGGATTTGGTTTATCCCGAGATACGTGGCATGGGAGGTTCCATGGTGGAATCCCTGCCTGCAATGTGGGCGAGACCTAGATCTTGTGCGTTGCTGTGATGGCAAACAGGCTTCAGTAGAGCTTCCAGACTAGGATGGACCAGGAAGAAAGGCCTGGCGATCTCTAATCCAAAACCTGGCCGGGGTAACCCCGCAAATCACAATGGAGAACTGTCAGGTCCTCATACTGCCAGAGGAGAGGGGGAGGGCCCACACACCCTCCTGCAGGCAGATGAGCCCTGACAATGGGTTCTTCTGTCTGGGAACCACAGTCTTTCAGATCAAGTCAGATGTGGGGGAAAAACTTGAGGGGGGCTCAGCGATGTCCTCAAGTCGTTCTGAACCCTGACATCACAGAGAGAAGGTCTCTACCCTATACGCCTGTGAGAAACAACGTATGGCGTATGGGATAAAGCAGGTTTCTGTTGAGCGGGACTGGAATGATGTCCGATTTATATTGTCACCATGCTATGTGTTGCAATATAAGAATTATAGATCCAATTAATATTGTAGAAGCAAATCAAGTCCGTGATCATAGTGATGCTTATGATCAAATCTATTGAGAGATTGAATCAAAAGTCACTCAGAACATTGTATCTAGAGAGGAGAATTTTTCTGAAAAAGATCGATTCAATCCATGGTAGATTCATTATGGTCCTTAACCACTCAACAGATGTACACCATAAATTGCAGACAGTTGTAGATCAGGGAGGGGGTGGGGAGATGGGCAAAATAACAATAAAGTAGTGCGAAAATAAAGAATGTCTGTACTGGCATCTTTGGAAGGTTCATCTGTCTGTTTAAATTCAGACCAATCACCTACTGGTCAGTACAAACGCGTGGGATATATCTGTGTTAATTACTATCGCACTAAGTATAATCGTTTCATCATAAAAAGGACCCTGCCCAAGGAACAAAGGAGTGGACTATGCTGTGACCAGTTTTGCTAACAATTTCTGCATGACACTGACCCTGGTCAGTACACGAAACATCTTGATTAACAGGGTTGCCTTGTATCCATGGGCCAGGAGAGTGTTAAAGAAGCTTGTCCGCATTGTTTGTTGATAGCAGTGAGGTTAATCGTTTACACCGGGTCTTTATGAAGTTGTCCACCCACCCCCACCCTTTGAAGGGCTCTACTGTGAGACTGGTAATGGCCTACAGAGTCAGCAAAATATTAAAAAAACAAAAACCAAACCTAAAGCTGAGATTCCTCCCCTCGTCCAAGGCATTTCATGCACCTGCCCCTCACAGGTGCTCTGACCCAGCTTAACAGAAGCAGACAATTACAGGAAACTGCACCTGGCCACCCAAGACCTCCCCCCTACCCTGACCCCTGGCCTTGCTGCAAGGCAGCCTTCAGTGGTCCTGCACATCCTGACTTTAATGTTTTGGTTGTATTGTATCCTCTCCCTGTAATAAACTGTAGATCTGCAGGCAGTCATCTGGTGTCCCCTGACTCTTCTTTAGCAATTGAATTCTGTTTAATGGCTACTAGTGTTACTGGTGCTGCTAGTTGCCATGCAATTGCCCCCAGTTCATGGTGGCCCAGGGCACAACAGAACAAACACTGTATCGCACCACCTTCCCAATCAGTGTTCTGTTCAAGTCCAGCATGATGGCCACTGTGTCTGTGAGTGCCCCCCAGCCCAGGGGACTCATCTCCAGGCCAATTCAGACACCATTGTGCTGTGCTGTGTAGAGTTTTCATTGGTTCGTGGTCAGAAAGAGAGAGCCAAACCTTTCTTCCTGCTCTGTCTTACTCTGCAAGCTCCCTTACTACCTATCCACCATGGGTGACCCTGTTGGCATTTGAAAGACCCATGGGATTGCTTCCAGCATCACAGCAAGATGCAAACCACTATGGGGTGATGTATTAGTTTGAGTACTTTAGAAAAACAAATCCACAGAAACTCGTGTATAAGAAAGAGTTTTATACACAGGTTAAGTGCGCATCAAGAAAACATCCCAACCCAGTGCCGCCCAAGCCCACAAGTCCAACATTAACCCATATGTCCGACACCAATCTGCAAAGGCCTCCTCCATCTCACAAAACACACGCAATGATGCCGACTGCAGGAGGAAAGCCGAGTCAGTGAGCGTGTAAGCATCTCAGTGCTGGCAGAGGTCTCCACACCGCTGCTCCAACACCAGGGCTGCATCGGGGTAAGTCCATGTGGCTTCTCCTCAGGGATGTCTTGCAGGAAGTCAGCCTTGCCAGCTGAAGCAGGGAACTGGCTAAGGCAGCTGCACCCTGGTTCGACCATCACAAAACAAGAGACCTGAGGACTAGAAAGGCAAGGCTCACTGATCCATTTATCTCTCCACCCTTCAATTAATCCCACATGTGTTTACTGGTCGGGTTGGCACAATAAGCTTTAACTATCTCAGATGACAAACTGACAGATGGGAGATGGAACGAGCACTCCAACATCTACATCTGTACTCTGTAGACGGAGTGACTAGAATCCAGAGTGGGTGTGACTTACCCACGGTCACATGCAAGTTAGCAACAGAGCTGAGACTGGAGTCAAAAAACGGAGTTCCCAGCCTAGGGCAAGTCTTCTGTTGTACTCTCCTTCCCCTGCTCCTGGGAGGTGAGGGTCCATGCCCTAGAAGGTCCAGGAAGTCAGAGAGAAGTGTGGTGTTGTTACCTGTTTGGTGCGCTTGGGTCAGGTTCTGACCCATAGTGACCTTATGCACAACAGAATGTAACACCGCCTGACCCTGTGCCATCCCACAATTGTGTCCATGTTGCAGCCACAGTGTCAACCCATTTCCTAGAGGCCCTTCCTCTCTTTCCCTGCCCCTCCACTTTACCAAACACGATGTCCTTCTCCAGGGACTGGTCTCCCCTGACAACGTGTCCAACGTGTGTGAGACCAAGTCTCACCTTCCCTGCCTCTAAGGAGCACTCTCGCTGTGCTTCTTCCAAGACAGATCGGTCTAGGCGTCTGGATAAGGCTAGATTAGAAGACTCAAGGCGCTTGGTGATGACCATCAAAGACACCAGCCTTCAAAATGGATCACCTCTCAAGAGAAAGAAAAGGAAACTCCTCCCCGCTGGACCAGTCGCGGCAGCATGATAAAGGGAGGACTGATTGAGGTGGTCAGGGATTTTGTTTCACTTGAATCAACACACACGGATCTAGCAGTCAGAAACCAAACGATGTGTTCTACCGGGCAGATCTGCTGCCAGTGATCTCTTTAAAGTACTGAAAATCAAATATGCCATGTGGCAGCCCGAGCTATACCTGACCCCAAGCCCTAGTCTTTGTCAGTCACCTCGTATGCAAACAAGGAGAACCGAGGGACTCGATGCCCTTGAATTGTGGAGTTGGCAACAAATGTGAAGCCTACCCTGAAACGGCCGGAAGAACAAATACATCTCTCTTGGGAGAGATACAGCCAGCTTGCTCTTTAGAAGGGAGGCTGGTGAGACTTTGTCTCCTGTACTTTGGTCAAGAGAGGCCAGCCCCTGGAGAAGGACATGATGCTTTGTAACGTAAAGGTCCGGGGGACCCGAGGAAGACGCTCAATGAGATGCGGATCCTGGGGCTGCAACAATGGACGGGAACATAACGATGGTGAGGAGGGTACAGGGCCACCAAGCAGTGTTTCTTTCTCTCGTACATAGGGTCCGTATGAGTCAGCGCCGAGCCAATGGCATTTTTAAATAAATCATTTTATCGGGGGCTCTTAGAGCTCTTATAACAATCCATACATCAATGGTATCAAGCACATTGTACATACGTGGCCACCATGATTTTCAAAACATTTTCTTTCTACTTGAGCCCTTGGTATACGCTCCTCTTCCCCCCCCCTCCCACCCTCGTGCACCCTTGATAAATTATAAATTATTGTTGTTTTCGTATCTTATACACTGTCTGCTATCTCCCTTCACCACGTTTTTGTTGTTGTTCCCCCTGGAGAGGGGAGGTGTTATATATCAAGTCAATCCTTGTGACTGGTTCCCCCTTTCTCTTCCCTACCCCATCTTCCCCCTAGTCTCATGGTATGGCTACTCCCATTGCTGTTCCTGGGGTGAGGTGGGGAGGTTATCTGTCCTGGATTCTGTGTGTCACGAGCTCTTATCTGTACCAGTGTACACGCGCTGGTCTAGCCGGATTTGTAAGGCATAACTGGGGTCATGATGGGGGCGAGGGGACTGGAAGAAGCATTAAAGAGCTAGAGGAATGTTGTGTGTTTCGTCGGTGCTATACTGCACTCTGGCTGGTTCTTCCCTTCCTTGTGACTCTTCTGTGAGGGCATGTCTAATTGTCCACAGATGGGTTTGGGTCTCCACTCTGGCCCTACGCATTTACATTGGTATCATTGTTTTAGGTCTTCTGATGCCTGATACCTGATCCTATCGACACCTCGTGATCATACAGACTGGTGGGCTTTGTTGCTTCCCTGTTAGATGGTGACTTGTTTATCTTCAGACATCTAAGACCTAAGACACTATATCTTTTAATAGCCAGGCACCATCAGCTTTATTCACCACATTTGTTTATGCACCCATTTTGTCTTCAGTGATCGTGTCAGGAAGGTGAGCATCACAGAATGCCAGGTTATTAGAACAAAGTGTTCTTGTGTTAAGGAAGTTATTGAGTAGAGGCCGGATGTCAGTCTGCTACCTTAATCCTTAACATATAGATATATGTACATAGACCTATATCCCTATCATTATATATTAATATATTTACATATGTACATGCCTCTATGTATACCTCTATAAATGTGTTTTACCTCCTAGTTCTTTCCTCTATTTCCTTTTCCTCTCCTCCTGTCCCACTATCATGTTCAACCTTAGTTTGGTTCTCAGTAATTCCTCTCATCTACATTGCCCTTGATCGAACCCTACCAGGCATTCTACGCCCTCCTCACCATCAATTTTAGATCTCCTGTTGTTCCCTTGTCCCTGGGTTTGTTGAGCCAAGGGCATTTAACAACAGCACCATACAATAGCAAAAGAGACACCTGAGGAGGTGGGGGCCTGTGCTCCGTGCAATCCTTCGGGGATCCGGGCACCTTCTATGTGTTGCTCCGTGGGCTCTGGATCCAGTCTTCTTCCATTCACAATGAAGACGGGCACAATAATACTGTGGTAGTTACATAATCTGGTGTCAACTTGAGGGTATTAGGAGTGAAGAGAGGGCGTGTAGCCTGTCAATCAGGGCACAGGCTGCTGCTGCTGCCTTGTGGGCACGGCCTCTCAGGAGGATTCTGGGAACTTCCTCTCTCTGTCTACCTTGGTCTCCCTGTTGACAAGCCAGCAGAGACTTGTGAGACCTGTGAGGAGTCCCCCTCTCTCTGCTTTTACCTTACCCTTGAAAAGCCACACTCAGAGAGCTGGAGGAACCACATGGAGACCCACAGCAGTGCTGAGATGTTTCCTTTGCCACTGGATCCACAAGACTTTTCTCCCACCAGCCTGTGATCTTCCTGCATTTTGCATCATTACATGTGACTGCGTAAGTCTGAAGAGGGAATGACGGACAAGTATCGGAGTTATGGGCTAATATCAGACTTATGGACTCGATCAGGACTGGGCTGGGATGTTTTCTCAATATACAATTGAGAAAATGTTTGATATAAACGTCCTTCTTATACATATCTGAGTATCCCTGGATGTGTTTCTCTAGTCAACCAGGCCTTAACACAAATACCACCAGCCGCCTGCCAGTGTGAAGGTAGCTGGGTCAAGAGGTTGACGTCCTTTCTTGCTATTGGGTGGTGGAAGTGGGGTCTGAGCCAGCCCACAGCTTTGTTGTTCTATGTCCCCAGCTGGTCTGACTCTAACACAGCTCCTCTTTCTTCTTCCTGAGCTCACCAAGCACACAGCGGACCACCAGCTGGCCACGCCCTTCCCAGCTCTAAACCCCATATCCCAAACGCATCTACTTATATACCCTTTGGAGAACACGGTGTTTGTGTATCTCACCCACTGTCCACCCTGATCTTTGAGCAACACACCAGTCAGATAGAAGCCGGGAGAGGTTTGTTCCCAGGAGAAGCTGTCTGCCTGCTTGTCTCCTTGGGGCAGGCCCTATGAGTTCCAGGAGCTTCAAAACAGCAAAGTGTGGTCTTCTGTTTATGAGCTAAAGGGAGCCTCTGGTGGAGTTTTCCACCAGGGATAGCAGGAGGAAGCAGCAGGGCAGAGGGTGGAACAGGGACTGAGCCTGGCTCAGGGTCAGGCTGGGGACTGGCTCCCAGGACACAGGGCTGTGGCATGCAGAGGAGGGGTACCTGCCTTGTGGGGAGGCAGCTCTAGATTCTACCCCAAATGGCAGTGCCCTTGGGCAAGTCAACCCACCTTTCTGGGCCTTGTTTCTCACTTGTAAAAAGCATCGCGCCTTATTTTCTCTCTCGGGGATGTTATGCGATGTAAGGAAATGACACGTTAAAGCTCAATACGGGGCACCCAGGGGGCTTTGGGTAGTTTCCCCCTTGCCCTTCCCCCCACTCTCAAGCCCCCTTTCTACAAAAACTAAAGTCACTGCCATCAAGCGGATTCCAATTCAGAGCAACCCTGTAGGACAGGGTGGAACTGCCTCTGGGGCTTCCGAGAGTGTACCTTTTTGTAGGAATACAAAGCCTCCTCTTGCTCCCATCTTGCACCTTTTTGTGAGACTGTAAGTCGCTCGAAGGAGACCAGGGAATGGGTTGTTCTCGGGGAGCCGAGGATGCTTGGGTCGGGGGGCCACGCCTGGGAGGCAGCAGGGGTTCAGAGCTCAGGTTTGATCGCCATGAGCGCCTCTCTCTGCTTCCAAACTTTCTCCCCCCCACCCCCACCCCTCACCAGCCCCACCCAGCCTGGGAGAGCCGGGCTTGGACAGTGCACTTCTTAGTGGAAATGATGGCCATCTAATCTAATTCTCCCATGGAAACACGGTAATGACATTCCTCACTCAAGCCCTGGTGCGCAGGTTGTCTAAAATGACCACAAACATCTTTGCTAGCCGCCTCGAGATTGCACGCCAGTGCTCCAGGCAGCAGCAAGCCTCTGGAAGTGCATCTAAGTCCAGGGGACAGGGCGGCGTGGTGGGCACGCACCTCAAACACCCTGTACTGCGGAGCCGGGTTGGAGTGAAGGACACAAAGTTCCTTGTCAGCGTGCACATTCATCCTCACCTCCTTTTCTCCGGTGGATCATCACAGCTCAGGTTGATGGGGTGCTCACGATGGGCCAGGCAAGGCTCCAAACTCATGTCAGAATCAACCCTCTGAAAGAAGCCAGGGATGGGGTGAGGGCTGGGGAGACGCATGGTGGTCTTCCCTCCAGGCTCACAGGTAGAAGTAATGGAGCCAAGCTTCCACTCCGGGCAGAAGGATTCTGGGAGCTACCCCTCAAACCAATCCAGGACTTGATTGATAGAAGCCTCTTAGAAGGACCATCTCTCAATGGAGCTGCTTTGGGCAGCTTGTTTGAGGACATTTGGGCCAGGGGCACTGGTTGGCTTTGAGAGGTACCAGTCGGTCATGTTTGTCTAGAGGCCTTTTCTGATGTGTGTTCTGCTCAGTCAGACACAGTGAACCAGCCCATGCGAGGAACCAGGAGCTGTGCTTAGGAAGCATGGCCTCTTCCCTCCAAGGGGAAACAGAGATATAAACAACACATTCCACCCAGGAGGGAAAATAGGAGACATTCCCTGTTTGATGGAGAACCCCAAACCAATGCCCCTGACTTTGAGTAGGTGTCCACTCACAGTGCCCCTGCCGGACAGAGTAGAAGTGCTTACTGGGATTTCCATACAGAAGCAGACCGGCCACGTCTGTCTCCTAGGGAAGGGCTGGCGGGTTCCAGCTGCCGACGTGGTAGCAGTCGTGCGCTTCACCCCTGTGCCGCCAGGGCTCCTTTTGAGGGACCCTATGGAGGGCGAGGTTGATTTGGGAAGTGGGAGGACAACATTTGATTTCTCGGAAGGGTTTTGAAAGATGAAGAGGAGTTTGCAGGGAGGCAAAGGAGGAAGCATCCTGTCAAGTCAAAGCCCACCCGCTAAACCCACGGAGTCAACGCCAACTCATGGTGCCCCCGTGTGTGTCAGGGAGGAACGGTGCTCCGGGGGCTTTCCACAGCTGGTTTTGCAGACAGAGATCACCAGGCCTTTCTTCGGCGGCACCTCTCATTGGGCTCAGACCTCTAGCCTTTTGGTTGGAGCCAGGTAACTGTTTGTACCACCTGTGGGACAAAGATGAGTCTCTCTGCTCCCTTAATGTCTGTAAGTCCTGACCGGGGCAGGGCAGGGAATGAACAATGGACCCTGGGAGAACAGGCTGGGTAAACATCTTAAGCTTGAGGCCAAGCCCTGGTGAACATCCTGACACAGAGCTGTAGCCTGAGGTGACTCCAAAGCATGCTGACTTTGAGCCCCAACCGAGATGAACTTGCAAGGAGGCCATGCTAGAACCCCCCAGGACAAACTTAGTAATAATTAGAAGGTGAACTGACGGTCGACTGTGCTGAGACCCACTCCCCTTTGACTCTGCCTTCAAAAACTAGAAATACTGTTCCCCTGGACAGTGTCCCTTCTCACCTTGGAAGGGGGCTCCATCTCTCTTCCAGTGACCCTGTGCTTTAATAAAACTCGGGCTTAATTCTTTGCTGCTAGGTGCTTGTAAGTGCGGGAGCAGGCCTTATCTCCGGCTCCTCGTAAATCACACGGTGGACCAGGCCACTACCCAGCCCCAGCCCAGCCCCTGGGGACAGCAATCCGGAGCCGAGCATCACTGTCTCAGAAACCTGGCTCGCTCTCCTTGTGACCCATATCAGAGGCTGAGTGGACACTGAGCCCCCTTCGGCCAGCTCAGGGGCCTTCAGGACAGAGCCCTCCTGAGACAGATGCAGGAGGAGGCTGTCAACGGGAAGCACCGCTGCTTAACCTTTTGATTGGATCTGATGGGGATTCACACACACACACACACACACACACACACACACACACACACACACCCTTGAATTCCCCCGGTCCTGGTTCCCGCGCTCATCTCCAGCCCCGAGCCCAATCTGTGCAGTGGGTCACAGTCACAGCACATGTTCCCAGGGGGAGGGAAGGCTGTTCACCTGAAGCCGGACAGACCCTGGGCAGCTCCTCTCTGTTCTCCCCTCCCCATCCTGCAGTTGATTTCCTGGGAGGCGCTCTCAGAGCCTGCCCTCCGATAACTCCGTTCTTTCCTCTCATCCTAGGCTCCGAGCTTCGGTCAGGCCAGCTGCTTGCAGCCATTGCCATGATCTGGTCCTTCCCTGTGCACTCACGAGACCCAGGGGACCTGTCCTTGGGGCCTGGGTCAGGCGAGAGGCTGCCACAGAAGAGAGCAAGGGCTGTCGATGGACCTCACCACCTCAGAGGGCAAAGGGAGACAGCTGCCTCTTCTGGTTCAGATTCCTGGCCCCTGCCCCCACCTCAGCCTCCCACCCCACATCCCCCTCCACCCACGACAGTCCCAGCGCCAGGGACAGAGACCAGATGCCTTGTCAAAACTTCAAAAGATCATCCGGCCCCGTGAGGAGAGCTAAGCTACTTCCCTCTACCGCATGCTCCCATATCTCCTTTCTCTGGCTCCCTGGTTTCCTCCTCTCCTTCCCTCCAAATGCTTCCTGAGCACCTACTGTGTGCCAGGCCGGGAACTCGGAGGCTGGGGATAACACAAGCCAGGCAGGTGAGCTTTCCATCCTCCGGAGGGCGGCCAGCAGGTGAGCCAGCCCTGCCCGCTACAACTTTGCAAATGGCATGCTTCACCCCCAAAGGGGTGGCCTTTGGGCAGGAACTGTCCTTTAGGCAAATGTTCTGATAGGCAGGAAATGTCCTCTAGGCAAAGGGCCAGGGAAGGCATTCCAGGCAGAGGGGTCAGCCTGGGGCAGGGCCGAGTCTGACTCGTGTGAGGAGGAGGGGAATGGTCAGTGTGGTGGGGGCACAGTGAGTGAGGCGGCCTGAGCTGAGGTCAGGGGCCAGGCGGGGGCCAGGTGGGCCGGAGTTTGGAGTTTTCTGTAAGTGAGACCAAGTCCACTCCTGCCTCCTTCCATCCGCCCATTCTTTCTCCGCTTCCCTCTCCCACTTCCTCCCTCCTTTTCTCCTGCCTTCCTTTGCCCTGGAGTCTGAGCCCCTGCAAAGTCCCTTCCACAGCCACCTAGGAGGGCTCAGGATAAGCCCAGTCCAGGTCAGCCGACACAGTCACAGGTCTCGGATGGAGGTCAGCGGTAAAGGTGGCTCTCACCCAGCCTGTGGTTGTTGGTAGGCGCCATTCGGTTGGTGCTGACCCATAGCACCCCTGTGCTCAGCAGAAGGAAACACCGCCCAGCCCGGTAGCATCCTGGAGCTCCTGGTGGCATCCCCTGATCCATCCGTGCTGTTGAGGACTTCGCTCTTTGTCGCTGCCCTCTCTACTCTCCCAAGCACGACGTCCTTCTCCGGGGACTGGACGCTACTGACCCCGTGTCCCTGTAAGACGGAATATGCATAGGTCAGATGGAGACTCACTGTCCTTGCCACTGAGGAGCACTCTGGCTGTCCTTCTTCCAGGACAGACCTGGTTGTCCCTTCCGCCAGTCCACCACACTGCCAGCATTCTTCGCCAGCACCACAAGTCAAACGCACCAGTGCTTTCCCGCTCTCCCGCATGCAAAGCCAGCTCTCACATGCACAGGAAGCGACCAAAAAGCCCATGGTCTGTGTCAGGTGCACCTTAGTCCTCAGAGTAACATCCTGGTCTTTCAACATTGCAACGAGGTCTTTGCCGCAGATTCACCCAAGGCACCCAGCCTGGGCACCTGACAACGCTTGTCCTCTAGAAGCAAGGCTGGCACACCCTCTCAGAGCCCCGTGGAGGCTGTAGCTCAGGACCCTAGCTCAACTAGGGGCTTCCTGGAGGTGTCCAAGTGAACCCTGTGGTTCCAGGGTGGAGCCCCAAGAAGAGCTGCTTTCTCAGTTAAAGGAGGCCGAGATGGAGGGAGGAGGAGGGGGAGGTCTGGAGGAAAGACTAGACATAAGGGTGGGTGATGGGTTGGCCAAGCCACTGGGAACCAAGAGGGATTGCCCCAGGAGCTGCCGGCCTCATCCTGGCCCCAAGGACATCCTGCAGCCCATCTGAGCAGGCAGCAGAGCTGGGTAAGAGATACACAGCTGCTGCTGCATAGGGGGCGATGGGAGTGGGTGAGGGTCCTGGCCCCAAGATCCAAGTGTGTCCTGTCGCGGCCACTGGCTGTGTGACCATGGGCAGCTACTCCGATTCTCCCTTGGAGCAAGTAGGATTTTCTGTCCACTTCAGACTTCCCTTCACGCACTCTGGACACGTGGTCAGGAGAGACCAGTGCCTGGAGAAGCCATCTGCTGGGGCAAGTCGAAGGGCAGTGGGAAAGAGGCCTTTGACATGATGGATTGTCACAGTGGCAGCCAGGTGGGCTCAGACCTGAGGACAAGCGTGAGGACCACGGAAGACCGGGTGGTGTTTCCGTCCGTGGTGCTTAGGGTCACTCTGAGCCGGAACCGTCTCGACAGCACCTGACAATACCACCGCCACCCCCTCGGGCACTGTGACAAAAAATTATGAACAGCTAGGTCTCACTGCCAGCGAGTGGAGGCTGACGCATGGCGACCCTGGAGGGCAGGGGAGAACTGGCCCTGTGAGTCTCCAAAAGAAAGCGCTGTCTTTCTCCCAAAGAGCGACTGGTGGTTTTGAACTGCTGACCTTGCAGTTAGCAGCCCAACATCTAACCACCATGCCACCAGGGCTCCTTCAAACATGCCAATGTAAAAAGAAACCTGGGGTGGGCAGAGGGGGCTTACCCAGTGGCACTGTCGGGACTGGTCACTAGGTTGGCAGTGCAAACCCACCATTCACTCCTTGGGAGAAAGATGGGACTGTCGGCTCCCACAAAGATTAAGGAGTCCTGGTGGTGCTGTTGTGTATGTCTTAGGCCACTCCCAAGAGATCAGGGGTTCAAACCCACCATATGTTCCAAGGGAGAAATTTGAGGCTGCCTACTCCTGTGAATATTGACAGCCTCAGAAACCCTGTATTGGGGTGCTGTGCGTCAGAATCAACTCTGTGGCAGTGAATTGTTTGGCTGGTTATATGCCAAGGGGACAGTCCATTGCCTGGCATCCAGTACATGTGTTCTGATTATCAATCATCCAGCAGGTGAATAAGGAAACCCGACACCTCGGGGCAGTAACAGTGGGATCTGCGCTCCAAAGGAGGTCTTTACAGATGGTGAAGGAGGGTGGGGGGCTCAGTAACGCTCCCCGGGATACTCTGGGTTACAAGGGCTTCTGGGAGGAAGTGACAAGGTGGTCAGCCTTGAAGGACGCACGAGCCAAGCACTGTCTGCAGACGTGGGCAGTGTGCTGGCCTGGGCCAGGGAGAGGGTCCCACCTGGCAGGTAAGGCCGGGGCGGGTAGGCTGGGGCCTCACAGCTTCTATTTTTCCCCTCGACCAGGAAGAGCCGCCTTTCTTCTCCACGCTGGGGGGTGATTGACAGAATGAGACCAGAGCTGGGCTTTAACAGCGCACTTACGGCCCAGTGGGGGTCTGCTTGAGGCAGTGGGGGGGGGACCAGGGGCGCATGCGGGAGGTGCAGCTGCTATGGGATACAAAGCAGGTGAACCAGGAAACCCCGGCGCTGGGGCTGCTGGGAAGAGGAGAAGCTGGAGGAGCGGACACCTGGCCCTCCTCCCCGCTGCGGAATGGACCCCCCTGCCTTCTCACCCCAGAGAAGGAGCCAGTGGACGAAGTCCCTGTCCGGCCAGGTGGCCCCGAGATGGGCTCTCAGACCCAGAGGCTCCCATGAACAAGCAGAGGACGCGCGGGAGCACAGGGGAGAGGTGGGAATTGTGGGAAACTGGGAAAGGCATCCTGGGTCTCATGAGCTTCTCTTCTCAGCCCACTACAGCTACGTGGGCAGGAGGAAGAGAGGGCCAAGTGGGGGGTGGGGGGAGGTGGGGGGTGGGCAGGCAGAAGTCTCCAATTTTAAAAAGAAGCTGGCAATCCAATGGTTTTTCAGACATCACTTGGGGCTGCGGTGGTTGAATGGTAGGAGTCTCCCTGTCCCTGTGACCAGAGACCAACTCCCAGCCAGGGCACCTCATGCGTGGACAGCACGCATCTGTCAGGGGGCATTTGTGTGTTGATCACAATGCTGAACGGGTTTCTGTGGAGCTTCCAGGCTAAGTCAAGGAAGAAAGGCCTGGCGATCTACTTCCAACAACCAGCCTATGGAATTCCTTTGGATCACAATGGTCCCGCCCACAACCACTTACAGGGATGGAGCAGGACAGGGCAATGCTTCATTGCATCGGGCATGGGGGTGGGGTTGGGGGTCCACATTGGCTCTGGGCTGGCTCCCCAGCCGCAAACACCCAGAAACCATCTGACCTTTCTGCGTTGGCCCTGTGCTTTGGAAATTAGCCCTCTGTGGGTCAGTCATCCATCAGACAGTGTCCACCCTCCATCCACCAGTGGGAGACCACAGTCCTAGCACTTGTGGACAGAGTGGGGACAAAGTAGCCTGGGAAGAAGGAGGCAGCAGAGGGTACCAGACGCGGGGGCAGGCACAGTCCTGGGCCCCCATGGTCAAGGCCAGGTGGTGCCTCTCATGGAAAACCAGCTCTGCCGGCTCTTCGGCCAGCGCCTCCCCTGAGCTCACCCAGGAGTCTCGGTCTGCCTTCATTCGAAGCCAAGAGCTGAACCGGCCCCAAAGGCATGCAAACAAGCTCCCTTGTCCGGGATGCTTTTAAATAGACCTTGTAAAGTTGCCTTTCAGACCTGACACGAAGGCAGTCTTGTCCAGAGAAACTTTGAGCAGAACGAAGCCTGCAGTCCTGCCCTTATCAAGCAGGGCTGGGCACTGGGAGGAGGGTGGGAGGGGTGGAAGAGGACACCTGGAGGCAAGGGTGCTCACCCTTGGGGTGGGACGGGGGCAGGGGCCTCAGCACAGAGTCTCTGTCCCAGCCTCGGCGGTTGGCTCTGTCCCTTTGGGCAAGTGGGTTATCCCTCGAGGCTTTGGTTCTTGCACCGAAATGGGACAGTAGTACCCGGAGTCAGCTGAGGTGAGTACCGTCATGATTTCCCGCATGCCGACTGTGGGCACTGGAGGCTAAAGCCCGCCCTGGATGAAGACCTTCAGTACAGTCGGAGGGGGCACTTCTCCTGGGAGGTCTGGTTCTGGAAATCTCCACTACAGCACTGCTTGCTGCAAACGCGCTGGGAGATCAGTGGAGGAGAGTCCGGAAGGGAGTTTAATCCAGGCTCCAAAGTCACCCCTCGCTCCCTGCTATCCAGTCCCTCCTGACGCACGGCGACCCTGTAGGACAGGGTCCAATGGCCCTGTGGGTTTCTGAGACGGAAACTCTTAGGGAGTGGAAAGCCCCATCTTTCTCCTACGGAACTGGCTGGTGGTTTCAAACGACTGACCTTTGTGTAACCAGTGTGCCACCCTCCCTTCTCCAGAAGGCTGTTGATGCCCAGGATCCAGCCCAGGTGGGTTGGGGTGAGGAAGGGCATCCATTCGTTCAACAAGCACTCTGTGTCAGGGCCCTGGGGAAAGAGTCGGACAGAGTCTTCCGGTGGGGTGACATTTTGGCCATGGGGTGGGTAGAGGGTGGGGCGGGGAGGAGAGGGAAGCTAGGGGATAAAGACTGGACGAAGCAAAAGGATAATGCCACCCCCAAGTCCACCCAAAGGCACCGCAGAAGAAAGCTCTGACAATGACCTGTCCCCCACCCCCCAAATCGGCTTTGAGCATTCCAGAAAGCACCACTCTACTCTGGAAGCCATGACACCCCAGGGATCTGGATCTACTGAAAGGGAATTCGTGTTTTTAAAAACACAGGTTGATGCCCAGGCTGGAAGGCACTGGGAGACAAGCGGGAGAGTGACAGGGGCGGGCCGTGGCAGAAGGGTTGACGTGAGACCTGGTGGTCATGAGAAACTGTGGCAGAAAGGGGCCTTTAGACCCATTCTCCACTGGTGAGAGTGGGCCAGCCCCTGACAAGCCTGCAGGAGACTCATCCCAAGGGGCAAGGGGGCGGAGGGGGCTGGAACAGCAGGAGCAAAGGGCTCGCAGAGGGAGGGAGATGAGTGCTTCCAAGGGCCAGAGAGCAGCACAGAGCTGCTGGGATGATCAGCATCTGCCTTCTGGCCTGCTTTGCCTCCCGTGCTCAGGGTCAAGGCCCCAGCAGCAGCCGGGGAAGGAACAAGACTGGCCTGGAGAGCGCACAGACCTGGGGTGTGTGGTGGGCGAGCTGGCTCTTGAATCATCCCAGGTGGGCACTCAACACAATTGCAATGTGAAGTTCCCAGCATGCCTAGTCCAAGTGGAAAATTCCCATCGCATCTACTCAGTACTGTGTGCTGACCTCGATGGTGCATTGTCCAGTGCGTGCAATGTAACGAGGCTCCGTGGAGTCTTAGTGCATCGAGTGCCACTGTAACAGAGAGACAGGCATTCAGTCCCTGGGGCACTAATGTCTGACTTATGCACAGCCCATTGTTCTAGACCAACCCTTTGAATCCGTTAAACATTCAAGCCACACACAATGGTGTGTAACAAGGAGCCACATAACAAGACCCTGTCGGGTGCGATGAGTTGCTTGGGCACTGACTGGATGGCGGTGAGTTGGGTTGGGTTTGGTTGTCCTCTGGGCTGTGGAACATTGACAAAGAGGGTTGGTGTCCTGCCACTTAACCGTGGCCCGGGCGTTATCTCCCCTTCCTTGTCCTGGGCTGTTCCTTTCTATCGGCTCACAGCGCCCACTCCACTGTGCGTTCGCCGAGCGACGGGAGGGGAAAAGACCATCGAAGGCAACTGGCCTAAGAGCATGGCTGCAGGAACCACACAGTCCAAGAACCCCCCGCTCCCAGGATGTCTATGCCTCTTTTCCACCCGACTGACAAAGCCACTCCGTGAGTCAGCCAAGCACCAGGCCTGGCGCCCACGCTCCAGGGCTTCCTCGCTGAGCAGCTCTGGAATGGCGCCACACTTTCGTCAACTGCCATGGTGCAAGCTTCAGAACATTCATGGCAAAGTGGAACGAGGAGATACTAGGATTCTCTGGAGACCCCTGGAAGCCCTGAAGCCCTCTCCCATCCTGCTTCAGGCAGCTATAGAGAGCAAGAAGAACCGGGTACCAAGTGTTGGGCTACTGTGTTCGTTTGGGTAGACTAGAGAAACAAATTCATAGACACTCATATGTATATAAGAAAGAGCAGTATATACAAGAGCAGTTGAATATTGAGAAAACATTCCAGGCCAGTCCAGATCAAGTCCATAAATCTGATATTAGCGCATATGTCAGATACCAATCTATAAAGTTCTCTTCAGACTCATGAAACACTTGCAATGATGTCAAGTGCAGGAAGATCACAGGCCAGTGGGTGGGAAGTCTTGTGGATCCAGTGGTAGTAGAAGCATATCAGCACTAGCAGGGGTCTCTGTATGGCTCCTCCAGTTCCCAGGGCACAGGGTCTATCAGGGTAGTGCCATGTGTCTTGTCAGTAGAGTGTCAGTAGAGCGTCTCTAGGAGTGAGTCTTTAGTCAGTAGAGTCTCCAAGGGAGTGAAGAGAGAGAGACAGTGTCTCCCCCCTCCAAGGAGGAAAAACTGGAGTTCCCAGAATCCTCATGAGAAGGCCCTGCCCACACAGCGGCCTCATTGGCTATACCCCGATTGACAGACTGGACTCCATCCCTCCACTCTCAATCCTCGAGCTGACATCAGATTATGTAAGTACCACAAATGGTCCTAGCCAGGGTCCCTCAGAGCGAGGCTGTTGGACTGTCGTCACAGTGTAAGCCCTCGGTCGACTCCTTGAATCCTGTTCCAGCCATTCCATTTTCCAACAGAGGTATCTTCCAGTGGGGGGAGGTCACTGAACCAATAATGTGGGAGCTCCAGCGAGATAGGTGGACACCCCAATATAGGAAGGTCTTGACGTCCTCACAGTGGTGGCTGCCATCTCCTGCCCTCTACACCCTGAGTTTGTGTAAAGATGCGCGGGATCCATCACCATGTCCAGAATCTCTTCTGTCACGACAGACACAAAGCAATGGGCTTCTGCACCTTCGTGGGCCCGGTCCAGGTAAGCATCACCCTGCTGCAGAAGCGAGCTGGGTGTGTTCTCACAGTAGGAGACATCCTGGCACGATGTCATCATGGGCGTCGTCATCTGGTTCCACCCTGGCTTCCGTCACACTGGCTGCTGCCTCTCAGTATCGCCATTATGGTGCGGCTCGGGGTGCACAGGACACCTGGGCTCACGGAGGCAGCATCCTCCTCCCTCTCCTCGTCAGATCCCTCCTCCTTCTCCGGCAGAGAAAAGAAACTCTCTCCAAGGCCTCCCTCCCTCAAAGAGTCTAGTTCCCAAAAGGAAGGCGGCTGTGGTCCTTGTCCAGGT
The DNA here is from genome assembly GCF_000313985.2 of Echinops telfairi. Lineage (NCBI taxonomy): Eukaryota > Metazoa > Chordata > Mammalia > Afrosoricida > Tenrecidae > Echinops > Echinops telfairi. Next base: position 5,804,582 of record NW_022103958.1, on the reverse strand, counting down.
CCTGCGACACCAGGACACCATCCACACTCCCCCTATCCCCCTGAACAAGGACACAGGGAAGCTCACACGTCCTGCCTGATGTCCACAGGAGCCCTGGGGGCACTGTGGAATAATAAGCACCGGACTGCTGACTCTCCGGGGAAAGATGAGGCTGCCTGCTCCTGTGAAGGGCTACCGTCTCGGAAGCTGTGAGGTTTGTGCCACCCTGTCCCACGGGGTCGCGGGGAGTCGGCTTTGAGTTTGGTTTGGGTTTGGTGTGGCAGGAAAATCACTATGCGAACCAATTACTTCTTACCCCAGAAGAAGCACGCCCAGCTCAGAAGCCAGGTCTGACGTCCAGGAAGCTCCGGGGTGCACTTCAGAGAGCCTGCGCCAGAGGTGAGCTAGTCACTTGAAGATTAAATGAACACACAAACCCCATCTCCCACATAACTCGCAGGGACCTGCATGTATACTCACAAGGCTGTGCGCACTACACAAAAGCCAAAATGCACAAAGGCTCCGCACACTCACACTTCCGGCATGCGCCTGCCTCCTCACACAATGGCCTGTCCACACAGGGGCTTGGCACCAATGAGGCATCCTTGCTTCCAAACTGATCCACGGCCCCGCCAGATGCCAGCTCTGCATACTGTAAGTGGGACAGGAGCATCCCAAGAAACCAGAGTGGGGAGGAAAAGCAACTGGTACTCAGTTGTGAAAGAGGGTTTTCTTTTCTTATGTACATGAGGCCGTACATGGCAGGGTGACTCTTAAACCCAATCCCGTCTGAGTTATAAAAAGAACTGACCAGGAGAAAACAACGGGACCGACAGTTCCAGGAGGACATGGGAGAGGGGGAGGTGGGGAGAAAGGTAGTGGTGTTAACAAACCCAGGGACAAGGGCACAACAAGTGATCCAAATCAGTGGTGAGGAAGGTGTAGGAGGCCTGGTAGGGCTTGATCAAGGTTCCGTTTCCATGTGAGTGGCCAGGTGAGGGCTGGAGCCAGGACTGTGGGCTCCTCTGTGTCCCTAAGGTCTTCCTTCCCTCCTGGGCCGGGGCATTGGAGTCTCCAGGGCCAAAGCAGAGACAAACAGGATGGAGGAGCACAGACCACAGCCTTGCTCCCCGCCTTGTAACAGAAATATCACGATCCCGTACTTCAGAGATGCTGAGGGCCCTGGAGCCAGATGTGCAAGGCCTGCTCCACCCTGGGTCTCTGTGTGGACTTGTAGCCCCCCTTCTGATGAGAGAGCAGATGTTGAAGTTCTCACAGTCATCCATGGGCCTCGCTCCAGCCTCTGGTGTCTGCAGGCAGTCCTGGTCTGTCCTAGGCTTGTAGTTGGGTCCTCCCGGGCCTGCCGTCTCCCTGCGCCCCACCCCGCTCCCCAATCTTCTGGTCTAGACAGTTCTTTTTCTTTAATATATATATATACTTAAAAAATAATTTTATTGGGGGCTCATACAACTCTTTTATTTGGGTTTGGTTTTTTAATCATTTTATTAGGGGCTCATACAACTCATCACAATCCATACATATATCAACTGTGTAAAGCACATTTGTACATTCATTGCCCTCATCATTCTCAAAACAATTGCTCTCCACTTAAGCCCTCCACATCAGTTCCTTGTTTTCCCCTCCCTCCCCGCTCCCCCTCCCTCATGAACCCTAGATAATTTATAAATTATT
>NW_022103958.1:5796270-5801905 GCF_000313985.2 Echinops telfairi | reverse complement strand
TACCAGGCCTCCTACACCTTCCTCACCACTGATTTGGATCACTTGTTGTTCCCTTGTCCCTGGGTTTGTTAACACCACTACCTTTCCCCCTACCTCCCCCTCTCCCATGTCCTCCCTATACTGTTGGTCCCGTTGTTTTCTCCTTGTCCGTTCTTTTTATAACTCAGACGGGATTGGGTTTAAGAGTCACCCTGCCATGTACGGCCTCATGGACATAAGAAAAGAAAATGCTCTTTCACAACAGAGTTATATTTTCCCACACGGGGGCTAGGATTTCAAGGTGTGCGACAAAACGGACAACCCAATCCAACCCATAGTCCTCCCTCAAACTCTACCTGGCCTGCACCGGCTCCCACCTCCCTCAGTGTCAATGCCACCTCCACCAGGAATCCCCCGAATCTGGATGCTCCGTGCCTGTGTTGCTAGGAGCCTTGGGGTCGGTTCCAAATTGTAGTGGCCCTGTGTACAACAGGATGAAGCCCTGCCTGGCCCTTTGTCGCCATGACAATTGTTGGTGTGTTAGAGCCCTGGTTGCTGTCACTGTGTCCATGCAGCTCATTGAGGGGCTTCCTGGTTTTTGAGGACCTTACCAAGCAGGACGTCCTTTTCCAGGGACTGGCCCCATCGAACGAAGTGTCCAAAATGTTTGAGACTGATCAGGGGAGGAAGATGAGGGAAGATACAGTGGGCAGAGGGATTCGAACTGTTGGACGATGAGTGCTTGGAATTGTCGAATGCAGAGTTGATGTTGTAAAACATAAGCCCCTGCCTCCTTCACAATAAATAAAAACATGAAAAGACAAAGTACATGAGACCAGATTAAACCAAAAACCAAACTCACTGCCACCGAGTTGATGCTGATTCATAGGACCCGAGGGAACTGCCCCTGGGGTTTCTCTGGGAGTAGAAAGCCTGGTCTTTGTCCCATGGACCAGCTGGTGGTCTCAAACTGCTGGCCTTGGGGTTAGCAGCCCAACGCACAACCACGACGCCACCAGGTTCTATAACATCCTCCTGCCGCTCCTCAAAGGTCTTCGCAGCTCTTGTCTTGAGTGCAGTTCAAACATCACACAAACCCCCCCAAATAAAACCCAAGTCATTGTCGTAAAGTTGATTCTGATTTGCAGCAACCCTACTGGGCAAAGCAAGGCTGATCCCCCGGGTTTCCAAGGCTGCAAATCTGAACCAGAGCAGAGCTCATCTTTCTCGCTCAGAGAAGCTGCTGGGTTTGAACTGTTCACCACGAGGGCTCCTTTAGATCAAGGTGCAATTATTAGTCCAGCCTCGCCTGCCTCCGTGAGTAAAACAGGTGCAACAACAGTGGGTCCTGATGTTTCTAGATCGGATCTGCAATGGAAGCAAGAGCCACTTCGGACCTGGCCACCTGTGCCCCCTCTCGCCGCGTGCCTAGCACAGAGTTAGACACCCAGGAGGTGCTCAATCCATGTGTGTCGCCCGAGGGTCTGGTTGCTTGAAGGCCTGAGTGGGCTAGACCTGGGGTCGACAAACTGTGGCTCTCGGGCCGTGTGCGGCTCTTTTGGTATGTCCAAGTGGCTCTGAAGTAAAATTGAACATGAAAATACAACCATCAGTTTCACTTTCAGATAACGATGCTTTCATTTGTTTGTAAAAATACATGTATGACTTTCTCAGTATGGGTCCTGAGGGGTTTATAGGTCCTGGGTCCCCTGTGTTTCCAGCTCTTATATGAACCCGTGTACATGCTCTGATCTAGCCGGATTTGTAAGGTAGAATTGGGGTCATGATAGGCAGTGGGGGAGGGGGGAGGGAACTAGAGCATCAAGGAACTAGAGCACAGTTCTCTTTGGGGGTCAAACGACCCTTTCACAGGGGTTTCCTGATTCACAACAGTAGCAAAATCGCGGTTATGAAGTAGCAACGAAAATAATTTTATGGTTGGGGGCCACCACAACATGTGGAACTATATTAAAGGGTCACAGTATTAGGAAGGTTGAGAACCACTGAACTAGAGGAAAGTTGTGTGTTTCAATGATGCTATACTGCACCCTGACTGGCTTGTATCTTCCTTGTGGCCTTTCTGTAAGGGGATGCCCAATTGTCTACAGACTCAATTTTTAGATTGTTATGAGGGACACAACTGGCTCTTCCATCTCCAAAGCTTGCTGACCCTGGTCTAGATCTTAGAAATGAAGGAGCAATAACTCCACCAGAGCCTCCCATGTCCTCAGAGCATGACGGACACCTGGCCATCCTAAGGGCCACATGGCAAAAGTATCCAGTCCCCCCACTGGGAAGGGACAACACATCGGGTCGTCACTGCCCAAGCACTGGGGTCCCTACCCAGCCCTGCTTTTCCTCTTGCCTCTCTGCCTGGTCCCTCAATGGGGGTATAGCTATCACTGTGGGCAACCCCTGCTGTAAGCCCCTACCTGGACCCCTGTCCCAGGTTCTGCCATCCCTACTGGTTGCCGTGGAGACCAGATAGCACCAGAGGGTCGGAAATGGGGCTGAGGCTTCAGGGGGCGCCCCGCACTGTGCATGGACGTGGAGATGGAGCAGCCCGGGTGGCAGTCCCGGGTCAGTGCTCTCAGGCTGGCAAGCAGAAACAAAAACCCTTTGCCCAGGCTGTCAGGGCCCTCTCCCTTCTGAGGGCTCCCCTGGAGGTGGCACCGCTCACACGCCGCAGGGAGCTGTCAGTTGCATGGAGCAAGGAAGAATTAAAAATAAAAATTGACTTGCAGAGAATAAAATCAGACCTGACAGCTCAAATCATTCAAACCAGCCGGGGCTAGCGGATTGCAAATATGTTTGTCGAAAAGGGTGGCCGGGACCTGGCGGAGGGGATTCTGCCTCTGTTTGGGGCATGAGGTCTGATCCAGGCTCCGGGAGATGAGGTTACCAGCAGCAGCTTCTCCTCACCACCCCACCCCCACCCCACCACCCACCCATTGTTTCTCTTGCAGCTCTTGGCCTCCCGCTTGTTAAATGGCTGACCTACTGAGGCCAGTTGCTCCTATGCCTGAGTCTCCACGCCCTCCTCCCGACTGGCTGTGGCGGGACCCGATTCATCCCTGCATGCCCCCAAACCCCAGTAGAGCACGTCTTTGGTAAGTGTCTGGCAGATGCATGTGTTTCCTGAAGACATCAAGGGCAACCATTCATACCTTCATTCATCCACTACTTATTGAGTGCCCGCTAGGGGTGGGGCAGGCAGGGAGTGGTCCAATGGTAGGATCCTCAACTTCCTTCCATTTGGGAGCCTTGGCGTGGTTCCCAGTCGATGTCCCTTGTAGGAAGCCACCACCTACCTGTCAGTGGAGGCCTGTGTGTCGCCACGACGCTGGACACATTTCTGTGGAGCGTCTGCACTGAGCCTGACGAGAACGACAGACCAGGAGACGGGCTCCCGAAAATCAGCCCCTGAAAATCCACAGTAGTCTGATGCGCAGCCTAGCACTGGGCAGGGGTGGTCATTGTGCATGTGGTCACCATGAGCTGAAGGCTGATTCAAGGACACCTAGCCACACCTCCGCCCCACGCCACCACAGCGGGTCTGAAGAACTTGTGTTAGGCTGGGTACTTTAGAGAAACAAATCCACAGGAACCCATGTATGAGAGAGAGTTTTATCTAAAGGTTAAGTGCACATCAAGAAAACATCTCAACCCAGTGCTGCCCAAACCCACAAGTCCAACATTAACCCATATGTCGGACACCAATCCACAAAGTCCTCCTCCATCTCACAAAACACACACTATGATGCCCACTGCAGGAGGAAAGCCAAATTAGTGAACGTGCAAGCATCTCAGTGCTGCCAGGGGTCTCCACATCGCTGCTCCAGCACCCAGGGCTGCATTGGGGTAGGTCCATGTGGCTTCTTCTCAGGGATGTCTTGCAGGAAGTGAGTCTTGCCAGCTGAAGCAGGGAACTGACAAAGGCAGCTGCCCCTGGTTCGACCACCAGAAAGCAAGAGACCCGAGAACTCGAAAGGTGAGGCTCACCGAGTTATTTATCCCTCCACCCTTCAGTTAACCCCACATGTGTTTATCAGCCAGGTTGGCACAATAAACTACCTCAGTACTACCTGGCACGTCATCGCTCACTGCCACTGAGTCCTTTCCGAATCGTGGGGACCCTGCAAGACAGTGTAGAACTACTCCAGGGGGGCTCTAAGACAGCACATCATCACAGGAACAGACAGCCTTATCTTTCTCCTAGGAGTGGCTGGTGGGTTTGAACGGACAACCTTGTGCATAGCAGACCCATGTGTAGTCAGTCCACTGAGCTCAGGGTTCCTTTGGCACATAGTAACCAAATATATATATACAGTGAACCCTCGCCACTTCGCGCTTCGACTTCCGCGGCTTCACTCTATCGTGGTTTTTGCGTAACAGCGCATGCTCTGTCATTACTGCCACTGATTGGCTCATACTGTACACGCTTCTGTCTGCATCGCTACGTATCGGAGCTACGTATCAGATACTTTTTTGCTTTTGTACAGTGTACTGTAATTGTTTGAGATTTTTAAGAAATTTTATCTAAGCCCTATGATGGCTCCTAAATGAGCTGCTTCTTCTAAGCCTTCTGACAATAAAAATAAGCACCAGAGGAAGATGCTCACCATCCAGGAAAAGGTAAAACTTTTGGATATGATCAAAGATGGCAAGAAAATCGTGGAGGTTGCACGCCATTTCGACTTGAATGAGTCTTCCGGTCGCTCCATCAGTAAAGAGGAAAAAAACATCCATACTACGGCTACTTTCACTTTCAACAAGGAAGCAAAGCGCATCGTGACAAGAAATCCTACTTCACGGAATTTCATTTATCACGGTAAGGTCAAGAACCGATTAACCGCGATAAACGAGGGTTCACTGTATATACATATACACACACACACACACATATATATATTGCCATCGAGTCGAGGCCAACTCATACAGACCCTATAGGACAGGGTAGAGTGGCCCCTCTATGGGAGTCGAAAGCCCCATCTTTCTAGTGGTTTTGAATTACAGACTTTGTGGCTCTCAGCCCATATATATATGTGTGTGTGTGTATATACACACACACACACATATATATTGCTATCGAGTCGATGCCAACTCATACAGACCCTATAGGACAGGGTAGAGCGGCCCCTCTTTATGGGAGTTGAAAGCCCCATCTTTCTGGTGGTTGTGAATTGCAGGCTTCGTGGCTCTCAGCCCATTCCCACAGGCCAGGTCTAGGGGCAGGCATCTCCCAGACATCACAGACTTGCAGGCTGGTCTCCAGATCACAGGGCTCCAGCAGGTGACCCACAGAGGCCTGGGGCTATTTGATGCTTGGGACCACACATAAGGCTTCCTGCCTGATACAAGTCATGAGCAACTCACTGGAGAAATGCAGAGAAACTGGTTCGTAGGTTCTAAGGAGTATCTGGTGGCCTAGGGGCCAAAGCACTGGCTCCTAATTGAAAGTGAACAGTTGGCACCCACAAGCTGCTCCCCGGGACAAAGATGTGGCGGTGTGCTTCCATCAAGATTACAGGATGGGAAGCCCTAGGGGTAGTTCCATTCTGTTCTATAGGCTCTGAGTTAATTAATTGTGCCAGCCTGGCCGATAATCACATGTGGGGCTGGTTGAAAGGCGGAGGGATAAATGGGTGGTGAGCCT
>NW_022103958.1:5793613-5795928 GCF_000313985.2 Echinops telfairi | reverse complement strand
AACTCTCTTATACATGAGTCGCTGTGGATTTGTTTCTCCAAAGTACCTAGACTAATACAGGCTCCCTATGCGTAGTGCTGATGAATCCTGAGCATCTTACCCACAGGCTGTGCCCTTGCTCCTTCTTTCCCTCCGAGCGGGAGCTCGGAGTCTGGGCTTTCATCCCACCCAAGCCCTGGGACCTGGAGTCAGAGCCAGGGCGAGAGTGAGGGCTTCCAAGGCCTCCCACTGCCCCTAGGATGGGCTCACCAAGCAGAGGCTGATCTCTGTGGGCAGATCTGAGAGGAGAGAGAGAGAAAGAGAGAGAGAGAGAGAGAGAGACTCCTGGGATATGTGTTGGAAGTAGGGAGAAAACGATGGCACTGATTGCTTTTTCAATGGAAGAAATAGCTTCGGGTTGAAATGGAAAACAAATTGATTTTACACCCTGGCTTTTCACAAGGCGCTGTCTGCCACGTGGGGAGCTGTAGGGAAAACTATAGCATATGTGTGTCCATGAGGAAGGGGGCGGAGACAGATGCTGTGTACACCACAGGAGGGCCGCTCCCGTGTCCACACTGGGGTAAGGGACAGAGCACGCGTGTGTGACTGGAGATGCGGTGGCGTGCACAGAGCTCGGTGCTGCAGAGCATGACATGGGGCCCGTGGTGGGGAGGACCCCGTCAAGCTCAACGCTGCTGCCTAAGTGGCAGAAATACCCTAACCTACCCCAAGGATAGGGTGCCCTGGGCGCCTCTTTTGCAAAAGGCTTCTTTGAAGGTTTAAAAAGCAATGGCGTCCACATGGGAAGAACTGGAGGAAATTATGCTAAGTGAAGTTAGCCAAGCACAAAAGGATAAGTACTACATGAGTCCGCTGAGGTAAGCTCAAAAAATTCAAAAGGGACGTAGGGAAGAATCTACTGTATACACACGTCCCTGGGGTGAGGTCCAGGTAATATGGCAGGGGCCAGACTAAACATATGAGATACATATGGTAGCCCATTAAAAAGGAGGAGGGAAAAAGGCATGGGAGCCAGGGGCACAGGGCACTAACCCACACAGGGGAGGGTGTTGATTGTGCCTCCACAGGAAAAGAGGACCAGACTTCAACCCGGAGCTCCAAGACAGGAACGCAACACACTGACACGAAGCAAGGAACCGGTATAGAGGACTGAGGGGGCAGCCCCATTATCAACTAAGTGGACAGCACCACCACCACCACCCCCAGAAGAATTCATTTCAGAGGACAGCACTGAAGCTACAGCTCAAGAAGAGGGACTGGTCTGATCAGAGCACACAGGAGCCAACGAGGGGGGAAAGGGGGAAAAAAAATAAAGAGTGCAGCACATCCTGGCTCACCAAGCCCTGAGGACAATGTTCCTGCTCAGAACAGCAATGCACAGAGATGACCACAGGGCCATCACCACGGGACACAGCGTTCCTCATTGACCATTGGGGATAACACTAGAGACACACGGTGGGAATTGTGCCCGCCATGAGCTCACCACGCCGAAGCCAGCCTCTGGGGGCATTCAGCAGAGCAGCGGGGGGAACAGAGCAATGGAGTCCCCAGGGATAGATGCGGTGCCAGGGCATGGCACCCCATCAGACTCGATTGGAAAACACTTGTGAAGGACAACAAATAGACCCTAAACTATTCATACGTTTTTTTGTGTGTGTTGTTGTTGTAGCTATTGTTTTACTTTCTATTGTTGCTTTGTTGTACTCAGTCTTGTGATGGTACATATTGTTGTTGCTGCATGTCTACCTGGAAGGGATAGGCAGGATAAATAAGCCAGAAGAGAAAATAACCAGATGACAGTTCCGGGGGGGCATGGGAGAAGGGCAGGCAGGGGAAAGGAAGTGGGTGTTAACAAGCCAGGGACAAGGGAACAACAAGTGATCCAAAATCAGTGGCAAGGAGGGTGTAAGCGGTCTGGCAGGGCTGGATTAAGGGCAATGTAACCGAGAGGAATTCCTAAAACCCAAATGAAGGTAGAACATGATAGTGGGAGAAGAGGAAAGTGCAAAGAAATAGAGGGAAGAACTAGGAGGCAAAGGTAGTCATAGAGACGTAAATACAGGCATATACAGATGTAAATATATCTATATACAACAAGGGGGAAATAGATCTATGTACCTATATTTATAGGTTGAGTATTAAGAAAACAGATGGACAGTGGGCCCCTGCTGAAGGACTCCGTCAACACAAGAACATTTTGTTCTAACAATTCAGCAGTCTGAGATGCTCACCCTCCTAGCACGATCGCTGAAGACAATGGGTGCACAAGCAAATGTGGTGAAGAAAGCTGATGGTGCCTGGCTACCAAAAGA
>NW_022103958.1:5782183-5792755 GCF_000313985.2 Echinops telfairi | reverse complement strand
GAGGAGCTGATACCAAGGGCTCAAGTAGAAAGCAGGTGTTTTGAAAATGATGATGGCAACATATGTACAAATGTGTTTGGCACAATTGATGTATGTATGGATTGTGATAAGAGTTGTATGAGCCCCTAATAAAATGATTAAAAAATAAATAATAATAATAATAAAAGCAATGGCGTCACATTGATGACTAAGATACCTCTGAAGGATTTGAACCAGTTGGAACTGGTTTGGTCATGGCTGGCAGGGTGAAAGTAGACAGACCTGAATATTAAGATTGGGCTGAAAAGGAGCAATCACCAGGACAGGAGAGAACCATCCAAGCCCTCCATTGGGAGACGCAGAGGAGGCGCAGTGAGCCCTTTGAGGAGCCCGATGTGGGAGATGGGATTATTGTAGAACGTGACATGCATCCAGAGGCGTGGTTAGACGCTATCGTTGAGCAGGGCAACACTGTTTCTGACTCTGCCGATCAAGAGATTTGGTTGCCAGGCAACTTGCATGCTGCACTCATTTTCTAAGAGGAAAATTAAGTTGCTAGTAGAGTATCAGCCTATAATTTCCCCATCCTGGTGGCATCGTGGTTATGAGCTGGGCTACTCACTGCAAAGGCAGCGGTTCAAGACCACCAGCTGCTCCAAGGGATAAAGATGAGGCTCTCTGCTCCCGTAAAGAGTCCCAGTCCCAGAAACCCACAGGAGCAGCTCGACTCTGTCTTATCCGGTTGCTATGAGTCAGAATCGACTTGTTGGCAGTGACTTCGGTTTGGCTGGTTGGTGTGGGTGTTTGGGGTGATTGTTTGGGCTCATCCAAATTCAAGTCCGTTCTGGGCTCATTTTGCCAGTAATGGCTGAATCGGGAAACGTGGGTCCGAAACCCCGGAGCACCCGAAAGAAGTCTTTGGTCTTTTCCTTTTTCAGGTGGGAAAGCTGCCGAAGGGGCAAAGAAAACAGATGAAGATTGATGCCTTCGAACAGCGATGCTGCTGACGATGTTGGCTCAACCACAGACTGCTAGAAGAATGGTCAAATCCATCTTAAAAGAAAGACAACCAGCCTTGAAAGAAATACATCCTTCCTTAGAGACATGGCAAACGCGTGCAAGACTTTGGCCACCTCACCAGGAAAGACCCTTGGCTAGACAAGGACATGATACTTGATAAAGAAGTGGGCTAATGAAAACACAGGGCAGCCCACAATGAGATGACTGGACACAATAATCCCCACAACACACTAAACCCTCCACCGATCGTGAACATAGCGCAGGACTCCGCCATGCTGCTCCTGGTATCCATAGCTAAGACCACCGCGATTCCGCACCTCCTCAACAACACCACCAAAGACCACCTCTATGGAATATTTGACAGGGAAATAGCCAGAGTGCAGATACAGGGGTTCAGTGACAACCCAAACCCCTGGGGCTGAGCGGCCCTTGGGTTTATGTAGATGGGACCACAATGTACCACTGAGAAGACCTCTCCTGCCCCTGAAAGATGCTCCCCATGCAGCCCCACTGATGTCCATCCGGGCGGCACTACCTTCTTGTTGTGCCCTGCATAAGGACATTCAGCTGAGAGGTGATGAATGAAAGTTGACCTCCACATTGTCCCCTATGCCGTGCATTCTGGCATCTTTAACTGATTGGTCGCTCCCTCTCACCCCCAGGGGTCACCTTTTCCTCATTGGCCAACCCTGAGGAGGTCTCTGCTTTGGGTGCTAATGACAGCCCTCTCTGTTATGGTCTGCCTCGTGTCTCAGTTCTCCCTCCAAATCCCATCCTCGGGTGGTTCAGCCAAACAGGTCCACTGGTCACCTTGTCAGAATCTAGGCCTTCCCAGGTACTCTCCCCAACCTATCCACATCTTGAATAGGAGTGATAGCTTGGTGCAGCGTCTGCCTCGATGGGCTCAAACATAGGGACATATGTGAAGATGGCCCAGGACCGGGCAATCGTTTCCTTCTGCCATCCACGGGGTTGCTTTGGGTCGGAACCAACTCCACGGGACCTGACAACAAACAGAGTGCGGCTTCCTTCCTTCCTTCCACCAGGACCCCTTCCAGACTCACCAGCCTAGGAGCTTTCAAGTCAGCTGCTCGGGCATAGTGAACAAATAATCAAATGCATAAATTCTGGGTGTCCACCCAAGCGGGTTTGACAAATGCAGAGGGTCCTGCAACGATCCCACCACCATCAAGCTGTTTCCCTGACCGCCAAACATCCTCGCACTTCTCTGCAATCATCCCGCCCTTCAACGCCGGGCTGCGCAGGACCACTGACCTGATTTACATCCTTACCATTAGGAGTAGTCATATCCCTAAACGGAATGGCCTATCGGTGACTGTCGTTTAAATGGGATCTTTTGTGGCCGGCTCCTTTCACTTAACATAATGCTTTTGAGATTCAGCCATGTTTTTATGTCTATCCACAATTCATTCCTCTTGATTGCTGAGTAATAGTCTATTGTGCCAATGGACCGCAATTCACGCATCCATTAGCTCACCGATGGACATTTGTGCTACTGTCAGTGTGGGCTCATATAAATGAAACTGCCAGAAACATTCACATGCCAGGGCTTCCCTGTCTCTTGGTTCAATGCCTAGGCGTGGTGGTTCCGGGTCATATGTTTAACTCTCTACGAACTTTACCGGACACTGGCAACTAGTGCCACATGTCTGTACCACATGTCATCCCCACCGGCCACGTATGAACTCTTTAGTAGCTGTACATTCCCACCAATGCTAGGTATGGTCCTGGGACTGTTTTGTTTTGTCTTTTTAATTTACTTTTGTTAATTCATTGTTTTAAAAATGACCACGGCGGCGTAGAGGTTCTGTGTTGGGCTGCTAAGCACGCGGTCGGCGGATTGAAATGACCAGCCACTCCTTGGGTGGAAGACGAGGCTTTCTACTCCCAGGAAGAGTCACAGTCTGGGAATCCACAAGGACGGTCCCAACCTGTCCTCACAGGGTCACGGAGAGTCGGGTCCACTCAGCGGCAGGGATTGAGTTGGGTAGCTTCACATGCTCTTGTTGGAAATCACACAAAGCCATGGTACGCCTTTGTCAGCCACGTTCCCACAGTGCTAGCATCTTGCAAAACGATAGTACAACACCACCACCAGGGTATCGACAGGGATCGAGTCACGATGAAGCACATTCCCGTCCTTACAACTAACTATCCATCAGGTTTGTCTTCCCTTTTGTCGCCACATCCAACGCTTCCCGGGCTGGTCGCCAGTTCTGAAATATTGTCCTTTCAAGAATGTTATGTAAGCAGAACCATACAGCATCAAAGCAGCTTCGAATTGATTTTTTTTTTTTTTTTGCTCAGCGTAATTCATGAGACATTATTCCACATTGTGTGTGTACCAATACTTTGCTACTCTTAGTGGCTATGCAATAGTCCATGTCCTGGCTGTCTAACCACTGACCTCTTGAAGAATCTCTGTGTTGTTTCCTGGAATCCTCCCACTTTGCTATGATGCATTTTTTTTAAGTACTGTTGGGTTCAATAAGCTAGAGTTGATGGCACATATAATCACACGAGGCATACATGAGGTCTGAAGCTTTCATTTCATTTAATGTCTTCATCTGGTTTTGGCATTAGAGTAGCACTAGTCCCCTAAAATGATTTGGAAAGCCTTCCCGCCTATCTGACTTTCTGTGAGTTTAGATGGAGTGCTTTTTAATATTTCATTTTTGCTTCTCTGTCAGCTTACTTACTGTTCTGCTTTTGATCATTCTTAATGATTCCTCTAGAATTTTTTAAAAGCATCTTTAACCTACTGCACCTTATCTTCAACGATGTCATTTCATTTATAATTAGGGTAACCTCATCTTCTCCTTTGTGTCGTTGTTCTCACGCATTTCCCTTCTCCGTACTTTATAATCCCCATCATGCATTATTATTTTTGCTTTACATGTTCAATTAATTTTGAATTTATCCAATATTTACCACTTTCTGTAGTCTTCGCCCCTTGGCATAGATACAAATTTCCATCTAGTATCATTTTCCTCTGGTGTGTGTATGAATGATCATTTCTTACAGAACCAGCGATAATGACAATGACTTTTTCTATCATTCTTTCATCATAGAAAGTATTTATTTCACCTTTATTTTGGATGACATTTTCACTGTGCACTGAATTATAGATTTATAGCTTTGTTTTTCTCGGCCTTCAGTACACTAGAGGTGTCACTCCATTGTCTGAGGGTTTGCATAGTTTTCGATGATAGGTCTGTTATTATGCTTTGTTTCTCTAAGTGTGTCTAATTTGGCTGCACTGAATCATTGGCTTGCAGCAATTTGGTTATGATATGCCTCATTGTGGCTTTCTTGATATTTCCTCTCATTGGGGATTATTGAGCTTCTTAGAGTAATGATCTGACTCATGATATAATTTTATAAGACCAATGACCTAGTCATTGGAAATACACTGTACAACAGCATAAACAGTGACCTCATCAGATGAAATGCAAGAGAGTCCCCCCCCCCTCAAAAAAACCCAGAATTTTCCCCCAAAAGCTATGTATTTAAAATTTTTTTAAAAAACAACCTTATCACCTTCAAAGTACTCTCCATGACACTTAACACATTTGTCAAATCTGTGACTCCATTCTTGGAACAGTTTTCAAACTCATCTGTTTGAATGGCACCTCCCTCATTTTTCCCTTCACCTCTTCTGCATCGCCAATTTGCTGTCCTTTCATGTCAGTCTGCATTCACAGAAACAAAAAGAAGTCTCAAGGAGCAAGGTCAGGTGAGTCAGGTGCATGTGGCAAGAAAGGCATGCTGTTTTTTGCCAAAAACTGTCACACTGAGATGGCTGTGTGAGCAGGTGCATTGTCGTACTGGCAAAAGCAGTACCCTGTCTGCCACAAATCAGGCCTTTTTTGGTCGCACACTGTTATGCAATCTTTTCAGGACCTCTGAATAGAAAGCTTGATTAGCAGTTTTGACCTGGTGGAACGAACTCCAAATGCATCATGAGTCAACATTTTCATCTGATAGGGAAGTTGACAGATGTCCAGAAGGAGGTTGGTCATCAATCGACATTTCACCTTTTTTGAAATGAGAAACCCACTCATGCACTTGAGTGTTTCCTTGTAAGCTGGGTTCCACATCACAGCAGTTTGTGCAGCATTTTTCCTGAGAAGGAAACAAATTTCCCAGCTGCACACTGTTCTCTTCACTTGGCCATCTCAAACAACGTGGTCCGCGTGAAACTGTCTTTACGAAAACATTCACTATGACCAGAGAGAACCTTCCCAGGCAACGCCACTGGGTGCACTGACTCAGAGCAAGTTCCCTAGCGGAAAAAATGTGTGCTATGAAAGCTCTGCCCAGCGGAGCTTTTTTCTGCTTTTTTTGGCGGGGGGCACGCGTGGGGGCCTCATACAGGTCTACAATTGTTACATTTGTGAAGAGAGGATGGAGAAGTTCAACATCCTCAGTCAGAACAAGGCCAGGGGTTACTGAGGAACAGATCATCAATTACTTATAGGCAAGCTCAAGTTGAAATGGAAGACCATTGGAACCCGTCTGTAAGAGACAAAGGGTGACCTTGAGCAGACCCCACCTGACTTTGAGACCATCTCCTTTAGCTCTGACGGGAGGAGTTGCGAGGTGACAAAAAGGGGGTCATGAGCTGAAGAAAGTGAAAGAGCATCAAGCAGATGGTGGTTCCTGCTGCCTGGAAAGAAAGAAGAGATCAAAATGGGTGTCTGCAGAGACCTGGAGGTTTGCTCGTAAATGTGGACTAGCAAAAATAAAGGGGAGAAATGAAGGGAAGGAGCTGGACAGAGGATGTCAATGGGCAGCTCCAAAAGACAAAGGATTATAAGAAAGCACGCCGGCCGGGAATTTGAAAACCAAAAGGGGAAAATAAACTCGGTATTTCTCAAGCTGACAGAACTGAGGGGAAAAATTCAAGCCTCCAATTGCTGTACTGAAGGATTCTATGGGCAAAATATTGAAGCTTGCAAGAAGCATCAACCGAAGAAGGAAGGACTGTCAGAGACAGAAACGATCGGTTAACCTGCAACCATTTCAGGACGTAACACATGTTCTAGAACCACTAGTATTACAAGAAGAATTCTACCCTCCACTAAATGCATTGCGTAAAACACGTGAATCCAGGAAGGGACAGACCACCCATTAAAATGTTTCAACAAACAGATGGCATGCTGGGAGCACCCACTTATCCTTGCTAAGAAATTTGGAAAACAGCTACCTGCACAACTGATTGAAAAAAAAAATCCATATATGTGCCCATCCCAAATAAAGGTGACCCAATGCAATGGAAATTATTGAATGATGTAATTAATATTACACACAAGTAAAATTTGCTGACAATAATTCAAAACTGATTGCGGCAGTGCATCAACAGAGAATGGCCAGAACTTGGGGTCATATTCAGAAGAGGACATGGAATGTGGGATATCATTCCTGATGCCAGAGGGATCGTGGATCAAAGCAGAAAATACCAGAAAGAGGTCTGCCTATGTTTCATGGATTATTCAAAGGTGTTTGACTTGTGTGTGTCATAACAAATCATGGGTGACGTTGTGAAGAGTGGAAATTCTAGAGCACTGCGTTGTGCTGGTGCAGGCCTGCCCAGAGACCAGGAGGCAGTCATTCACACGCCTCACAATGGGCAAAAGGCCTTTTTAAAATGTTAGAAAGCAACTTTCAGAACTAAAGTCCACTTCAGTTGTCTCATAAACATGCAAATGTTGGACGGTAGTTAGGAGAATCGAAGACCGATGTCTCTGAAATACGGTGTTGATGAGGAATATTAAATCAACATCATGGACTTACAGAAAAGCTAACCAATCTGTCATAAAAGAAGTACAGTCAGAATGCTCCCTATCCATGAGGATGCTGAGCCTTGGGCTCACGGGCTTTGGATATGTTATCAGAAGGACGTCCTGCTGTGCACTGGTGCAGGTGGGAACTGGAAACACAGGGAATCCAGGACAGATGAACCCCTCAGGACCAGTGGTGAGAGTGGTGATACCGGGAGGGTGGAGGGAAGGTGGGGTAGAAAGGGGGAACCTATTACAAAGATCTACATATAACCCCCTCCCTGCGGGGCGGACAGCGGAGCAATGGGTGAAGGGAGATGTCAGACGTGTAAGATATGGCAATATAATAATAATTTATAAATTATCAAGGGTTCAGGTGGGGAGGGAGCAGTAAAAATAAGGAGCTGATACCAAGGGCTCAAGTAGAAAGCAAATGTTTTGAGAAGGATGAGGGAAACAAATGTACAAAAGTGCTTGACACAATGGATGCATGCGCGGATTGTGATAAGAGTTGTACAAACCCCCAATAAAATGATTTAATTATTTTTTTTTTTAAAGAAGGAGATCCTGCTTGGGAGAGTAGAGGGACAGCCAAAAAGAGGGAAATCTTCAACAAAATGGATTAAAACCCTGGCTGCAAAAATGGGTTCCTAGCAATGATTGCGAGGCTGGCACCGGCCTAGCCCATGTTTGTTCTGTTGCATATAGGGTCCATATTGTAGCAACCAAATCAGAGACACCAAGCCGTAGTTCTCATCACTCTGGAGAATTTTCAGCTCGTGCGGGGCTTTCTACTTCCGTAAAGAGTTACCGTCTCGGAAACACAGAGGCTGTTCCACCCCGTCCTGCAGAGTCACGATGAGTCGGCATCCACTAATGGAGCTTGGTTTGGGTTTTATGTCTTCAAACACATTTCTTTGTTTTGCTTTGTTTCCATCCCACCGCGTTTCCCTCTGCTGCTGCCACTGCAGCTGCACATACCTATTGTGCCTGGGTCGTTGTCTCTCCTTCCTCAGGGCTTTAGGCTTTAAAAATTCTGCGACGTTTTGAATAGCTGGTATAACTTTTTCTTCTAGTTCACTAATCTTTTCTTCTTAAGGTTCCAGTCTGATATTATTTCTATCGCGTGTATTTTTTTCAAATTCTTAACACTGTTGTTTTTCACCTTCAGGAGTTTAATTTGAGTCTTTGTATGTTTTTTGATTCCTTTCCCTGGCGTATTAATTTACAATCCATAAATCATACTCTTATTGCCTTTTAAATACCCTTTCTTAAGAATTCTATTATCTGTTATTCATGAGTCTGCTCCAATTGACTGGTTTTTCTCTTGAGCTGTGGGTCATATTGGATGTCAAAAATTGTGGATTTTATGTTCGGGACTCTAGATTTTGTTGTATTCTTACAGAGTGTTTGTCCTTGTTCTTGAATGTGGTTAAGTCATTTGAGGTAAATTTGGTCCTTCTTTGTGTTACTTTTTAAGTGTATTAGGATGTACCCATGCAAGTTCTAGTCTAAGACTAATTTCGTCCAAATACTAAAGTGATATTCTTCTGAAAAGTCTGCCTGAAGCTCTATGTGTTCTGAAATCTATCTGTTCTGGATAGTGGGAGCATACACCAGCCCCGAGTGCACCTTGGAATTGTCCACTCCATTCATTCACAAATCAGTGTGCAACCAAATAATGATTGGGGGCGTGCTTTTGCAGATCTCTGAATCAATCAATCAATCTCTTCCTTTCTCAATCTTTCTCCTTCACCTCCCTTCTCCCTCTCTTCCCTCTCTTTCCCTTTCTCTTCCCTACATCTATGTTCTCTTTCTCTTGTGTCCCGAGAATTCCAGCTGCCTCAGACTCCACAAACTCCAATCACTGTCTTATCAGCCCAGCAAGACAGCTGGGCACCAGGCTGCAAAGTTCCCTCCGTCCAGCTATCTGGGATCACCACAGAGCCCACCGCATGCGTTTCTCCTCTTTCAGGATTCACAGTCCCATACTGTCTGGTGTTCAAAGTTTAAAAGAAGCTGTTTCATAGATTTTAGTCCAGTTTTCTTGAGTTTTCTATCAGAGGGTGATTCAGGGCTTTCTTACTCCGCCTTGGGTGGTGGGTGAAATCTCCAACCATCCTGGGATCTCAAAAGGAGACTCCAAACAAACCCAGCCTGTCACCAACTCAAGGTTCTTGGAGAGGGGCAGGGGGGACTCACCGAGGTGTTACTCCAGCCCCACCTTGGCCTGGCTTAGGGACTGAAGACAGTTAATTAAGCATGTGCAATTCTAGGTGCCCGATAAGTCTCTGAGGCTCTGAGCAAGAAGGTGGCCGGATGGCAGGACATTTGAGACAGAAGAGGCTGAGAGGCTGACAACGTGTTCAGCAGCACTCTCCAACTAGGATTTGCTGGTATCTGTCTCCAAAAGGGAAGATGAAGGGGGGGAGGAGCAGGAAGAGGGGGGGTGCAGAGGAGGAGGAGGAGAAGAAGGAGCAGGAGGAGGAGGGGGAGGAGGAGGGGGAGGAGGAGGAAGAGGAGAGGAGGAGGAGGTGGAGGAGGAGGAAGAGGAGAGGAGGAGGAGGAGGAGGAAGAGGAGAAGGAGGTGGAGCAGGAAGAGGAGAAGGAGGTGGAGGAGGAGGAGGAGGAGAAGGAGAAACAATATAAGAAAAAAATAAAAGAAAACATGTTAATACGGTAACAAAACCCTTTCCCAACCAGCCCTTGTGGGGTCCCCCCTGGAGAAGGAGCGGTGAGACCTGCGTGGCACCCCACAGCCTCCCCGATTCCCTCTTTTGATGCGGTTTAATGTGTTTTCAGGTTTCTGTCCGTTGCTGAGTCTCTGCCTGTGCTGGGTCCTGTGTGAAACCCTGGTCTCCATGGCAACGGGACTGCCACAGAGGAAGCCAAATGGAGGGACAGAGATTATTTGGTGCACATCTGGAGGCTATCAAAGGCCTGGACCGCAGGCAGGAAGGAAGAGGGTCGCCACACAAGGGTCTATCCATCTGCCACTGCTGCCTCACCTTACTCCGCACCCCAGGGTGGCTGTGCACTATGCCTGTAGGCCCGCACCGAGCAGAAGCTGGCCCACGATTGAGTGCAATCAATCGTCCGCACGCACAGAGCCCTGGGAACCTGGCAGTTACTGTGCTAGGTGCCCAGACGCCGAAGCAAATAAACACTCCGTCCTCACCCCCGAAGGGCAAGCAGTCTGGCTAGAGACAAACAGTGGTAAATGATGTCTGGAAGAAGCACGGATCAAGTGCCAACTGCATGCCAGGCACTGTTCTGGAAGCTACTCCCTCCACTTCACTCTTCACGCCGGTTCTAGCATGGAGCTATTTTTATTAGGCACATTTTGGAGCTAGACCCACCGCTAATGCAAGGTCGCAAAACCAGTAAAACTTAAAGTCAACATTCACACCCAGGTCTCTGAAGCCCAAGCCTCACATCTTGTTTTTATTGTCCCTGAGACGAACACACAAACAAGCCATCCACAGCGACCACTGGGAATGAAGCCACTGCAGCGGTCCATGGTAACACACAGCATCCTTCCTATAGTCCTGGAGCTGTCCAGGCCGGCAGCGGTCCATGGTAACACACAACATCCTTCCTATATTCCTGGAGCTGTCCAGGCCAGCAGTGATCCATGGTAACACAACAGCATCCTTCCTATAGTCCTGGAGCTGTCCAGGCCAGCAGTGATCCATGGTAACACAACAGCATCCTTCCTATAGTCCTGGAGCTGTCCAGGCCAGCAGCGGTCCATGGTAACACACAGCAT
>NW_022103958.1:5713905-5780827 GCF_000313985.2 Echinops telfairi | reverse complement strand
TCTAAAGAGGAATTTATGGACTAGTATTGACATATGGTGTAATATCAGACTTATGGACTTGATCTGGACTGGGCTGGGTGTTTTCTTAATGTACAATTGCTCCTTGATATCAAGTTCTGTCTCTGGATTTGCTAGTCAACCCAGACCAACACAATGGCCAAGTTTAAAGTGGTATGAGCTGGTCAAGGAGATGATCCTGACATGTCTCCTAAATCTTGGCACCCCGAAGGTTTGAAATCAGTGACATCAGCCCTGCCCTGTCTCTGACGGACCTCCTCGAGCCCGACAACCCTGGAGGCACTGAAGCAGCCATTGGTGCGGGAAAACCAAAGTAGCAGGCAAAGGCTAGCAGGGGGCTTTGGGTCAAGCTGCCCACCTGGGGGAGGGCACCAGGCAGGGTGAGTGTGCTTCCTCCGACTGTCCTGAAGCGAAGCAGAGTGCTCAGTTCACTGGGGTTTCAACCCATCCTTTCACACTGGGAGAAAGATGCCACCGTGGGTAGGGAGAGAAGAAGCCTTCATGGGATCTTGAGCCTTTCGGATCTGCGGTCAACATCTCTCTCTCTACCCCTCAGTCCCCTTGCTCTCTCTCTCCCTTTCCTTTGCTTCTCTGCTCTCCGCCTCCTCTCACTCTTGCCCTCTGGTATTCCGTGTCTGCTTCTTAAGCTCTTTTGCTGCCTGGGATCACGTAGAGACAATGTCCCTCTTTGGTGCCTGCTGCTCTGTTGCCTGTGTCCCGGTCTCCATCCAGCCCCCGCTCCCCTCTGGCTCCGCAGTTCCAGCCAACTGTGATGTCTTTCTCCACCAGGGCCGCCACTTGGGGCCACTCTAGAGAGCATCTGGGGGCTGGACAGGGCGGCAGCTCTGGCTTTCTGTGTATCCGCAGCTTCACCCACAGCCACCTCACTCTCTCCTACGCGTCTTTTTTGTCTAGGTGCCTCGGGGTCCAGACAGGAGAGTCTCCGTCTCTCTCTGGGGGGTCTCCCTTACCCCCACTCTCTCTCTCCGACTCTGCTCTCGCCTGCCTTCTGCTTCTCTCTGACTTAGTAGGGGTCTCTGCCCTGTGTCTCCCCTCTTTCAGGTGTTCAATGTGCCCTTGAACTCAAGACCTCTAACCCCCATGCTCCCCATGGCAAAGACATCAACGAAGGTTCGCACTGCTCTGGGCTTGCTTAATTCTCTGTGAGCCCTCCTGCTCTGTCCATCAGGAGGTCTCCAGAGGCAAGTGGATGGGGTCTGTGCCAGCAAATCTTTCAATCGGCCACTCTAGGGCCACTCCTGAAGGGGCTCAGCACAGGGAAATGCAAGCTTACACAGCTGCCCGCTGCCCTGTCACCAAGGTTGGACGGGCAAACACAGTCACCTGAGGCTGGATTAACCCGCATGCTGTCTTCCCACATGCTTTGCCCTCTTCGCCTCTAGACAGCAATGGGTGCTGGAGTCCAGTGGACCAGGTGTGTCTGCACCTCCCCGCACCTCTTCCCTGGGCTGACCATGTTCTGCAGCTGCAGACCCTTGGGTGCTGCCAGGACTTCAGATCTACAGTTCAAGGCCAAGGCATGGGGCACGTACAGCTTGTGGGTAGCACATCAACTCACAAGTAGGGCCAGGACTCGAACTCACATCTCCTTGTTCAGCACGGGCCCCAGTCAAGCCAGAGTCATTGTCCTGTGTTAGCCCTGTGGACTGTGGATCATCCTGACTCTGGGCCAGCACAGGCCATCTTCAGAGAAGAGCCACAGCCCCTGGGTCCTCTGAAGACCTGGAATTAGGGTGGGCTCTACATGGGGTTGTTTGTCACTGTACTGTGGGGTTGTCACGGCTCTTTGTAGGTTTGCATGGCCTTTGTATGTTCTAGAGTGAAATCCTGTCTCAGAAAGTAGCGTGTTCCCTCGTTCTCCACTCTGTAGCTTCTCTGCCACGCCCGTGAAAGTGCCTCATGAAGTTGCTCCCCCTTTTGATGAATTCCCATCTTTCTTCTTTTTTTGCTTGTGCTTTGGGTGCCATGCTAAAGAAGGACTTGCCTAGCCCTTGGCCCTGACGTCTTACTCCTGGATTTTCTTCTAGGAGTTTTATCGTCTTAGCTCTTACGTTTGGGTCTATGATCCATTTTGAGTTGAGTTTAGTGTATGGGGTGGGAAATGTGGTAGTTACATAATCTGTTGTCAATTTGAGACTTAAGAGTGAAGGGGTGGAGTCTGGCTTGTCAATCAGGTCGCAGGTTGGAGGCACTAAGGAGATGAATAGTCCCTGGAGACAGGACACAGGTTCACTCCCTATGAGACATTTCTGATGACGAACCTGGTAGAGCTACACTGATGCAGCCAGAGCCCTGGGAGCTTGAGGAGCCACATGGAGACACCTGTCGATGCTGAGATCCTTCTACCACCACTGGATCCACAAGACTTCCCACCCACTGGTCTGCGATCTTCCTGCATTCAGCATCATTGCATGTGTTGCATGAGTCTGAAGAGGAATTTATAGATTGGTGTTGGATATATGGGCTAATATATCAGACTTATGGACTTGATCTGGACTGGGCTGGGATGTTTTCTCAATGTTCAGTTGCTCTTGTATATAAAGCTCTTTTTTACACACATATGAGTGTCTATGAATTTGTTTCTCTGGTCCACCCGGACCAGCACACGCATGCTTTTAGGAGCACAGGTTGATGAGGACAAATAACAAGGGCACACACCCTTGACAGCACAGCCGTTCCATCACCTCGACATTCTCCTGTGCAGCCCCTCCTCCCCAGCCTCAGCCCTGGGCTACCACAGATCTGCTTTCTGTCACTTCAGATGGGAGTGACCTTTTCTGGACTTGAGATCAATGCATTTTCATAGGAGATACTCTTTTTTGGTCTGGCATCTGCCATTGTAGTTTTATCCATCAATCCTCCTAACAGCCCTATGAGGTGGGTAGTTCAAAACCAAACCAACCCACTGTTATCAAGTCAATTCTGACTCACTGTGCACCTGCAAAGGTTTCCCAAGTCTGTTAAAACTCCATGGAAAGGGTGCATGGAGGAGATGAGGAGAAGGAAGAGGAGATGAGCCAGTCAGGCTGCAGGGTAGCAATGATGAAATATGCAACTTTCCTAAATGCTTCCTCCCCTCCCACTATCATGATCCCAATTCTACCTTACAAATCCGGCTAGACCAGAGGATGTACACTGGTATAGATAGGAACTGGAAACACAGGGAATCCAGGACAGACGATCCCTTCAGGACCAGTGGTGAGAGTGGTGATACTGGGAGGGTGGAGGGAAGGTCAGGTAGAAAGGGGGACCCGATTACAAGGATCTACATAAAACCTCCTCCCTGGGGGGATGGACAACAGAAAAGTGGGTGAAGGGAGACGTCGGACAGGGCAAGATATGACAAAATGATAATTTATAAATTATCAAGGGCTCATGAGGGAGGGGGGAGAAGGGAGGGAGGACAAAAAAATGAGAAGCTGATGCCAGGGGCTTAAGTGGAGAGCAAATGTCTTGAGAATGATGAGGGTAATGAATATGCAAATGTGCTTTACACAATGAATGGATGTATGGATTGTGATAAGATTGCATGAGCCTCCAATAACATGATTAAAAAAGAAGAACTTCATGGAGCAGACAGCCTCATCTTTCTCCCTGGGAGTATCGAGCGGGCTTAAACTGGGGACCTTGCTAGTAGCAGTCCTATGCTTACCCAACAATGTCAGATTACCACCTGTTTCACAGAGGAGGACACTGAGGGTCAGAGCAGTTAAGGGACGGGTCTTGTCCTCATCCATAGCAGAGCTGTGACTCAACTGTGTAGCTTCCACACCCTCAGGGTCCACAGTCTCTGGTTTGCATCCATGAGTGGACCAGGAGGGATGCGTGACGTCCATCTTTGACTGCCTCTTGCCAGACTTGGAGACTTTTTGTGTGTGGGTTTATATTGCCAGGGCTGACCTTTCTGTTCCCCTCTCCCTTCTACCATGGGACATGACAGGGGATCAGGGGCTGCAGGGCCCAGCACACCCAGTCCAACAGACCACCTCAACCTGGCCCACTTGTTTTGAGAGCCAGCTGCCTGTTGCTGAGCTCCACAAGCAGCCAGGAGTCACAGCTCACCTTCACCCTCCTGTAAGGTCCTCTGGGCTCCCATCCTCCAGCTGCAAAGACAAGAGCACGCTTGCTGCCCCCACAGGTGACCAGCACACCCTCCCAGCCTCTGATGTGCTGTCTCTCTTTATTTCTTTCCCAGCGGGTAGCATCTTCTCCCCTCAATCCCTCTCAGCATCCTGCCTGGCTGCCATCCCAATGTCCTTTTTATAATTCTGCTGAAAAACAAAATCTCTAGCTTGTTTCATCCTCCCCCTCAGAGACCTGGGAAGGGAACAAGTGAAACCAGAGTTGCTTCCTGGTATTTTTTAACTTCCGGATCAAGCCAGGGAAGGTTCCAAAGGCTTCCAGATGCAAGTGAGCAGGCCAGGCCCTGGAGCAGAGATTGTCTGAGTGATCTATGGACACTGCTCTATTTCTGTTGAACTCGAGCTGTGATGAACCGCACATAACGACTGTTCTTGGTTCTTGTGGATCTTTTATTCAGTAACGTGCGATTGCTGATGGAATCATTTTCAGATGTTCACTTGCAAATGCTCAGTTTCACTGAGTGTTCAAAAGACTGCCAGATTCCTAAAGATATTGGTAATAATATGCGTAATGATAGGCAATAAGATTGAAAACTAAGGAGAGAAAGAATGAGACATGGGACTTACGTCAGGTGAGTCCCTGTCCCTGGGAGATGTCAGGCAGAGCCTAGAGCAGAGGTTCTCAACCTGTGGGTCATGACCCCTTTGGGAGTCGAACGACCCTTTCACAGGGGTTGCCCAATTCACAACAGTAGCAAAATGACAGTTATGAAGTAGCAACAAAAATAATTTATGTTTGGGGGGGTCACCACATCATGAGGGACTGTATTAAAGGGTCGTGGCATTAGGACGGTTGAGAAGCACTGACCTGGAGGATTGTCTGCTGCATCCTGCATTGGACATCTGGGATCACCTCTGACCTCCCCATGGGGTTAGGACCTGTCTGGTGGCCAGAACTGCCCAAAATGTAGACGGGGGGGGGGGGGGTGGGGGGGTGGCGCAAAAAGATGAAGATCAAG
This sequence comes from Echinops telfairi, assembly GCF_000313985.2. NCBI lineage: Eukaryota > Metazoa > Chordata > Mammalia > Afrosoricida > Tenrecidae > Echinops > Echinops telfairi. The sequence goes on along the minus strand of NW_022103958.1, from coordinate 5,775,687 downwards.
AGATATGGTTCCTACAATCTGGCCACTGGCACCCTCCCTGTGTAGGTTGGCTTATCCATTACAGGAAAGCAAAGAATGCCCATTTTATGAGTCATTCACACGTTAGTATAAATGAGAGACCTTGATTATTTGTCTGCGACATGGGCGGATGATGGAAGAGGCAAGAAGGTGGCCAAAGAAGACATGGACAGCAGAGCCGGCAGAGTCCAGAGACCAACTTCATCCGTCCCACAGTCTGGTCCAGAGTCATCCTGACAGTGAGCTGACGGGAGAACGAAGAACACTCAGGGCCAAGCCTTTGCCATCATTCACTCATTCCAGAATCCAACTCCGGGGCACCCGCCATGTGCCATGCTGTTTGCTGAGAACAGAGGATCCCGAGCAAGTCCGATCCCCATCCTCTCGGCCCCCCAGAAGAGCAGGGAGCACAGTCGCAGGCCAGCGTGACCAGTGTGGGACGGAAGGGCTTGCTCCAGCGGCAGCGGGTCCCTCGCAGCGACCCCAGGCCGTCTCTCAGAGCCACGCTCCCCCAGCCCGGGCAGGAAGAGATGAGCACAGGTCCCAGGTCACAGACGGTAAAGTGGCACCCCAAAGGGCCTGAGCCACTCCTCAGGGAAATAGCAGTCAGGTCGAGAGCAACTTCCCGACCTCAAACACAAGCACGTCCCTTGGGGCCGGTTTCCAGAGGGTCCCCTGGCCTCCTGGCCTCCTGGCCTCCCTTGTCCATGGCCAGCCTACAGCCTGCTTCCTTCCTCCGCCCCCTCTCCAGGACAAGGACAGCGGAGAATGACTGGCAGAGAGGGCCAGTCTGGGGTTCTGGGTGTATGATTAGACTGTGAGAGAAGCCATCTGCTTGGAGGCCCTGGGGTCTTGGGCAGACACGGCGGTGCAGCTGCTCTGACCACGCACACAGCTCTCACTTCAGTGGGTGTAAACATCTTTGACCACGAGCGGGGCTGGCCACCTCAAGCCAACTGTGGAGCCAAGGAGCTGTGGGGGGAGGGCTGGAGGGGGACAGATGCCAGGTGAGGCTCCCCAGGGAACCCAGGAAGGCCAGGGCCACCGACAAGGAAGGGGACCACCCAGCGAGGGCCCTGATTTGGACTTGGCCTTCAGAACTGTGAGAAAGTGCATGTCTGTTCTTTAAAGCCACCGCGCGTCTAGTTCTGGCCCGGCAGCACCAGGACAGGAAGGCAGGGTGTGACCGGGGACCCAGAAGCAGCAGTCAGAGTCTGAGGGGCAGGACACAGAAACAGAAAGAGGCAGGGGGACACAGACCTTCAAGAAGGAGTCGCTGGACACGTGGCCAAGGGAGCGGGAGGGCTGTTTTAGGTGTGCCCAGCGACCCGATAGGACAGCGTGGAGCTGCTCCATGGAGCTTCATCTCTCCAGAAGCCGCTGCCAGATCTTTCTCCCGCGGAGCAGCTGGGTGGGCTTGAAATCGCCAGCTTCTCGGGTAGCAGCTGAGCCCTGAACCACCAGCACTTCCAAGCTTCCTTCCAGAGGGCGAGGCCTCCAATTCTAGGTAGCATCTTTGCAGCACTGTCTCCGAGGGAACCCAGCTGTTGACCCCCATCGCCAAGTCCGTGCCGGGGATTTTCCTCCCGGAGAGGCAGGAACTCGCGTTGATGAATCAGCGGGCTGTGCCGGGGCTCAGCTGGGCACTTCTCCGTGGCACCCTGATGACACACTGTGTAAAGGTGGGTTTGTGTTGTTTGTCTTTAAAACGATTTTATGGAGGATCTTTTACATGTCATAAAACTCACCCACTTGCAGCGTGCAAGGAAATGCTCTTTAGTAGCTCCACTGAGCTGTAGAACCATGGTCATAAATCAGTTTTAGGACGCCAATAAAATCATCCCCCCATGTGTCTCAATCCCTGGCTCTACCCCCTCTGCCCCGGGCAACGGCGAATCCCAGTCTCCACTTCTACAAAGCAGCAGTGACAAGGACCCACCAAGGCCACTGTGGCAGAGTTGATTCCAACCCTAGAGAACAAAGCAGGCCTGCCCAGGGGCTTCCAAGGATGGGATCTGCTGGGACGCAGACGGCCACATTGGTCTCCCAAGGAGAGGCAAGTGAGTTCGAGCCACTGACCTTTCCATCCACCGCCAAATGCCCAACTCCTCCGTCACCAGGGCTCCTTCCTGTCTCTACGGAGCTGCCTTTTCTGGGCATGTCATGTCCATGGAGTCAAGCCTGGGGGCCGCGTGGGCCTTGTTTCTTTGCTGAAGCATGGTGAGGGGAGCTGGCGCACGGGCTACAAAAACCCTGAAGTCCGTTTCAGTGCTACTTCTCCTCCTTCAGTAACCACTCAGACCAGGGTTTAGCTCTGACAGGGAAGGAGACTGGAGGAATTCCAGGGCTGTGAAGTTTCTCTCTTTGCCCCACCCTCCTTTCCCCTTTATCTGTGGAGTACAACACACACGTGGAGCAGCAGAACAGAGTGGTACAAGCAGGGGCACTGACCCCTATGCATGTGGCCCTTTTGTCGTCCCCACCCCCCACCTGCCCTTCCTCCTTCCTTCCTTGTCCCTCTCCCCTTCCTCTCGGCCTCACCGTAGCCTTCAACATCGGCTTCTAGTGTCCAAACCATTCTTGTTAGGGTTCTCCCTTCTCCTTTATAACAGTTGTGTCATGATGTATTTGTCCTTGGGAGACTGACTAATGTTGCTGAGAATAGTGTCTGCCAAATTTGTTCAGGTCATAGGGGTATTTGACATCCAATTGTTGCTTTTCGGGGCTACGTAATATTCCACTGTGTGTTTAGTGTGGCGTGCTCTTGGGGCATGTCCATGTTCTGTATTGACCCATTGTTCCCTTCTTAGGACTGAACAGTATTGTATCCACCCCCCACCCATCTGTCTCTCGGTTTATCCCTGCTGTGGCTCCCATGTGGCTAGGATGCTGGAAGCCGTGCCACCAGCCTTTTAAATATGACCAGGGTCACCCAATATTGGACAGATTTCAAAGTCTGCTTCTAGGCAGACTAGGAAGAAAGGCCTGGTGATCTCATTCCAAAACTCGGCCAGTGAACCACTACAAACCAAGACAGACCACGGTCCATGAGGGCGCTGGGCGATGCTCCTCCTGTGTCAAAAGGCACCCAAAATCCACAATGGGAACAAGATGGGCTTAAGCAGGACCAGGCCCCTGTTTGTCCTGTTGAAGGGGGGGTCCGCCCCGCGGCAGTGCTAACTCGATGGCAGCTGACAAGGACCCCGTGGCATGGACACCCATTTTGTGTCCCTTCACCCATGGAAGGAGCCCCAGCAGTGTAGTGGTTACGTGTTGGGCTGCTAACCACAAAGTTAGCAGTTTGAAACCACCAGCCGCTCCACAGGAGAAAGACTTGGCTCTCTATACCCAGGAAGAGTTATGGTTTCAGAACCCCACAGGGGAAATTCCGCTCTGTCCTGTAGGGTCATCATGAGTCAGTGTGTTAGGCCGGGTTGACAAGAGAGACAAATCCAGTGGCACTCATATATGTGTCAGAAAGACCTTTCTATCAAGAAGTAACTATGTACCAGGAAAGCGTGCCAACCCAGTCCAAGACAAGTCCATAGGCCGATACTTGTCCGTAAGTCCCTCTTTGGACTCACACAGTCACGAGATGCAGACACAGGCCGGTGGTCGTGTGCACCCAAGGTCGGTGGGAATGTGTCAGGGCTCTGTCAGGTCTCATGGTGGCCAGGGGGAGAGCGAGCAGTTCCCAGTGTCTCCCACTCTTAGGCCATCCAGGAGTCACCAGGCTGCAGCGTGATTGACAGGTCGGACTCCACCCCGAACCAGGAGGGTCTAGTTGACATCAAATCATCTGACGACCACAGTCGGCAATGACTCCATGGTCGTGAGTCGTGAGTTGGAGCCTGTGCCTCACTTTTGACAAGGACTCCCCGCCACCCTGCCCCCGCTGGGCCTGGGCCTAGACTTCCACCAGCAGCTCCTCTGTCTCTTGTGTGAAGCATTGCCTGTCTTCAGCCTCGTTGGAGGGGCGACTTCCTTTCTTTGAAGGGAAGTTCCTGGGTTGTACAAACGGCGAGCGAACTCAACTGCTCACAGAACGTTTGCTGGTTCAAGCCGCCCCAGAGGCACCTTGGAAGAAAGGGCTGACAATCTGCTTCTGAAAAACCAGCCCTTGGAAGGAGCCCTACTGGACCCCAATCTCGCTCTGGAACACATGCGGCTGCAAGGGCTGGGAATCGTCCTAGCGGTGACCCCTCTCCCTCTGTAACCACGTTTCAGCCAGTGAATCCCGGGCCTATGTGGGGCTGGGTGGGCGGGGAGCAGGGAGAGATCCCATTAAAAGGGGGAGCATGGCAAGAGGCCACGACAGCCTTGGTCACGTCCATGTTTGCCTGCAGCCCATGGAGCCCCACATGTGCTTGGTGGCCTTCAACCCCCACTGCAGTCAGGGGCCGTCTCTCCCAAGTCAGGGCCACTGTGGCCCTTGGAAGGAGAGGGGACAATGGGACACTGTCCCTGCTCTTGAGGAGCTGGCGGGCCTGGTGGATTCCCCCTTGTACAGACCAGACGTGTTCTACAGGGGGGCAGAGGCCGGATGTGCCCAGGGCAGAGGCATCGGATCCCTTCTGGGAAAGCTTCCTGATTGAGGGCATGCGTGCTTCTGAGGACGTTACCGATGCCAGGCTCAGCGTGTGCAAAGGCCGGGTGGTGGGCCATTCAGACTGGGTCCCTAGGTACTTCTCCTAGCATGGACACCACAGACCTGGGTCAGAGCTCAAGGGCAATCCCAGAGGCCAAAGACATGAGTGAATTGGGAGGGGCAGGAGGCATGATGAGCTATCCAGGTGGCCATCACTACCCTATGCGCCTTCAAGGTGGCCGTCCAGCGGTGTGACACTGAGCCCTGGTCGTGTCATGGTCCTCTGTTGGACTGTTAGCCTCAAGGTTAGCAGTTCGAAACCACCAGCAGCGCCACAGGCTTTCTACTTAAGAGTGGCCGTCTCAGAAACTCACAAGGTGGGTTCTCTCCCAGCCAGAGGGGTCGCTGAGTTGGAGGGGACCCATGGTGGTGGGTTTGGGTTGTGGTTGTGCGCACCCCCGAGTTTGTAATCCCCGACAATTAAGAAGGCCCCCATAAGACCAGCTCTTCTACCCGCTCCTGGGCTTTGAAGGGCACACCCCTCAGCACCCCCAGGGTTGCCCTCTGCAAGGTCCTTCCTACCCACACAGGATTGGCTGGTGGCAAGAGCCTATGGGAGCCCAGCAGTTTGGATGGGGGGCGGGAGCTCATGACAAGGAAGCGATTGGATGCGTGCAGTCAGCAAGCCCCATCAGCAGCAACTGCATGGGCCTGTCGGATTTTAATTACATCTCATTCTAATCCCTAACATTTATCTAAAAAGTGACGGGGGCGGGTACGAAGGCGGGCGGTGCGCACGCGGGTGCTCAGCCCCGGGATTGCCGTGTCTCTAATTAGAAGTGTTCTCCGTCTTGATCACCGAAAGTCAAATTCATTTACTCTGCTTGAATTGAGGGTTTAATTGGATTCTTGTTTCCCCTCCTCCCGTCTTGGCCCCCGTCCCTTGCACCATCCAAAAGGGCCTCTCCCCAGGCAGGAAGCAGCACCCCGCCCCTCCCTTAGGACGGGCACAGGCCCTTTGGCAAAGGACCCCAAGAAGGCTGCTGGTGTGAGCCTGTGCGCCAGCAGCCTCCACATGGAGCACAGGCCAGGTGGAGGCCGCTAGGACCTGGGGCTTTGCAGTGTTGTCTGCTGCGCACCAAGGGCGCCAGGAGCCAACGGGGCTTCAGGAATCTAGGGCAACCCACCTCCCCACCCCCACCCCCTGCCTGTGCCCCACCCACCCGCAGGCCCACAGAGCCTGGGCACCTCTCCCTGCTGAGGGCAGGTAACATCCTGATCTGAAAGCAAAGTGGGGGAGCAGCAATTAGAAGGCGAGCCTGTGACTCTGGGGACATGGTGGAGTCACTAAAACCGCTAATTCGCCTGCCAGATAATGAGGTTCCTTCCCTTGTTTGTCACCTCTCGCTCCTCTCGGCAATTATGCCAAGCTTCCCTGGCTGGCCTAGTTAGTGATGGGAGGCAGCTCCTCACGCCACCCCCCTCCCAGCACCCCCAGCCCCCCAGGGTTTTCCCAGGTCAGACCCTCAGCTGGCACGGGTGGAAAGGAGACTAACGGATCCAGGCTGCCCTGGTCTCGGTCTCGTGGGCCACGTGTAAGGAGGCTCCGGGGCTATGAACGGTCAGCGTGGATGAGGGGACTGAGGGGCAGCGTGGCGGACCACACAGCAGAGGGTGCAGGGCCGGCGTGAAACGGAGCTGGTTCCAAAGCCGCCCGGGGAGAAAGAGGGTTTGACAGTGCCTGGCCCCTGGTGCTCAGCACGGCGCCTGCCTCTGTATCAAACTCTCTCATAGCCACCCTCTACAAAAGCCCTGGTGGCATGGTGGGCTAAGCCCTGAGCTGGTAACCGCAAGGTCGGTGGTTTGAATTCACCAGCCCCTCAACAGTAGAAAGATGAGGCTCTGTGTGTATCGCTTTGTTGTCATGGGAGCAGTTCGACTCTGCCCTATCGGGGTGCTATGAGCTTGTCCAGTGTCAAACTCGCTGCTCTTGCGTTGATTCTGACCCAGGATGGCCCTATAGAACCCTACAGAGCTTCCCCTGTTGGCCTCCGAGGCTGTAACTCTTTATGGGAGTACAACGTCACCTTGTTCTCCTACAGAGCAGCTGGTGGTTTTGAACCACTGACTTGGCGGTTAGCAGCCCAACGCATTACCATGACGCCACCACGGCTCCTGCTGCTGCTGTTAAGTCCTCAACAAATTATTATCAACAGGAGCCCCGGTGGCCCTGTGGGGTAAGCGTCAGGCTTGCTAACAGCAAGGGTGGCGGTTCAAACGTAGCTTCCAGCTCTTCTCTGAGAGAAAGATGAAGTGCCTGCTCCCATCGAGATTTCCGGTCTTGGAAAACCGGGAGAAGGTGGCTGTGAGCCAGCCTCCTCTCGATGCCGGTGGTTTGGCTTTTTCTTTTTGATTGGTAGGGGAGGGTGGGGTTATCAAGTGACCTTGCGTCAGGTCGTTAGCCTCGCTAGACCTCAAGCATCCCGTGGGCAGAGTGAGGACCTTGCTGTCCCCGCCAGCCGCTGAGGGGGGTAGATACCCTTGTAGACCCTGAGGGCACCCTGACAAGACAGAAGGGCGGGGTCTGGCAGGGAGGCTTCCGGGCTCCTGGCGGTTGGCAATCTTTCTCCTAGTTGGCTGTCTGAGCCTGGCGAGGCCTGTAACTTCTCTGGCCCTCCGTTGTTACATCTGCAAACGAAATAAGTACCAGAAAGACCGAAAGCCGCAGACCGTCTGTCCTGTCTACCTCACAGGGCTGCTGTGATAATGAAATGGGATCGTGTTTATGAAAAGTCTGGTGATCTGTAAGTGGTCCATAAGTGCTAATTGCCAGCATCACTCCATTAAGAGGTAATTAGTTAGTAAATAAAAGCAAAGAATCAAGCATCCATCCCGCCTTTCCCATTCAAACGGGACCGCCAGGGACCCCGATTGTAAGATGAGGGGCCCATTTCTCTTCTAAGCAGCCTGCCAGGCAGGAATGGAGGACGGCAGGAGAGGGGTGAGAAGCCCTATGATCGTGTGACCCCTGATGGAGACAGAGATCCAGATGTTGAGCACCCAGGGCTGCAAACAGCCCCAGGCTCAAGGCAGCTGGGCTTCCGGGCTGTTAGATAATTAAAGTCACAGAACACCGTGAGGCTGTTGAATTACAAACACCTACCCAGGCACCTGAGCAAGCCCTGATGTCCGACTGCCAATTCATAGGAAATAGCAGGACAGGGCACAGAGGAGTGTGCTAAACGCCACCATGGGGGTGCGGCGGGCCACCTGACACTGTGGGAAACCACCAGCCAGGCAGTCTGGCTTCTTTAACCAAAAGCCATCATGACAGATGGGGGGAAGGCGCGCAGAGGCGTATCTTGCAAGAGACTTGCTGGTATCAACCAGCCTCATTTGCATTCTGACCACAGCAACCTGTAAAATCAAAAGCGCAAATATATGGAGAGGGCAGCTAGACAGGCGAACAGCCGCGGGAGCACAGGGGCGGTTCAGGATGTCTTGTTACTTTTCAACGGGAAACATGGCACTACGGCGATCGACTCAACGGCAGTGAGTTTGGATTTTTGGTTTTGAAAACATCGTGTTGTTCCGGCTCACGGAGACCCTAGGCACCACACAGGGAACCACCGCCCGGTCCTGTGCCATCCTCACCCTGGTCCGTATGTTTGAGCCCATTGGGCCACCGCTGTGTCCATCCATCTCATCGACAGCCTTCCTCTTTGTCGCTGCCCTTCTATTCTACCAAGCCTGGTGCCCTTCTCCAGGGACTGGTCTCTCCTGACCACATGTCCAAAGGATGTGAGATAAGCTCCCAGCATCTTGGCCTCTCAGGAGCTTTCTGGTCGTAGCTCTTCCAAGACAGACGTGCTCGTCCTCTTAGCAGGGCAGGGCGCTGTCACTACGCTTCGCCAGCACCGTCAAACGAAACCACATCGACTCTTCTTCAGCCTCGCTTACTCGATGTCCAACTTCCACAGGCAGAGGAGGCCACGGGAAACACCGCGGCTTTATAAACATCGTGCCATCAGACATCTGAAAGCCCACTGCCCTCAACTCGAGTCCCCCTCTATGCATCTCCGTTTCACGTGCTTGAGGCTAAACGTCCCTAGGGGAGTAGAGAGCCTCACCTTGCTCCCTCCGAGCAGCTGGTGGCTTGGAACCACCCACTTGGGGACAGCAGTCCAAAGCTCCCCTCCCAGTGCCACCAGGGCTCCTCAAAAACCCAGCAGAGTCCTGAGATAAATGCCGACAGGCTACGTGGTGCCTTAGAATCGCTTCAGAGCAATATGGGACAGTGGCTTATGGGTGCAGAGATCAGACAAGACGGGGTGTGCGCTGCTGCTTGTGAAAGTGGAGGGATGGGGGCGTGGGCGATCAGGATCAGGGTCACCTTCCTCCTGCACTTGTGTGTTCCCGAAATCCTCCACCAGGAAATGCAGAAGGGAAAGTTGGAGCTGGCCAAAGGCCACAGACTTGTATCAGGCATCCCGATGTGGGGCTCCATCGTTCTGAGGCTGTTGGCTCTCCTCTGAGTTATTGATCAACATGTTCCTCTGGGGCACCCACAGTCAGGGGACCACTTGGGTCGGTGTCATCAGTGCAGAGACTCAGTGCCACACCCCACATGGTCCAGCCCTGTCCCACCCACACCCTGACTAGAGAGTGACAAAGGGCTAGGGGGCAGAGGGTGGGGAAGAGCTTCTTAGCACCAAGTGACCATGGATACTACTGCCTTCACACACACACACACACACACACACACACACACACACCCTGCCCAGTGCCAGCCCACCTGCTGCTGCCACCACAGTGGACACTGGGGTTCTTTTGATGTGCCCCCAACAGCGTCAGGGGGTGCAGACTTGACAGAACTTTGTACCACGTCCTGATAAACAACTCAACCCAGAGCATTTCTCGCTGGCATTCCAGCTTGTTAACTTCCTTAATCGTGATCATGAATTTTGATGGTGAATCTGATGGTGAATTTTGTTTGAGCTCCGTGTAGCCATTACAATGGATATTAGAATCTAGAAATAAGTTACAGAGCATTTCTCAACTCACGCCAGTAGCAACTTGCGAGCTAGGAGAGAGAAGAGCGCACTGGGGTGACTTCACGGGTCGTGTGGGCTTCCCGCCTTCCGTACCTCTCTGATTCCCACACTCAAGGGCTTCGGAGACAAGGCGGGAAGGCCACCTGGAGGAGGCGATCAGGAAGCAGGAAGCGGGAAGAAGGGTCATGCATGCTCACTGCTGGTCTGGGACAGTGAGGAGAGGGGCCCCACTGAAGCAGAGGTGTGTGTGAGTGTGTGTTCCAAGCAGGGAGTCTTGGGTGCTAAATTTGGAGCTGTGAGTGGCCAGTAAAGAAAGGAGACTTCCTTGTGACACTGCCGTGCTTGCCAGCCTCCCAGCGAGCATCCACGAGAGGGAGCCGAGGGTGGTTTGGGCACTTGGTGGTGTGTGTCGATCCGTGGGCATGAGTGGAGGAAGCAGATGGAACAGAAAGGGAGGGTGGCAGGGCGGCTCTGAGGCAGCAGCAGACACCGACCAGTGCTTCCCAAAGAGCACTCTCAGGAACCCCAATCCTTCCAGATCCCCCATGGAGAGGGGGTACCATGGACAAGCATTTGGGAAACACTGCACTGGTGCCTGTTCACATAGCTGTCCTCGGGGACATACAATATCCCCGAGACATCCCCCAGTATTTGGATTTTGCTTAGCATGCATGGAATGTCACCACACAGCAGCCCTCTGTCCCGCTCTGTTTGGGGGACACCTTGCCCTAGACCATCACATCCAGCTGTGACAAATGGTCCCAACCTGCTTCCAAGTTTCTTTTCCTGGCTCCCTGAGCCCTAAACCTTCCAGCCCGGGCACCAGCTGATCCAGAGCTCAGAGCCAGGTCCCCACCCACACACACTCGTCCCCTCCACAGCCGGGGCTGACCCAGTTCTCAGCATCTCTGCGCACTGAGGATGCACAAGAGGGAGGCAGGGAAGCATTTGGGTCTCGCCGGACCTGTAGACAAGAGCTTCTCCATCTTGGGATTTAAATATAGATGGGGCAATTATAGTAAATGGGGGTACGGGGGGGTGGATGGAGGGGGTAGTCTGGGTACCAAGAGACCTTCCCCTCTTCCAGTTCTGCAGTCACTCATGTGCTGCTGGTCTCCCCAGGATGCCAGCTCTGGGAGGCTGACTCAGCCCTGGTGCAGAAGGAGAAAGCTTTGCCCTCGATCCTGGGCTGCGGGGTGTGGTGCTCCATCCCTCCAGCTAGCACACTGCAGAAAGAGCTGCTCAGAGGCTCCCTGGCCGACCAGCAGATGTTGCTTTGTAAGTGCCGTGTGATTCAGAAGATGGGCGGTTAGGAGCTGGGGGCCTGAAGTCCTACAGCCTTGTGTTAGTCTGGGTACTTTAGAGAAACAAATCCACAGAAACTCATGTATAAGAGAGTGTTTTATATAAAGCTTCAGTGCACATCAAGAAAATATCCCAACCCAGTGCTGCCCAAGCCCACAAGTCCAACTTTAACCCATATGTCTGACACCAATCCACAAAGTCCTCCTCCATCTCACAAAACACATGCAATGATGCCGACTGCAGGAGGAAAGCCGAGTCAGTGAACGTGTAAGCATCTCAGCGCTGGCAGGGGTCTCCACACGGCTGCTCCAGCACCCAGGGCTGCATCAGGGTAGGAAGGTCCATGTGGCTTCTCCTCAGGGATGTCTTACAGGAAGTGAGCCTTGCCAGTTAAAGCAGGGAATTGGCTCAGGCAGCTGCATCCTGGTCTGACCATCAGAAAGCAAGAGACCCGAGAACTCGAAAGGCGAGGCTCACTGAGCCATTTATCTCTCCGCCCTTCAATTAACCCCACCTGTGTTCATCGGCCAGGTTGGCACAATAAACTTTAACTATCTCAAGCCTGGAATTCAATCCCAGCTTTGCCGGATACTAACTGTGTGACCTTCGGTGGGTTCCTGAGTTCTCTGTGCCTCCATTTTCACATCTTTATACTAGGGAAACCATACTGTGCACTGGCTGGGGATGGGGAGAGAATGAAACTTGAGTGTCACGCTGTCAGCTCTTAGCACCTAGATCCATCAGCATCATCCTGACAGACGGACTTGGTCTTTCACTGGATGGCGAGTCTGACCACACAGAGTGTCTCTGTTTTCTGAGTGAGGAGCCAGGCTCAGAGAGAGGACATGATCTGTGCCAGGGCACCTGGCCATTCAGGGCTGGCGCCAGGCTTGCCCAGGCCTCGGGCTCCAGTTCTCTGACCCTAGAAGGCAAGCCCACCCACGCCGGTGCAGCCCGGAGATCACCATGAGACAAAGCCAAGTCGGTGACCACTCACAACAACAATGGGCTTTTTTCACCCTGCAGAAGGGGACACAGGTCCTCTCTGCTCCCTGCACTGAGGGTGTACAGGGAGGACTCAGCCCAGCAGGCAGGTGGCCCTTCTCAGACACCCACTTTCCTCCCCGCCCAGGTTGGGGACTTGGACCATCTGCAACTTTTTTTTCTTCAACCTGGTTCTTTGCATTGTCTGCTGCCCCCCACTGCTCCTCGCCTAACCAGGCTTCAGTGTTTCGTATTCCACGGGCAGCCTCTGACTGCCACTGGGCCACCTCGCCCCCGAGGCGGTGAGGGTCCCAGAAAGAAACGGGAAATGCCAGCGAAAGAAGGCAGGCAGGCTACTATTTCAAGGGGGGGGGGGGGGGAATCCACCTGGCCATATCATGTCCCGTGTCTTTTCTTAGGATCCGGCCATCCCTGTTTCCCATAGGGCCATACACTCCGCCAGGGCAGGACCTGTATCTGATTTGGCCCCTGGTCATATCTCTGAGTCTCTGGCACAAGGGGGCGAGGGGAAGGTTGGTTGGAGGGATGAAGAGGTGGCCACTGCCCCCCGCCCCGTACCCCTGTTGTTGCTAGGTGCTCTCGAATTGGCTTTGACTCGTGGTGACCCACGGGGCCGAGGAAGGCTGCCTGATAAGGCTCCTCATCTTGACTGGAAGAGGCCCTGGTGCCACAGACAGGTAAGCACTTGCCTGATACCCAAAAGCTTCACGAGGGGGGCAGAGGGGGGCAGATGTTGGGAATCCTAGCCCTCTGAGCCTATCAAGATGCCAGTCTCAGAAACCCTCACCCTCTAGGGCGGGTGGTGGTCCCCGAGTTGGAATGGGCACGACGGCACCTCATCTGTATGGGAGCAGGTCTCGGGTCCTCTTCTCCCACCGCCTTCACGGTCAGGCCACCAGGACTCCTCGAACCACAGACACCATCCCTGCACTGAGCCACTGGGTGGTGGGGAGCTTTGGTCACACCGCAAATGCAACAGAGTCACCTGATGAAGATCTCGGGGCGGAGCTGGGATTCCGACACAGCCTTTCCGGCCCCACAGCGCATCTCTTAACCTCTCCAGCATCAGGGTTTACAAGGTACCCGTATGTCCATGGCAACCCCCTCTGAGCTCCCAAACCAGGCAGGGCAGAAGCTGAGAGACAGCCAGGGATGTCGTGGTGGCTCGTTGGGCAGCTGGTAACCACAAAGCCCGTAGCTCAAAACCACCAGAGAGAAGAGGCTTTCTCCTCCCATAAAGAGTTACTGCCTCAGAAACCCACAGGGGCGTTTCTGTGGTGCCCTGTGGTCTAGGGTCTCTATGCATCACCCTCGATGAGACGGACCACGCCCCACCACTAGAGATGAGATGGTGGTGAGTTTGGCTTTGAGTTTGGCCTTGGGTCACACACGCAGCGCATCAGCTGGTGAGAGGCATCTCAGCCAGTTCTTCGTATTCCACATTCCTGCCGTTCCTGTCACCCCATGCTGGTGGGGACAGCAGGGGCCTGGGGTGCTCGCTGACCCACTGGCCTCTTCGGCAGGGCCTCTGCTGTTGGTGCCCACACCCCTCTCTGTGTTTCATGAAAGGCCTGAGTGCCCCCCACCCCACCCCGCACGACTCTCAGACAGAACAGGTGGCTTCCTCACCAGGGCTCTCTGCCTGCTGTTCTGACCCTGTCTGCCCTCTGCTCCTCCCTAACTGCCCAGTAGGAGCTGTTGGTTGTCTGGGATACTGTAGGTTATGGCAAAGGCTGGCAGCTGAGGGCACAGGGAGAACCGGGCAGCCTGTGGACAGCGGGTAATGGCTTCTTAGGCAGACATGTGTCCTTTCTACCGAGCTGCAAAAGAAAAAGGACACAGTTGGCCTTGGTCTGCCCAAGCCAACACGGAGACCCTGGGGTGACTATGGAGAGCCCTGGGAAGAGGGACGGGCTGGGAGCAGGGAGGGAGGGAGGTAAGTCAGCAGCCCAAGCCCTCTAGGTTCCATTAGAAGGCAGAGTGAGGAGAAGAGGCAGGCATACACCGACAGCCCCATACTTTGGAAATGGTTGCTGGTGCGTCCAGCCGAAGCCCAGTGTGGACTGGGCAGCCCCAGATCAAGGGCCTGGAGATGAGGTGGGGCTTTGCAGTGCCGTGCACAGCTTGTTTGTCCAGCCAACCATATTCTCTCACTGTGGTCTTGTAACTCCTGCCCAATGATCGGATGGGATTAGGTCAGTAAGTGCTTGTGGCCCACTAAGGGGACTGCAAGCTTGTTAATCATGCACATAAGGTGCACTGGCCGGGTGGGGGCTGTTCAAATAAGGCGTATGGGATCCTTACACTTGGATTGGTCAGATTTGCTACACTGCTAGGCTTCATGGGAGCCGTTCGTGAGGTTACAAGGCAGGACCACTACCACTGAGAAGCAGAAATGGCAGTGGAGCATATCATTTGGACCCAGGGTTCCTGTGTCGAAAACCTCCTATTCCCAGGAAACGGAGCTACACCACCAGAGACGGCACAGGATGACCAGTAGTCACACAGCGACAGCAGGACCAGGAGACCAGAGCAAGGCAGCACAGTGGGCTTCCCAGCCCAAGGGTCAAGAAAAAGCTGAGCACCTTTGGGTCCAGGCTGACTAACAGAGTGGAGTACCCCCAGACACATGGCCGAAGTAAGGAGCTTTGCGACACTTGCCTACGCAGGGGAGAGACGAGGCCATCGGGCCAAGAGGCGTGAGGTTAGAGACAGGTGTGCTTGTGGGCATAGCGGAGAAGTTGTCCTGGCTGAAGAATGACATTCAGAGTCATTCCCGATCCTGTGACTTCCTGCTCATCTCCATCTGTGTGAGGGTTGTCCAGGAGTCCCGAGTAACCATCACAGCACATCATCAGGCTCAGCAACCATCACAGCACATCATCAGGCTCCGCGGAGAAGCGGGATGCGCCCAGGGAGTGACAGCGGGGGTGGGCATTGCTCAAAAGGCTGGAGACGGGAGGCAGGTCTGACTTCTGCCTCATAGGACTCAGCTGGGGCTGAGGCTGGTGGCAAGTCACTCTCCCTTTGTGAAACCAGAGGGGGTCAGATGCCCCCTGCCACACCGCATTGACAGAGTTCTGGAAGCCTCTTTCTCCTTCAACAAAAAAAGTGAAATGGACAAAGGAGCGAACTGAGGAAGAGAACAGATAAGGGCTTTGGCATCCTCCACACCTGGATTGGAGTCCTGGAGCCCCTTCCTCCTCACCTTCCTCCCAGGTGTGTGACTGTTGGCAGGTTGCTCCGTCTCTCGGAGTGTCAGTTTCTGACCTGGAAAATGGGTGTCATCAGTAGGCATCTCAAGGAGGGTTGTGGGCCCAAATGAGGAAATCCGTGAGCATCTTGGAAGTCCTACGACTGTGAGCAGGAGGTGATGGGGGCGGAGGGGCGGGGTGGAGGGGGAGACTATCTCCTGGCTCGCTCCCTGGCTCCCCCACCCACAGTGTGCTCCATGCACCCTGAATGAAGCCCCGTCAGCGCCACCCCTCAGAATTCAAAGGACATGGCAAAAATCCATGTGGAGGAATGAAGGACCCGAGCTAAGGGCTTTGCCCAGGTTCCAGCAGCATCGAACCCAGGCTCTGGGGCACCCACCTACCAGTTTTGATCTTCTCCAGTTGACTGTGGGAAGCTCACGCTGTGCTGCCCCATCCCCGCAGGACACCCTCTCAGGACACCCTCTCGCAGTGGCCTGCCACTGGGTGGACATGAGTCAGCTGAATCTCTCCCTGCTTCCTAGTCGGTTACCCTGCCCCTGTCTGGGGCGAAATCAGACTGACCATCATGTTGGGCCCCAAGGGGATGCCTGCAGCGTATCACTGTTAAGAGGAATTTAAAGTCCTGGGCAGGCCCCATGGGAGAGGTGTCCGATTAAAAAGCCCCATGGTCCCTTCCATCACGGCACAGCTGCCCTTGTTCTGATTGAGGTCACCAGGAGTTTTGCCACAACCCCGAAAGGAGCTCCCCTCACCACCCTCCACTCAGTTATCAGAGGCAGATTAAACTGTTTCGTGTTCTAGGGATGATCTAAAATTCATCCTCTCCTCCTCAGGGCTTAGAGCACCCCCTTTTCACTCACTGAGTTCTCAAAAGGCAACTCCCTCCTGCATGCTGCTCCCTGCAAACCCAGCCCTCTTCCCAGAGCCCCCTGAACCACCTGGTCGCCATGGAGAAGAGTTGAGGGCTCAGCCTAGTTCAGAGTCCCACTTCGGGGCAGTCTGTCTTCTCCCTGAAGGCACCTGCCACTCGTTCTCCCAAAGGAAGAGCCACAATCTTGGCTCACCTCCTCTTTCCCAGGGCCCCACAGGCGAGCCCGGGCCCACACGGTGCCAACTCAGCACCAATCCGAGGCACTGATGGAGCCGGAGAGGGGCCCAGGCCCAGAATCCTCCCAGTGTCATCTTCTGGGACAGCACCCTTGGCAGCAGTGGCAGTCAGGGAACGTTGAGGTACGACATACCTGCTCTTGAACCTCATCTTGAACTTCAGTCTCCTCTTCTGTAAAGAGGATAATTATAGCTTCCTCTAGCCCTGGTGTCATAGTAGTTACAGGTTGGGCTGTGATCTGCAAAATCAACAGTTCAAAACCACCAAGGCGCTCATGGGAGAAAGATGAGGCTGTCTGTTCCCATAAAGTGTGACTGTCAAGGAAACCCACCGGAGTAGTCCCACCTGTGTTAGAGGGTCACTATGAGTCAGTAGCTACTTAATGGCAGTGAGTGGGGGTGAGTTTTTTGGGTCTTACTCAAGGCTGCACTGAGATAGTGTGCTTTGAGCAAGGAAGTGCTTTGAACAAGTGTGCTTTGACGAAGGAAGACTCACCTTGACCCCGACCTCTTCCCGCACCTCTACATCTAAACAGCCCGTTACTTCCCGGCCTGCTGGTACTTGCCTGGGGTAGTCTCCTTTGTGGTTTTATTTATCCTTTGGATAAGGATATTATGTTGAGGGCTGAGGTGTTCCTGACCCAAGCTATGGTATTCTCCCTTGCATCATACGCATGTGAAAATTGGATATTGAAGACGGAAGACTGAAGAATTGTTTCATTTGAATTGTTGTGCTGGTGAAGAATACTGAAAGTGCCAACACTTGCAGTGAAAACAAACAAACAAACAAAAATGTTCCAATGATTGGCAAAAGAACAGACAGACAGTCTTGGAAGAAGTACAGCCCGAATGCTCCTTGGAAGCCAGAATGGTGAGACGTCCTTTGGACATGTTATCGGGAGAGACCCGCCCCTGGAGAAGGACTTCCTGCTTGGTAAAGTAGAGGGACAGCAAGAAAGAAGAAGGCTGTCAAGGAGATAGACTGACGCGGCGGCTGCAACAACGGGCTTGAACCTAACGGTGCTTGTAAGGGTGGTGCAGGACCGGGAGGAGGTTCGTTCTCTCTGACCTGGGGTCGCTATGAGTCGGAAGCCACTCAGTGGCACCTAGCACAGGGACTCCAGCGGTGTGAATCTCTCTGGAAGCAGGCTGCCACATCTCTCCCCTTGGGCACCAGTGGGTTCCAACCTTTGGCTGAGCGCTTTCACTGCCCCCAGGACCCCTTTTAGAAATAGGTGTACAGGGCACACAATGCAAAAGGCACCAAGCCAGTGGATTCCAACTCCCAGGGGTACGGGCGTGTCCGAGTAGCACCTGGTTCCATAGGATAGGCAGTGGCTGATTTTTTCAGAAGTAGGATCACCTGGCACCCCTGGGTGGACTCAAACTGCCAACCTTTCCATTCACGGCCAAGAGCACTAAGTGCTTGTACCACCCAGAGACTCCTTAAAAAGACTCCTTAAAAAGTAGGACTCCCTCTTTCCTGATTCCCAGCCACTTAGTTCCCCTCCTGAGAAGCAATCACTCGCAGACTTTGGTAAATCCACACCTTTGTAAGCGTGAGGCACACACGCACACACACATGCACGCACTCATGTAAGCACGCGCCTGCAATCCTTGTTTCACACACAGAGGAGCATTCTCCGCCCTCTGTCCTGCGCCTCACTTTGCTTCCCCCGGCAGCGTTATCACAGTGATCGCCCCACATCAAGAAACAGCGAGCTCTCTCCTCGGGGGCTGCTTAGTCGTCCATTGCCTGGAAGTGCCATCGCGTATTTGCCCGCCCCTGTTGCTGGGCTCAGAGGCGGTTAGAAGCCACCACAAACACTGTTGCAACCAGTCATCACGGTATCTACAGCCTCGATTCCAGGCAGCTGACTCTCTAAGTCAAAGAATGTGTATTTATAATTGTGTCAATCCCAAGTGTTCAAGTATATCTTCCCACCAGTATCAATTTCATATCTTATGAAATCTTGCTAACTGGATGGGTAAGATAATAGCACCCCTGGTGAGTTTGATTGCCCTACGTCTCCCTGTGGGAGAGAACGGGCAACGTGGGCCGTGCCTCGGGCCGTACGTACTGCCTTTGCTGCAAAATATCCATCTTCACCCTTCGCCCACCTGTTGACTGGGTGGTTTTTCTTGTTTCTTGTTGGCGCCCAGGAGCTCTTTATCGATTAAGGAGTGTAGCTTTTGTTTGTGATGCGCTTTAAGCGTGCCCCGGTGTGTCACCTATCTCTGGACTCGTGCTTTGTTTGGGGTGTGCATGCTGATGCAGACTTCTTGGATCTGAAGTTTGCGTCGCTTCCGGGTCTTCTGTCGCTGACTCCGTGTGCTGGCATCTGACCTGGCATCTCCTCCCGGGCTTGGCCCACCCTCCAGCTAGGCTTCTCTGGCCAGCTCCACCGGGCTCTAGTTGAGTGGAGCGCCCCCTGGACCACAGGGAGGGCCTTTGCTTACTATTGATTCCCCAGCCTTCCAGTGTCTGTGCCTGTCCAGCTTCTTCTCCGCCGGCCCCGCTCTCGGGCTCCCACTCAGCACCCGAGCCCCAACCTGGTGAAGCAAGATCCGAACAGATCCTGCCTCATCTTCTGACTCTCCTCTGTAGACCACACTGGTCCAGTGATCCTTCTACACAATCAAGCACAGGGCCCTCACCTTGAAACCCCAGCTCCCCAACCCTGGTGGGAGTGATTGGGGTTCGTGGGTGGTATGGTGGGTAAACTGGGGGGTAGGGTAGGGGGAGGAGTGTGCAGAGGGAGAAGCAAGAAGACATCTCCAGTCATCTTCTAGCACCCCTAGCATGGCTCTCTCCTTCACAGCAACTTAGCTGAATTTTCTATCTTTATTAATCAAATAACAAATTTAATTAATTACCTTAAATTGCTCTAATTGAATGGAGAATGAGTGCATGGACAAAATCCCAGGGAGTAATGAGCCCGGGCATTGCCAGCATCTGGAACTGAAATGATCTTTAATTTCAATTTGGGAGCAAAAATCATGCGACTGCAGGGAGAAGGCTGCCCTCCGCCCTACTCCCTGCCAGCTTCCCCCTTTGCCACTGGCACTGGCAGGACCCAGCAGCCTCCTCTCCCTCCTCAGCAGCACACTTCCTCCGCCTTGACTGAGCTCAGCCGAGCAATGGGTCCAACCCTCGCCTGCAAGTGGTCCCTAAGTCTTAGAGCCCACGAGTAACAGACCTGGTAGGCTCTGCGCACAACTCCTTGGCACTGGGCCCCCCCCTTGCCGCTGTGCCTTCGCCCACGCCACTCCCTCTGTCCGCAGGGCCTTTCCTGGACATTTTCCAGCTGTGGCCTCCCCTCCTTCAAGACCTGTTCCAACAAATGCCCTTTTTCTACGGAGTTCTGGTGGTGCTGGGCGGCGGACCACTGGGTCAGCAGTTCAGAACCACCCACCTCTCCTCGGGAGACAGAGGAGGTGGCGTTAGGGTTCTGGAATCAGTAGGACCTCGGTTCCTGGCTTTGCACGATGAAAGAATGCACGCCGAAGCCCGTTTTGTCATCCAAGTGGGTTTTAGGAAGGACAGGACACGTTTCAGGTTTTACAGTCTGAGTCAGTTAATTGTGCAGCCTGGCCGATAGTCACATGTGGGTGGGTCTGGTTGAAAGGCGGAGGGATAAATGGGTGGTGAAGTCTCGCCTTTCTAGTTCTCGGGTCTCTTGTTTTGTGATGGTTGCATCGGGTGCAGCTGCCTTAGCAGTTCCCTGCTTCAGCTTGCAAGATGGACTTCCTACAAGACATCCCCAAGGAGAAGCCGCATGGATCTATCCCGATGCAGCCCTGGGTGCTGGAGCAGCCCTGTGGAGACCCCTACCAGTGCTGAGATGCTTACACGTTCACTGACTCAGCTTTCCTCCTGCAGTCGGCATCATTGCCTCTGTTTTGTGAGGTGGAGGACTTTGTGGACTGGTGTTGGGTATGGGTCAATGTTGGACTTGTGGGCTTGGGCAGCATTGGGTTGGGATGTTTTCGTGATGCACATTTTCTTTGCATAAAACTCTCTCTTATACTTGAGTTGCTGTGGATTTGTTTCTCCAAAGTACCTAGACTAATACACAGTCTCAAAGGGGTTCCCCACTGGACCTGAATGACCACGTGGAAAAGAGCATCCACACGTGGGGTCTTGGAGGAGGGGGGAATCTCAGGAGCCCAGACGCCCTAGAACCCTAGAGGCTGAGAGCATGTGGGCCAAGAGTCTGTGGGGCTTTCCTCTACCTGCTTCTGACCAGGAGCAGGGTAGAGATCATCTCAGAGCCCGCTCCCTGCCTTTACTCCAGCCCACCCCCTGGCTGGGGGAAGGTGTGGTTGTTGGCATTGGTTGACCCCATTGTCTGAGTTAGGACCACCTGGGTGATGTCATGAGCCTGGGCTTACCTTGGCCCGCCCAGGTGTGCCTCCCACATGGCTAGAGGGTTTGAAGATGAACACGCACAGTTTGGGGTCTTCATAAGCATCTAATGGTTGCCTGATTTCTTTCCAACCTCCTCTGCAGGGGGTGGGGGTGGTGGCTGTGCAGGCATGGGAGGGACAAGCCCCTGTCCCTAAGCTAGCTCCCTAACAGCTGTCTGCTTCCATCGAGATGTGCAGCTTGGAAAACCCTACCAAGGGCCGCTGTGCGTCAGAACTGACTGGGTGGCAGTGGGTTTGGATTTGGGTTTTCTTTGGGGGGGTTTCAAAGGAAATCTGCCCCGCCCCCCATTGGAAGGAATGGAGGAGAGATGTTTCCTTGTTTATAGCCCTTCTCCAAGGGGAGGCACAACTCAGGCAGCCCCCCACCCCTCCCTCTCTTTCCGTCTCTCTTTCTTCTTTCTGTCTTCCTAGAATGTATTCCTGGGATACGAGAGGAGCAAGGGGAAGTTCAGGGGTGCGAAGGGCTTTGCTCAAGATCACACAGCAGGAGACAGCCAAGCCACAACCGATCTGGTCCTGCCACCACCGCCTCGCTGCCCCGCCCCAGTGTCATGCCCCAAGGGTCCCCCTTCAAGACCTATCTTGTCAGGTTCTCTCTGTCCCAGACCCCATCCTACAGGTCCCCCTGGCTCAGCACCCCTCCCAACCCAGGGCCCACCCCTTGCCCTCCTCCGCCTAAGTTCCAGTCCAGTTCCTGCCCACCTCCAACTGGCCCTGACCAAGTGCACCTGCCCCATGGCCTCTGGGCAGACGCTAGTTCTGCCAGAAATGACTTTAGCAGCCTGAGCCCGGGGAGCAACAAGCTCCCCATCCCCACCCCATCCCGCCCCCCATACAGTCCTGCAATGCAAGAGAAAGAGGTCCAGCCTCTCTGGGCCCCTCCCGTGGGACCTTTCTTAGCGAGTCTGGGGAATAACCTGTGGACAATGGGACCACAGGGGCCAGACCCTGGTGCCGGGCAGATGCTGTTGGCACTGAGTCCACTGGGAGTCCCAGTGACCTTGAGGGTCACAGTGAAACTGCCCGGGCAGTTGGGTCAGCATGGGTTAGGTCAGATCCCGGGAAAAAAGCCAAGGTGAGCTAGCTCGTTGGAAACCCCGTCGGCGCTGAGCAGGCAGAGTCGGTGAGAGGGTGTCCAGGGCTGAGATCTATACGGAGCAGAGCTCCAGGCTCGCTCTTCTGTGGAGCCGCTGGCGGTGCAAACCACCAGCCTCTCTGTGAGCAGCGCAGCCAAGCACATACCCATCACACCACCAGGGTGGAGGCAGATCAGGGCTAGAGTCCTGCCTCTGTCATTTTGTCAAACGTGTAACTCTGGATAATTCTTTGAGCCTCGGTTTCCCCATCTGTAAAATGAAGACCGTGGTACCTTCACTGTTGGACTTGTTGCATTAGAAATAGTGCAGTACACCCCCTGGCAGGGCAGGTATCCACGCACCACAGCCAGTGGGAGAGCTGAGTTTTGTATCAACTTGGCTCAGCCAGGATTCTCCGTGGTTCTGCAGCTGGCGCCTCGTCATTCCCCATGAAGTGACTAAATAGTGCAATCCGTCCCCTGTTGGGATATTCCGTGGGCAGCCACGCAATTGTAAGGAGAGGAAGGAAGGGTACAGCTTCCTCACTCAGATGAAAGCCCTGATGCCGTTGAAAGCAAATGCCCTCCAGGGGTGTGGCCTGCTCCTGGACAAGCACACGCTGTGGGATCCTGGATATTGCCTCGGTCTCACCAACCCCACTGCCACCTCTTTGGATTTAAGCCGAAGGCCCGCCGTTCTGCCGACCAACACTGCAGGCTCTCAGTGGTTTGCCTTATTGCCTGCCAAAGATGGATTCATTCGGCACTGCAGCTACACGTCTGACCGGCTAATGTGGATCCATCCAGCCCTGTCTCCACCAGCCTGTGCTCGTTTTTCTTCCTGGTTCATCAGTTGCAACAGCTAGGAGTCGGGAAAAGCCTCCAGTTTAACAACTGACCCACAGACTTGAACTGGCTGGACTTATCTACTTCACAACAGTGGGCTACTGTGTGTGTGTGTGTGTGTGTGTGTGTGTGTGTGTGTGTGTGTGTGTGTCTTTGTGGTGCTGGTGAAGAGTACTGAATGTACAAACAGATCTGTCTTGGAAGAAGTCCGGCCAGAGTGCAAGGGTGGCGAGACTTCATCTAACAGACTTTGGACACGTTGTCAGGAGAGACCCATCTGCAGAAGGACGTCGTGCATGGTAACGCAGAAGGGCCGTGAAAGGGAGGAAGGCCCACGATGCGATGATGGGCTGGGGCTGCCACGTGGGGCATGAGCATAGGAATGGCTGCGCGGAGGGCACCGGCCCGCACAGAGCTTTCTTCTGCTAGGCATGGGGCCGCTGTGGGTGGGAGCTGACTCGATGCCACCTATCAGCAACAACGGCAGAGATCTCGACACAGCTATCAAAGCCACTGGGTTTCACTTCTCTCGAGAACCCAGCCTAACCCAACCAGGACGCAGAACTGTGCCCGATCGTTCATTCATTCTAGGGAAGAGTGCCGTCAATCACTGCCTGACAGAGGCTCCCCCGCCCTCTGCCATCTTCTCCGGAGCGGATGGGCAGCCTGATTTCTCATGTCACCTCAGGAAGGAAGTGCTGTTCTTCCCATTTTACCAATGAGGAAAGTGACCCGGAGGAGCAGGGGGGCGGGGGGGCTGGTCCTAAAGAGATCCCGTGATAAATGGGAGGAGCTGTGACCATGCGCACGTGGGGCACATCAGGTGTCTCTGACCCCTTACCTAGACCCCAAGGCCCCTTCCACAAAGGGGATGAGATGAAGCCCTAGAGGGGCGGCGCTTAGCACCGCAGACCACTCCACCATGCACTGGGCGCAGCAGGACTATAAAGTCTTGAGACTCCTTTCACGGCACAGCCCCAAACCCAGCCATGCGGGAAGCCGTGAGAATGGAACGCGAGTTACTCAGCAGTGGAATCACAATTCGGCGAGGTCGCTGTTCCTGCCCTCCCTGTGTTACAAGTGAGAAAACGGTGGTCAGTGGTCAGAGAAGATCACAGAACCAAGATGTGAGCCTGGTCCTCTGAGCCCTGTTCCCAAATGCTCCCCAGCCAGTGCCAGCCCCTGTGCTGCTCTGAGCAGGACACGGAAGGCGCCACTCCAGGGGTGGCAGAAGAAAGTCACTTGGTGAGTTAGTTAATTGGGCCAACCTGGCCGGTAATCACATGTGGGGCTAACTGAAAGGCAGAGGGATAAATGGGTGGTGAGCCTCGCCTTTCTAGTTCTCGGGTCTCTTGTTTTGTGATGGTTGCACCAGGGTGCAGCTGCCTTAGCAGTTCCCTGCTTCTGCTTGCAAGATTGACTTCCTACAAGACATCCCCAAGGAGAAGCTACATGGACCTATCCCGATGCAGCCCTGGGTGCTGGAGCAGCCCTGTGGAGACCCCTGCTAGTGCTGAGATGCTTATTCGTTCACTGACTCAGCTTTCCTCCTGCAGTCGGCATCATTGCCTCTGTTTTGTGAGGTGGAGGACTTTGTGGACTGGTGTTGGGTTAATGAGTTAATGTTGGACTTGTGGGCTTGGGCAGCATTGGGTTGGGATGTGTTTTCATGATGCACATTTTCTTTACATAAAACTCTCTCTTATACATGAGTTGCTGTGGATTTGTTTCTCTAAAGTACCCAGACTAATACACTTGGAACTCTTGCCCTCCAGTCCAGGGGACCAGCAGGCAGTTCCATGAGAGGCAGATGCCTCTGTTTGTCCAGAGGAGACAGTACAGTGCCACCCGAAGCCAGAGCTGGAAGGGGCAAGACAGGTGAGCTGTCACTCTGAGTGGAGCACCGTCCCCATCCCCTGGCCAAACTCCATTGGTCCAATTTAGAGCAGGGGGGCAGCTGATGATTCTGGGAGGAGGCTAATGTGGAGCCAGGGGGTCTAAAGCCTTTGGGGGCTCCCTGAAGCAAGGTGTTGAGGCTGGAGGGGTCGTCTGGGATGAGGGTGTGGATCTCCTTGGTACAAGAAGCAGATGTCCCAGCCTCCCCGTGTTCCCTGGCAGGCCTTACCTCTTATAAATAGTTGTACTCACTGAAAGGCAGAGCGAGTGCAGGCTTCAGCCTCTCTGACTGGCAGCCAGGCCCATCTGCCTGGCGCTCCGCATGCTCACATCACACCCGCTCCCCACCGAGCAGCCCGCCCGCCATGAGGGTGTTGCTACACCCAGGACGAGTGGCATCCTGGCATGTGTTGATTCCACATGGCTGGGAGCATGTGGGCTGTGTGGGCTCCTGGGCAAAGTCGCCAAGGAATCAGAAAGGGCTTTGGAACAGCCGGCTTCTGGCGGGAGTGAGCTCCTTGTCCCTGGAGGCGTTCCGGGGGGAGCTGGATGACCATGTGACAGGCATGCGAGAGCCAATCTGGAGCCCCAGAAGCAGGTGGAGGCACCGAGAAAGAAGGCTGGGCCAGGTGACCCCAAAGTTCTCTGGGTTCTAGTGTAGACCTGGAGTGACATAGACAGGGGGGCTTTCAGGCCCATGGGTGGCTTAAGCAAGGCCATGATTTCCCTCCCCAGGTTTCATGTGCCCAGGAAGCTCACCTGATGGGGCTCCAGGAACCCTCTGGCATGTGCCCAGGCCTGGGGACTTCTCTGAGGCAGGGGCCAGCCAGGAGTACAGGATGCATTGCTCACGAGCCACTGGCCCCTCCCTGAGCAGCGATGTGCTCCCACAGCATACCGGAATGGGACACCCAGCTCCTGGACCTCCTTGCTGCTGCCCAGCCTTCAAGATGCCCAACTTCTGGGGCAAGGCTCGCAGCTCCTCATATTCTTGGGGAAGCTCCTCACCTCAAATACACCCCATGGCCCACCCTGGGAGTGGAGAGCATCCTAGACCTTTGAGCTCAGAGAATGTCACAGGTCACAGAAGGTCCCAAAAACATAGACTCCATGTGGGCAGGAGCCAGGTCTGGCTCGTTGTCCCCTCTTCTGGTCCACAGGGCTATTCAAATAATTCTGTATCAGGGGAGAAAAGGGTGTAACAGTCGCCCCGCCCCGCTCCCAGCGCAGAACCTGAAGCACCTGCAGAGCATCCCCTGCCCTCACCTGGAGAACACATCAGCTCTGGAATCAGACTAGCTGAACCCCACACCTGGCTCCACCTGGCTTCACAGGTGTGTGTGATCTCGGAGACACTCCTCAGCCCCTCTGCTCATTAGCTGAGAAACAGAGAGAAGAAACCAGCCTTCCTGAAGATGCCGCATGACTCCTCTGTGACGTGACTGTTTAATTGCCCGGCAGATCGTCGTCACTCCATACCCAAGTACTGCCTGCCAGGCAGTTAAGCAAGCATCTCTCAGACGCATCTCACGGCATCTTCATGAAACAAAGAATGGCAAGAACGGGGAGCCTTCCTCTCACGCACTCTGGACACGTTAGCAGGAGAGACCAGTCCCCAGAGAAGGACAGCAGGCTTGGTGGAGTCGACAGGCAGGGAAAGAGGAGGAGACCCTTGAGGAGATGGGCTGACACGGTGGCTGCAACCACGGGCTCAAACAGAGCAATTGTGAAGAGGACTCGGGACCAGGCGACGTTTTGCTCCATCGTGCAGAGGGTGGCATGGTGCCCACCAACCATGGCAGCGACACCCGACCTTCTCTAGCCACTGGTGCCATTCCCGACTCCCTGGGGTGCTCTCTCTCAGCGTGGGCTCAGCTCCGACCTGGCTCCGTGCAATCCTTCCTCCCTGTCCCCTTGGAGTGCACGTGGCCACGCAGTCTGCTGTGCCCAGTGGAGTGAGACCAGACGTGATGGAGATTCCACGACCACGAGGAGCCCTGATGTGGCACGTGGCATGCTGCAGGGCTCCGCCAGCTGCTGAGCTAAAGGTTGGCTGTTTGAGGACCCCAGTGAGTCCTCTGGGAAAAACACTGGGTGGGCTGCTCTCGCTCGAGGATCTCAGCCAAGGAAACCCTGCGGGCACTTCTGCTCTGCCCTCAGCTCCTGGTATCAGGATGAGTCAGGGTAGACTTGAGGGGCATGTCTTCTTTTCCCAGCCTTGACAAACATGGTGGGCTTGGCCACTCGCCCAAAGGTTAGAAGTTCAAGCCCACGAAAGGCATTGGCGATCTACGACTACAGCCTCTGAAAATTCTGGGTCAAATAAGCAATTGTGGTGAAGAAAGCTGATGGTGCCCGGCTATCAAAAGATATAGCATCTTGGGTCTTAAAAGCTTGAAGGTAAACAAGTGGCCATCTAGCTCAGAAGCAACAAAGCCCACATGGAACAACATATCAGCCTGTGTGATCACGAGGTGTCGAAGGGGTCGCTGAAGACAAATGGGTGCGTAAGCAAATGTGACAAAGAATGCTGATGGTGCCCGGCTATCAAAAAGTATAGTGTCTGGGGTCTTAAAAGCTTGAAGGTAAACAAGCAGCCATCAAGCTCAGAAGCAACAAAGCCCACATGGAAGAAGCACACCAGCCTGTGTGATCACCAGTTTCGAAGGGATCAGGTATAAGGCATCATCAGAACAAAAAATCTTACCATAGTGAATGATGCGGGTAGTGCAGAGTGGAAACCCAAAGCCCATTAGTAGGCCACTGGAGATCCCCTTGCAGAGGGGTCTCAGGGAGGAGATGATCCAGTCAGGGTGCAATGTAGCAACAATGAAAAATGCAACTTTCCTCCAGTTCCTAAATTCTTCCTCCCCATCCCCACTATCATGATCCAAATTCTACCTTGCAAGTCTGGCTAGACCAGAGGATGTACACTGGTACAGATAGGAACTGGAAACAGGGAATCCAGGGCAGATGATCCCCACAGGACCAGTGGTGTGAGTGGCAATACTGGGAGGGTAGAGGGAGAGTGGGTAGGAAAGAGGGAACCGATGACAAGGATCTACATATAACCTCCTCCCTAGGGGTTGGACAACAGAAAAGTGGGTGAAGGGAGACGTTGGACAGGGCAAGATATGACAAAATAATAATTTATAAATTATCAAGGGCTCATGAGGAAGGGGGGAGTGGGAAGGGAGGGGGAAAATGAGGACCTAATGCCGGGGACTTAAGTGGAGAGGAAAGGTTTTGAGAATGATGAGGGCCATGAATGTACAAATGTGCTTTACAGAATTGATGCGTGTATGGATTGTGGTACAAGCTGTATGAGCCCCTAATAAAACGATTGAAAAAAAAGAAAACTCTGGGTCATAGTTCTAGTCTGACACGCTTTGGGCTCCCATGAGCCAACGTTCCAGCATTTGATGGCAACCGGGCAGGTTTGGGCTTTCTTTTGAGGGGGCACAGTTATGGCTGTGGTGTAACCGAGCCCGCCCTGTTATGGTGAGAGGTTCCTTCCTGAACAACACGCCCTTTGCCTTCAGCTCAGTCTTCTGCTTCTTGATCCCGGTGGGGCCTTCTGCCATCCTCCAGGCCCCTAGGATGTTAGGCTCTGGGTCCACCATGAAGCTGTTACCTTGACACCTCCCCACCCTCAGCCCCCACCCCACCCCCCACTCCTGCACTAAACTCTCCAGAGATGAAGGGACTTTGAGATAGGAGGAAAGCTGTATGGGCAGACCTGTGGGGCCGGTGGCTAACCCTGGCCCACACTTGGCTCCTTCCCCTGGCTGCACAGTGTGGCCGGAAAGGAACTGGCGTGGGCACCAGGCTCCTTTGACTTCAAATTCTAGCTCAGCCACTTACCCCTTAATGCCTGCTCTGTCCTGGGCTCCCACCTGTGTGGCCTTGGGAAAATCCCATAACCTCGCTGTGCTAGTTAGGGATCATGCCACCTGGGCATCCGTGGCTGGGGGTGGCATCAAACCTGTCAATCAAGTCACAACCTGAGGACACCTCCTGGATGCCATAGCCTCTTATTTTATCAGAGAAAGAGGAACAGAGCTCTCCATCACTGCTGCTCTGCCTTCTTGCCTGCAGGGACTCGGCCCCACGTGGACCACCCGACCTTGAGAGCTCTCGGCACCCAGCCATGTTCCCACTGACCCTGGATCCACAGGACTCTGCACCCACCACCCACTGGCCTGTGATCTTCCTGCTTCACTTTTCTGCGTCACCAGCCCGCAGCTTCGAGAGTCTGAAGAGGGACTTCTGAGCTAGCATCGGACTCTGGGCTGGGGTGCCTTCTTGATATATAATTACCTCTGGATATTAAGCTCTTTCCTCTTCATAGATCAGTGGATCTCAACCTACCTAATGCCGTGACCCTTTAATACAGTTCCTCATGTTGGGGTGACTCCTCTCCCCCCCCCCCCCCCATAAAATTATTTTGGTTAGTACATCATAATTGTAATTTTACTAGTGTTATGAATTGGGCGAGCCCTGTGAAAGGGTCCTTTGACCCCCAAAGGGGTCGTGACCCACAGGTTGAGAACCGCTGACATAGATGAATATGCACATAAATCACTGGATATGTCCTCTAGCCAACCTGGCCTCACACACCCACTTAGCCTCAGTTTCCTCCTCTGTGAGTTGGAAATGAAAATCCCCGGCTTGCAAAACAGTAAGAATGATAAATACCCCCAGTGATGGGCGCAGCACCCCCCCAGCCCCAACAAAGAGGAGACCCTGGCCAGAGGGTAACCCATGGGGAGCCAGCCAGACTGGTTCTCCAATCCCACCTTTGTCACTGGCTGACAGTATGACTTTGGGCCAATCACATGCCTTCCCTAGACCTTTGCTTGCTCCTCTGTAAAAGAGGTGAAAATGCTTTCTTGGAGCAGGGTGATGTCAGAATCAAAAGAAGAAGATGTATGTCGATTACGGGCACAGGGTGAGCTCCAGGGAAGTGACATTTGCCCCACCCCCCACCCTCACCCCCATGCCCCTGCTGCTTTGCAAGTGCCTTTGAGGGCAGTGGTCCTGATCTGTCTTGGATCCCCCCCACACACAGAGACCCTGCACATGCGCACCCACAGTAAGTGCTCCTTAGGTTTGGGCCTGGTGTGGGGGTGGAGCAAGCCTTCCAGTGGCCCCAGACACCCCCAGGTCTGCTCACATCGGAAGGAGGCACTTCCTTCAGTGCAGACCGCCTGACTCTCTCCTGCTCAGCAGAGCCCCTGGCCGGACCCCAGTGAGCATCTCAAGCCAGCATCCTTCTGTCTTCTCCTCCTCTCACTCAGCCCCTCCCCGCAGGCACATTCCAGGACTGCTGGAGAGCCGTTTCCATAGCGACCGCATTTTAAAGTTTTCTAGGAGCAGAACAGGAATAATTCCCCACCTTCCCCTCCTCCGTGGCAATCGGGGAAGGGGACTTATGACAGATAGTGGGATGAGGGGTGGGGTGGGAACGGCCCTTTCTTTTATTGCCTGATTGAATGAGGAGTCACACTAATTCCTCAATTCTTTTGCCTCCCGCCTCCCCCCACGGTCATCCTCTGGGATACAACCTGCCCTAGGCAGCCTGGTCCTTGCCCGCTTCTGCTTGGATGGAGAGATGGGAGGGAGAGTGGAGGGAAAAGAAAGTCAAGTAAGAGAAAAATGAAAGCGAGAAAGGTGGGCCAGATACCTTCACACGCACAGGCACGTGGCCACCAACACAGCGGTCGCCGTGGCAACCTGGGAACTGTCCACTGACCCCATCTTTGGAAATGAGACCCCCGAATGGAGAAGAAGAGTGGAGTCATTGAAGCAAAGGCTACCAGGAAATGTGGCTGTGGCTCATGACTCCTGAGCAGTCTGTGTGTTATCGTCACCTGGCAGGTGTCTTCCAAAGAAGGTCCGGATGCATTGGGGTGGGGGTGGGGGGCTGAGGGGGCCACACTGAATGCTGGGGTGGGGGGGGGTATTCAGCGGTCATCTCTCCCTCCAGCTCCTACTTGCCCCCATAGTCTCCTTTCTCTGAAGTCCCACCTGCATTCCTCCATGCCCACTCTCCACCTGTGGAAGGTCACTTGGCCTAGACCGTGGGTCCCCATCCACTCTGCATGTGAGCTCCTGGCTGGGGTCCCTGAGGCTGTCAATGTCCAGGATAAGTTGGGGAAGGGGCGGGAAGGGGCTGAGGGTTATAGATGATCTCCCTCCCTTGCCCTTCTAAAAGTGGCATATCGTAAGGTGACCAGATTTAAAGCGGGACACCATTGACCGGGGCGGGTGGGGTTCTTGATTAAAAATTTGGTCTAGATGGACCAAATAGACCATTCCCTAGCTTGTCGTGCATTCTTTCCAAAAATAGGGACTTTTTTAAAACGCCAAAAATCGGGACTGTCCCACCAAAAGCGGGACATCTGGTCACCTTAGGCATCTGCCAAGATCAGGTGAGCCATGGACCCCAACAGGTGCTAGGAAGCAGGCTGAGGCAGGTGGGTACAGACTCAGAGGGGGGTGTCCAGGCAAGGAGAGTACAGAATCTCATGGGATTTCTTCCAGCGTCAAGCTTGGCCACACGTCCTGTGGAAGCCATGCGGGGACATCAGAACAGGGAAACAGAAGGACCAGGCTCAAGTCCTGACTCCTTCACTCCCTAGCTCAAGGGTCCTCAAACTTTTTAAACAGGGGGCCATTTCACTGTCCCTCAGACCCGTTGGAGAGCCAGACTATAGCTTAAACAAAAACTGTTGAACAAATCCCTACGCACACTGCACATATCTTATTTTGAAGTAAAAAAATAAAAGGGGGAAAAATACCTGGCGGGCCAGATAAATGTCCTCGGCCGGCCCGAATGTGGCCCACAGGCCATAGTTTGAGGACCCCTGCCCTAGCTGGATGACTTTAAGAAACCACTTAACCTCTCTGAGACTCTGCCATGTTGACCCCTACGTTCCACCTTCCGTTTTGCTCAGAAATCATTTTCAAGGTTCAAAGTGAAAGTACTTTGATGATGACCAGCGACCTCACATGTAAGACGCTTCTTTAGATCCCTTTGGCAGCAGCAATGGTGTTGAGTTTTTAGTTTCTTTTTGAGCTTGGGTTTGGGTTTTAAGCCAGTAAGGGAGCCCTAGTGGTGTAGTGTTCAGGCGTTGAGCTGTGATCCACATGGTTGGCAGTTCAAAACCACCAGCAGCTCCTTAGGAGAAAGAGTGGGCTTTCTACTTCTGCAAACAGTCACCATCTCAGAAACCTACGGGGGGCTCATTGGCTTGATGGCAGCGAGTTTAATCCAGGCCAGATGAGACGTATCAGGCCACAGCGTGGGGGGTTGGTCAGCACCGAGGACAGCTCTCGCGTGCCCAGGGAGCCAGAACACACTGCCGTCTAGTCAGTGCTGACTCATAGGGATGGCCACGCCCCACTCCCTCCGTGGGTTTCCCCGTCTGTAACTGTTCACGGGAGTAGAAAGCCTAGTCTTTCTCCTGCGGAGGGGAGGGAGGTAGACGGGGGACTGGTGATTTCAAACTGTCGACCATGCGATGGCAGCACAACATACCACCACTGCACCGCCAGGGTGCCCCAGGAAGAAGCCAGAGGAGGTCAGAATCCCTGCAGACGGAGCCCTGCTGGCATAGTGGTTACACACTGGGCTGCTAACCACAAGGGCAGCAGTTCGAAAGACTGAGCTTTCGACTCCCGTCAAGAGCTATGATCTTGGAAACTCAGGGGCGGTTCTACCCTGTGCTGAGGGTGGCTGGTGGATCGGCGAGGACTCGGTGGCCATGAGTTTGGTTTGGTGTTTCCTGGGTCACGCGTCGGCGGAGAGGCAGCAGACAGGGGCTGGGTGTCCTTTCGTTGGGATATGACTTTGTCTCCATAAAGTTCGGTCCCCACTCCAGCTGTCAACGTCTTGGGGCGACCTCCCAAGTCGTGTACACGCTAAGGAGCTAGAACCCGAGACAAGGAAGAGGCCCCTTCTCCGGCTCCCAGGCCCTGTGCTACACACACCTTCAGTTGCTGATGCGGGGACAGGGAAAAGTTGCAGCCTCCAGGATTTTCAAAGACCCAGATTCATCCTAACTCTGCAGCTGGCTTGCTGTGTGACCCCAGCCTTTTCGGGGCTTCAGTTCCCATATCTGAAAGCTTAGAACGGGAGCTCTCTAAGGCTGCTGGAGGGCCTGCCCTCCAGCCTGTAAATTGGCTGCCATGGATACCTCCCCCCTCAACTTGGCTCGGCTCAGCTCTCTGCCCAGCCCCTTGGGCTCCTACCTGGACTCATCCTAAGTTCAGCCTGGGTTGTCAGACACCCAAGCCTTCTCACAGGCCACCTGTGATGATTGCAGTCTCTGGGGCTTCTTGGTCCAGAGCCTCGGGTCCCAGAACCTTCCCAGAAGGGAAGGTACAGCCATTCTCCAAGAGGGGCACAGGGATGGGCAGGGGCAGGGTATTTCCAGCCTGACTTCTCCAGGGTCCAGGAGGAGAAAGCTCTCTTCACAGGCAAACTCAAACTCACGGTCAGAGCGCGGCCCTAGAGGACAGGGCAGAACAGCTGCTGTGGGATCCCAAGACTGTAACTCTTGCGGGGAGCAGGAAGCTTTGTCTTTCCCTGTGAAGCAGCTTCAGGTAGCAGGCTGTCAGACAAAAAGGTTCAATGCCAGAGGAGAAAGACATTAGCCCACCTGCAGCACCCAGAGGGTTCCCTCCAGGCTCCCTCCCAGGGCACAGGCCAATGAGGAAGGAGAGATCGCATCATCGGCTGCTCACGAGCCCTAGTCCCCTTCTGTTGAGGGGATGGCCTTAAAGAGACAAGGCCTTCCTTGCTCAGGAGGCCCTAAACCCTTTGGGTTAAAGGCCCATGATCCTTCTAGAGAGGCAGTGTGGCGGTGGCGGTTGGGGGAGGGGGCTGGGGTGTCAGGAACAGAACTTGGAGCCAGACTGTCACCATAGGCAAGCTTCTCAACCTCTTTGCATCTCTGTTTCCTTGTCTGTGTAAGGGGGATCACCCAGGATACACTGCCTGCTGCATAACCAGCTCTCTGTAAGCACCAGCTCCGACTGGCACTCCTGTAAGGCTATGCAATCACCCTCCCAGAGGCCTTCAAGAGGGGCAGGAGAAGCCTTGTGGCCCCCACGCCACACATGAGGACACAGAGGCCCAGAGCACAGAACTCACTGACCCGAGAGCTTGCAACAGGCAGAGGACAGAGTCCGGCTCAGAGCTCAGGCCTCTTGAACAAATCTTCTCTGCCCCGCTGGACACAAGCTCTAAAACCGCACCCCCGTGTCCCATCCAGCAAGCATCCATTGAGTACCTGCCGTTGCCCGGGGCCCTTTCCATACACGATTGCATCTAATGCCCGTAGCAAACGCCTAACTTACAAGCAATAAGAAGCACCATGACAGTTGGCCCACTGCCTCTCCCATCAAGAGTAAGATGGCTCCAATCCTGCCCTCCCTGCAGGCAGTGAGCCCTTGGGCAAGTCCCTTCCACCGCTGAGTCAGACCAGAGTCCATAGCTTGATGCATCTTCACTCCAATCCCACAAAAGTGTGTGGACCTTGAACCTGGGTATCAGATTGGGATCTGGCAACCCCTCGGAGCTAAGTCTGCAACCAGGCTCAGGCCAGCAAGCTCCCACAAGCAGGATTCCCTGCCTGGAGTTCATTCCAAGCCGGTCCCCACCCCCACGCCCCCTTCCACCCCTCCTTGGACTGCCCAGGTTGGTAAAACTCTGCTGCTTTGGGGGGGGAAAAAGAAAAAAAAAAAAACCTTTCTTATTTTATGAAAAAAATTACTTTGACAAAGCATTCTTATGAGACATGGATGTCAGCCTGACTCCGTGGAAAAGTGTCAGCGTGGAATTGATGTAAGACTTGGTTTTAATTATAGCAGCACCCGCAAGCTGTCACCGGCCCCAGCCCCACCTGCCCTGCTCTTGCAGTGGGAAAGAGGAGGGAGTCTGCGGGCGGGCCCTGGGGGACAGAAGCTGGGGGGGGTATGTCAGAATGAGCTGGGTCCCACCGCCCCAAACTGGATTTCCAAGCTCAAGATCCTGTAGCCCCAATAAAGTATAACCTTCAAGAAAGTCAGAGATGAGAAGGAATTTGACTCATCCAATCCAGCCCACTCATTTATGGATGGAAAAGGGGAAAAAGGAGGAATTCTCATATCCTAGTGCAGCCTCTTTGGTCTGTTTATATGCTAAGCTCTGCAGGGTGGGGGCATAAAGAACTGTCTCTGTCCTCCTTCTGGGATGGATGAGAGGGGGGTGCCCCTGAGATTTCCTGCTCGGTAAAGGAGCAGGGCAGCACAAGAAGAGGAAGACCTCCCATAAGCCGAGGGGCACAGTGGCTGCAACCAGAGGCCCCAACTTGAGAACAGGGGGGTGGCACAGGCCCAGGAGGTGTCCCATCTGTCCCACGTGGGGTCACCAGGAGTCGGAACCAGCTGCCTGCCACCAAACAAGGACAGCATCTTTCGGTGAGCAGCCCAGCATTTATGCACAAGGCTACCAGAGAAACGATGACTGTAATGGGAGAGGGGTTCCTAGGCGAGCCCCCAAAAGCCGGTTTGTTCAGTGCTCAAGCTCTGACACCCATTGTCTGTTCTGGAAATCAAGAAGGGGCCGCGTGGCCTCTAAGCCAATCTGTAAGTCCTACTGAAGAGCAGGCCTGTTGCCTACGGAGAGGGTAGGGGCTCACCCTTCCCCCCAAATGGCAGTGCTCAAAAGAAGGGAAGCTAATTGGGCTGAGGGTTCACGGGGCGAGCGGAGGCCGCGGCGATTCTGAAGGGGCCTCTGGGAATTCTCAAGGGCTCTTGAACTTGAGCACTCTCACTCCTTCCCACGTCTAATTTCACTTCAGAACAGCCCCCTTGCCTCCTTGCAGGATGGCCTGGCTGATCAGCTGTGATTGGGGTCATTTGTGGGGGACGGAAGAGCCAGAAAGAGGGGGGTTGGTGGACAGAGGAGGCTGGGGAGCGGGGAGGAGTTTGTGATAGCAGCGAGCAGGGGGACGAAAGGACAATACTTTGGGGAGAGAGGGACCGTCTGATGGGGTTTCCCTCTGCCTCTGCATCCCAGCCACAGCGGGGGCCAGGGCCCAGGGGCCCCTCATGCTAATCTGAGCCCTTCCTCTGCCACTTAATATCAACAGCTGTGGGACTCTGGGTGAACAGCATGGCCTCTCTGTGCCTCCTGTGTAAAACACAAGGATACTGCACTGCCTCCCCGGGTTGATGTGAAGAATGAAACAGGCAGTCCCCTGGTCACGAACGTCTGACTTAGATGCCCAACACATAGTCTGAGCCAACCCCTGCAAAGCCAAGTATGAGATAGACAGATGCATGGATGGATGGATGGATGGGTGGGTGGACGGACAGACAGACAGACAGAGATAGATAGATAGATAGATAGATAGATAGATAGATAGATAGATAGACAGATGCAAACAGTGGTTCATCAGGACAAACTGGCTCTGCTTTGTGCAGCCTGTCAGAGCATCGATGGTTACCATAGTGTCATGTTACAATGTTAGGGTGCATCTGGAAGTGGTTCTTTGATGTTTTGAAAAGGCACGCCATACACCACAGAGTAAGACAAATATTTAACTAACTGGCGTCAGATAAGCACTGTGCCTACCTAGTCGAACTTATGTACAAATTCAACTTCAAGACAGATTCCGGGCAGACCTGCCTGCAGGCATCTCAGCTGAGTATTCAGAAAGGGTTCATTATGCTGGTTGAGGTTTGATCTGCACCCCACACCAGCTTTTCCATCAACCTGGCCCTGAAGACGGTCCCCAAGAAAGAGGAACCACTAGCGAGCATGGGCCTGGGGGACGTCCTGCAGCGTGAAACCAGGCAGTCACAGAAGGGCCAAGGCTGCAGGAGAGCGAGAGCTGTCAGCAACGGAGAGCAGAGAAGTGGGTGAAATGCGACAGCAGTCAGTGTGAGACATGAGAAAAGAATAATAATAACAATTTATAAATTATCAAGGGGGCCCGGGGGAGGAAGAGGGGAAATAAGGAGCTGATGCCAGGGGTTCATGTTTTGAAAAAGATGATGACCACATATGTACAGATGTGTTGGACAACATGGATATGTGTATGGATATAACAGCTGTAAGAGCCCGCAATAAACTAAAAGTAAAATTTAATTAAAAAGAAAGAAATGGAAACACTACCAAAAAACAAGGACAGGACTTTCGTACCAAAGGGAAGCGACTTTGGGGGTTGCCAAGGCTGGGGTGGTGGGGCGGGGCAAGGGAGAGACGAGAAAGCACGGTTCTGGACTATGGCCAGGGGAGACAGGCGCTAACACAGGTGAAATGGAAGATAGGTATCTGAAAACAAGAGAAGTCCGAAATCAAGGGGCAGGGGAAACTATTGGGGATGGAGGGTGGTGGGTAGGGGGGTCGATCAGGAGTTAAAACAGTTGAATACAAAGTTGGCCATCTGAATGGAAGCCCTCAGCTAATTTGCAATGAAAAATGAGGGGGTGATGGAGAAGCCACGTTGCAAAAGCGATGATCCGTTTGTGTCTGCAATTTCAGCAAGGCCTCGACATAATAAAGACCAGTCTCTCTCCACAGAAGACGAGGAAGCCCACCAGGGAGGGGGCTGACCCGGTGGCTGCTGCAAGGGGCTCCACCTGAACAAGGATGTGATGCTGGGGCAGGATCAGGGGTGGTTCCGTCTCTTGCCCTTAGGGTCCGTCGCTGTGAATTGGAGCGGGTTAGACAGCCCTAGCAGTAACAAACAGCCCTGGAGAACAGAGGCAGGAGGAGGAGGTGAAGCCATGGGGAAGGACAGGGGACAGGCTGGGGGGGACAAAGACAGACCGCGGAGGACCACTAAGTGCCTGCATCCCTGGTCCCGCCCCTGTCCCTGGGACCCTGGTTTACTGGGGCCACTCCAGGGCCTTGGCCTGTCCCAGGAGCCCCAGGGACCCTGCTCCCGAAGGAAGAAAGAGCCCGGGACACCTCCCAGCAGGCTGCAGGGCACCCAGCAGGGAGGGGCCCTGGAGGGAGAGACTCGTGAATTATCCAAGAGGAGCCGCTCTGAGGAGCCTGAGCCAGTGTTTTCATTCCAATTAATTATCCTTTTAGGGCAGCTCGAGCTGCTGCGGAGAGTGAGGAGGAGAGGCTCATTTATATTAAAATCAGCGCTGGCCTTTCCTGCCAAGATCCGAGTTGGCGTGTGGGCACCGTGGGCAGGAGCTGGGGGAGACGCAGGGGGGACAGGGGAGGCAGGCGGAGAGGGCTGTGAGGCCTGTCACCCCCTCCCCGAAGAGCCCCCACCCTGCAGACACTGGTAATCTCAGTGTTTTGCCAAAAATGGTTTCTTGCAGCAGAAGGGACCCCAGCGTGGCTGTGGCCTGCGTCTGTGTTCTGTTTCAGAGCCCCAGGGTCCATCCGAGGCCGACCTCCCTCCCCACAGCCCGCCCACCCTGTCCCATGTGCCTGTCCTGAGGAGCTGCCCCCAGCCCAGCCCAGTGTGTGGTGGTCAGGGCAGGCTGCAGGAGGAGGTGGGCATGCGTTCAGATCTTAAGGGCAGATGGAAGCAGGGAGGGGGCCCCTGTGAGAATCCAGGCAGGCAGGGATGTCCAGGTGGGTCAGGGAGGTAGCAGTGGGGGCAGGGGGCAGCGGAGGGTTGCTGGGTTGAGGTAGAGCCCCAAGACGCCCTCCTGAAGGGCTTGGCTATGGCGAACAGAAGGAAGAGCCGAGGCCAGAGGTGGCCACCATGTTTTGATCCGAGCACCAGGACGGGGGGAGTTGCCATCCAGAGACAGGCCCATTGTGGAAGCATCGGGTTCCGGGAGAAGTCGGATTTGGACACATTAGGTTTGTCTGCCTGTGAGGCACCCAGGCTCCTCACAGCCCAGCTCAAGGGTCAGGCAATCCCAGCTCTGCTCATTTTTCCAGGCCATCAGGGGGTTGGGTGTCCAGGGGGGCTGGGACTATATGACAGTCACACCCCTCTGACTCCTCATCCAGGGCTCCCTGTCCTCTGCCCAGCCTCTCCAAAGGGGGTGGGCTCATGGTCCCCACTGTCTCCTGGCTGCTCTCGTTCCCCATCATGCCTCCTCAAAGCCC
The DNA here is from genome assembly GCF_000313985.2 of Echinops telfairi. Lineage (NCBI taxonomy): Eukaryota > Metazoa > Chordata > Mammalia > Afrosoricida > Tenrecidae > Echinops > Echinops telfairi. Next base: position 5,737,064 of record NW_022103958.1, on the reverse strand, counting down.
ACAGTCCCGGGTGACCTACCGGGAACAGGATCTATTGGCTAATTCATACTAAAGTGAACATGGCTGAGAAGGAAGCCGTCTAAGAAGCCACTGCTTACTGGGGACCATCAATGAGGATGGTGGTGATGAGAGTCACAGCAACAAATACCTGAACCTTGCAGGTCACTTTGTGCTTGGAGGGGGACGCTGCTGAACCCTAACAGTAGCCTTTCAGGGAAGTGCTATTATCCCTTTTGTACCAACTGAGGGAACACAGCCGGGGTCACGCAGAACGTGACGGAGCCACCTGTCCACACAGCCTTGCCTTCACAGTCAGCTGCCGTGGCAGTGGCCGCTGCAGGGAGAGGGACTGTGGATCAGAGTGGGGAGGCGACCTCCTCCCCAAGGTCACGCAAGGGCCACAAGTCGGTCTAGATAGGGCTGGACAGGATACCCAGTTCAGCTTCAGTTCAGATAAACAAGGACTCATTTTTTGGGTATGAATGTGTTCCAAATAGTGAGTGGGACATGTGTATAGTGTGTGTGTGTGTGTGTGTGTGTGTGTGTGTGTGTGTGTGTGTGTAAGAAAGAGAGGGTGTGTGAGTTTGTATGTGTGAGAGTGTGAGTGTGTGTGAGTGTGTGAGCAAGTGAATGTGAGTGTGTGTGAGAGTATGAGTGAGAGCATGAATGTGTGTGTGTGTGTGTGAGAGAGTATGTGAGTGTGTGTGACTGCGAGCATGTGTGTGTGAGTGTGTGTGAGAGTGTGAGTGTGTGAGTATGTGTGAGAGTGTGTGTGTGTGTGTGTGTGTGTGTGTGTACGTGTGTACGCGTACATGCTCCTCAAGAGCACATTCTGTATTTCTGGTGAGAACTCTGGGTCTCAGAGTCAATGTTCTACAGCAAGGGCTAGCATTCTCAGTCTCCCAGAAGAAGCCAACTCCCCAAGCCCCAATCCCCTGTAGAATCAAGAGCAGAGGCTCCCCTGACTGATCTTCTCTGGGACCTTTCAGCCACGACACCCCATCACCCCGGTTAGGAGATCCTAGAATCTCCCTCCAACCGTCTGCCTCTCCCAGAGCCCCCAGGTGCAGCTCTGGCCACCTCTGAGCCAGCTTCAGATGCAGCACCAGCACCAAGCTTAGCAGCAACCCGCCCACAGCCCCAAAGGGAGACCCATCCATCACAGGTAACTGGAAATCGAAACTCATTTCTCAAGCCAATCCGCTAGCGAGATCAATCTCCTGATTCAAGTGCAGCACCTCGGACCTCTGTCCACTGCACACCCACCTTCAGGGGTCACACGCACACACAGACTGTCTCCACCCTACACCTTCAGGGCAAAACAGAGTCAGGCTTTGATGCCCCTGCCTCTTGGACAAGAACCACCTTGTGGACCTCTGCTCAATGAATATCCACTACACCGCCAGGCCTGCTCTGCAAGAGAAAGATGGGCTGTCTGTTCCGGTCCAGAGTTACAATCTCGGAAACACACAGGGCAGTTCTGTGTTGCCCTAGAGGGTCGCTGTGCGTGGGCACTGACTGGATGGCAGTGAGTTTGGTGTTTGGTTTGACTGTGTGCAAGGCTTGTGCCCGGCTCTGGGGCAAGCAGACCAATCTAATCATGACTGCTGTAACTTCCCCAGTGATTGCCAAAGCAGACAGGCTTTGGCGCGGGCACCTATTCTGCCTGGCCGGACAGAAAGCCCAGTGCTTTGTGTGCATTGGTTCTGTTCCTCCACAAACCAGAGGATACACAAACCCAAAACCAAACCTGGGACTCCTGAGCCCATCCTGGCTCATCGTGAGCCTGGATGAGAGAGTGGAAAGTCCACACAAGGACCACTCATCTGCCCGTCCATGGACAGGCGTGTGGGTTGGAGCCACTGAAGACAATCAAAAGTCCCAAGGAAGCCATCAGACCAGTGGACTCACGGACCATGCACACATCAGTCTCCACGACCTAGAGGCCAGAAGAAGTAGATGGTGCCCTGCTGCTCTGACCAAGTGCTCTGAGTAGACTCACCTTTGAAGGTTCTGGTCAGTCAGAGTGGGAGAAACACGTGGAACAGAACACACCCCCATTTTTTTTTTAATGATCAGGCTTGCTGCTTGGATTGAGACTGATGGAATCTCCAGGAACACGGCCCTTAGCCACCCTCCAGGTCTGCAACTGGACTCAGCCCTGGGCTACAATAATCAACCCCTGAAGATCCAAGGGCAGCATCTACCCCAGGGCCAAGTTCAGAGGGTCCAGCAAGAAGGAGGGACAGAAAGAGGACGTGCAGGGAGGATGTGGGAGAAGACGTCTCTCTGTTGAGGAGAGGGTGATGGAGAGTTGAATCAGAATGTAAATGCAGGGTCGAAAGTAAAGCTATGGTTTGCCCAATAAATCTTCACTTGACTCACAATGGCTAAAATTAGGAAGAAAGAAAAAAGACTCACTGAGAGGCAGGTCTTCCAACTCAAGACATACAGAAGAGCAGAGCCGCAGACAGCCTCCTCTGTCCACCGAGATCAACAAGGCCATTGAGCAGCATCAGTAGGGGCCTCTCCAAAGATGCGACATCTCTAGCAAGCTTGGCTGTGCCGTGGGATACGGCAGTCTCCCCAGCCAGCTCAGACCAGCCTTCTCCAGACCCAGCTGACTTAGGAGGAACCCTGGTGACAGCCGTCAGCAGCAGCACAGGAGATAAGAGACCTGGCTTGAACCTTGGTCTTCATCGGACTTTGCTGAGCATCGCAGCCAAGCCCCTGCCCTCTGAGCTAAGTGAGGCAGGAAGGCTAGGTGACCTGAGACTTCCTCCTTAATTACTCACTCTACCTTCGATCTGGGCCATTGAGGGTGGTGTGAGGCTTCAGTCCAGGCTGTGATGGACAGGAAGACCGGAGGAACTGGACACTAGGTCAGAAGTTTCTGTAGGAGAGCAGGCATTTGTTCCAGGGCCTGGTCTGAAGGGAAGGGGGTTACCAGGCCTCGGCACAGGTGGGGCCCCTCTGCCTGGTGTACCCTATCTACCCACAGCTGCACTTAGAATTTTCCCCAAAGGGAAGGAGCAGTAAACAAAAATTGTCAAATCCTTAGCCTGATTTAGTGTGTCCACATCCAGCTCCCCTGACCTTAACCCCCCAGTTCCTGTGCTCACAGCACCACACCTATCAGGCTGCCCAAGTCTGTTTGGCTGTTAGTCACAGAGCCCAGAGGTGGGGGCCTGTCTCCACTATCCCCAAAGGCCTGGCTCGGAGGAGCCACATTTGTTGAGCAAATAAATGAAGCACCCACAGCCGTGCTAAATAGCAGCTATTCAGACAAATTTTCAGACTATTGGTGTTATTTTTCTTATACTTTTTGTCACGTATGACCGTGCTCTTTAAAATGCACGTGTGTGTTCATGCCATAACCAGAAGTTTTCTCCACCAAAGGGGAAAAACAGTTTCTAATGACAAAGCAAAGCAGAAATTCTTCTCTTGCCCTGAGGCCCTTCCTTTGAGACCCCTGGGGGAGCCTTGCGCTGCCACGGGCTGTCTGGCGCCTGGTCTGGCTCCCCTCCACAGCTTGGCTGGCTACCAGAATCAGAGGCTAGCAGAGCCCCAGGGGACCTTGGCTTCCCCATCTACAGGAACTAGGTGCGCCCACCTGCTTTGGTGCGAGTTAGAACCCAGCACCAGGTCTCCCAATGCCCCCCTGAGCTCCAGCTCTTTCTTCCTCCCACCCCCCCCTTGTGATAGTTAAGGTTTGGTATCAACCTGGTCAGCTCTGTGGGTTGGCAGTTGAAAGCGTGTAATCCTTCCTTCCATCATGAGGTCTTCTTCGGGGGTGGCCTGCTCACAATATAAGTGGGTGCTGTGGAAAAGCTCACTTGCTTTTCGCTGGTCTGGATCTTGCATCTGGCTCATCTCTGACATCCAGTTCTTTGGACTTGAGCCAGCCGCCTGCTGTATTGCCTGCTAAACCAAGGTACAGCAGCAGCTGCCCACCACCCTACCTGCTGAGCTAGGTCATTTGATTCTACCACCAGCAGCCTGTCATCGGACCTGCCAATCTTGGGGTTCTCAGCCCCTGCAGCCTGACATCTGACCCACAAACTTGGAACTTCCCTGCTTCCACAACTGTGTGAGTAATTTCCTTAGTATATGAGGGGGGTTGCCAAAAAAAAAAAACCCCACAGAAACAAGCTCCACAGAGCGGAGCTTTGGTAGTACACATTTTTCCCACTAGGTGAGCATCCAGCATCTCACGCTGAGTCCGTGCACCCACTGGTGTTGCCTGGGAAGGTTCACTCTGGTCACAGTGAATTTTTTCGTAAAAGCACTTTCGCTCAAACCTCGTTTTTGTTTTTGTTTTGTTTTGCTATTGCTGATTTAAGAGAACAGCATTCCATGAATTTTTGTTTCCTGTTGGGGAAAACGCCACAGAAATTGTTGTGATGTTGAATACTCTTACAAGAACAGCATTATGGGAAAAACTCAAGTGTATGTAAGAGTGGTTTTCTCATTTCCAAAAAGGTGAAATGTCAATTGATGACCAACCTTGTTCTAAACACCAGGCAACTTCCTGTGCTGAAAGTGTCCACAAAATTTGTGCACTTTGCTCAAAGACCCACGATGGACCACTGAAGAGATGGGGAAGTTATCTGGACTCTCGTGGAGCGATCAAGTCAGTGGAAGACTGCAACATCACCTCACCCCAAAACTCAAGTGAAATCAAAGATCAAGACGATGCTCATTTGTTTGTTTCTTCCTTTCCGATGTGAGGGGCACAGTGCATTTGGAGTTTGTTCCGCCAGGTCAGACTTTCTATGTCTATTTAGAGGTTCTGAAAAGATTGTGTAACAGTGTGTGACAAAAAAGGCCTGATTTGTGGCACACGGGACTGGTTTTGCCACCACGACAATGCACCTGCTCACACAGCCATCTCAGTGCGCCAGTTTTTGACAATAAATAGCTTGTCTCTCTTGCCCGAAGGACCTGCCTCACCTGACCTCATTCTGTGCGACTGCTTTTTGTTTCCGTGAATGCAGGGAATCGTGAAAGGACAGCAATTTGATGACATAGAGGAGGTGAAGAAAAACCGAGGGAGGTGCTGCCAACCATCCAAACAGGAGTTTGAAAACTATTTCCAAGAATGGAACTGCAGATTTGGCAGATGCGTTAAGTATAATGGAGAGTACTTTGATAAAAAAATGTAATACATAGCTTTGAATAAAATTTCCATTGGGGGCGGGGCAGTACCTCCTTGTCTAATGTCTGTCCTTGTTGCTTATGTTAAATTTTGCCTAAAAGCCTATTTTACTGGAAATCACTATTGCCATGTCTGCTCTCAGATTCCTGTTTGCTTGGGGTCCCGCACCCCTCCTTTAATTTTCAGCCCGTTTTTCTCTTTATGTCTAAGGTTTGACTCTTATAAACCTTTATTTTGTTATCCATTCTGTCACCCGCTGCCTCTTGACTGGTACCCTGAGTCCATTTTTAGCCAGGTGCAGTTGTCGATAGTCGTGGGTTGTCACTGCCTTTCCTGTGCATGTGTGTGTGTGTGCTGCTGCTTTGTGTGTCCACACGATTTCTGTGCCGAGTTCATTTTACAGTATTTGTGATTTAAGTAATTTTTTTTGTTACTGTTGCTTTAGCGTTAGATTTTTTATGATTTTCCTCTTTATTTTAATGAGACGTGTTATTAATTTTCTTGGCGATTACCCCCTAATTTATAAATTTCTTCCCAAGTATAAAACGGTTTGTTCTACCATGACACTGACTCAACTTCCTCTCCATTTGGAATTCTGTTCGCACGTCCTATCGTCTCTCTTCCACTTTATAGGTATCTTCATGGACAAGCTGAGGCGCTGGCTCTGTATTTTCAGTCTTGGAGGTTGGTTTGACTTTGGACGCTTCTCTATGTAGGTTCACATCTGGATGATGATGTCAGTGTATGTTGACCTCACATTGCTGTCTGCTGCGGTTTCTCTGTCCGAAGAACCCCCGTTGGTATTTCTTGTAAGGTGGGTCTGAATTTAACAAATCCTTTCAGTTTCTGTTTATTTGGAAATGTCATACTGTCGCAGTTATAGCTAAGGACACCTTTGCTGGGGGTGTTAGGCCGGGTTGAATAGAGGAACAAATCCAGTGACTCTCATCTATGTGTAAAGCAGAGCTTTCTGTGAAAGACTAATTCTATATCAAGACAGGATCCCAGCCCAGTCCAGCTCGAGTCCATGAGTTGGATACTAGTCTATAATCCCCCTCAGACTCACACAACCACATGCACTGATGCAGACTACAGCTCACAGGCTGGTTGGTTCAATGTCGCATGGATGCATGGTTGATGGAAACATCGCAGGTCTCTGGCAGTTTTCTGGGTGTCCAGAAAACAGCAAGCTCAGAGCAGAGAGGAGTGGGGAGGTTCCCAGGGCCCTCCTTAGGAGAAAGCCACACCCACAACAAGGGACCATCAGGCTGTGACCAGACTGACACGTTCAATACCATCCCTCTACGCTTATAGATCTTTGAGTTGGTGGGAAATTATGTAACTACCACACTGGTATATAATTCTTAGTCGGCATTTTTAAAAATTTCTTCCAGAATTTGATATAAGGGGACTTCCAAATGTTTATGGAAATATCCCATTGTCTTTTTAATTCCACTTTCCCACGAGCTTTTCAAAGCACACCTATATATGGTGTCCGATTGCATTCTTTTGCATGGTTTCTGTTGAGAAATCAGAGGCTATTGGCTCTCTGTGGTGGGTAAGGTGTTGTTTTTTTCTGAGCTGCTCCAAGATAATTTCCTTGTCTTTGGTTTAGTAAAGTTTAATTATGATATTTCTTGATCCTTTTTGGAGGGGCTGTCTATCCTGTTTGAGGTTGTTCAGCTTCTAGAATGCACATCTTCTCATCTTTCATACTAGGAAAGTTTTCTTCCAACAATTCTTCAATAGTGTTCTCTGTGCCTTTTTGACTTTTTCCTGTTCTAGAATCCGAATCACATGAGTTATTCCTCTTGATGTTCTCCCTCATAATCCCTAGGTGTTCTTCTTTTCTTTCAGCATTTCCTCTGATTTTTACTCTAGGAGACTAATCTTGAGAGATTTGTCTTCAGTCTTACTGATTCTGTCTTCTATTTCACTCCTTTGCCTGCTCAATGCATTTTTCATTCTGGAGACATCAGGATTAATCTGCTGGATTTCTAAGTGTTGGCTTTGTATACTTTTTAAATTTTTGGTTAATTGTGCCAGTTTATTCTTCTAGTGTCTTCCCGATTTCTTCTAAAGTTTTATCTGTGTTCCTGGATTTCATCGGCAGCTTTCTCAATCATTTTTCTCAGTCCATGCTGTTGAGTTTCTCATCTGGTAGTTTCACTACCATTTCTTCCCAGAAAGGTTTTCTGGCTCTGTATAAAGAGGGCTTCAAAAGGTTTGCGGAAAAATAGAATGAAAAGATAATGATTTCTCCCCCCCCTCCCCCACCACAAACTTTTTGAAGCCTCCTCATATTTTGGTCACTAACTTAAACCACTTGATGGTTTCTTGGACTTTCTTGAACCAGGGTTATCTTCAGTTCAAGTCTTTGAGACATTGTGCAATTTTTGTATTTGTATGGATATTGCTGTGTTCTTAGGCAGTCACCACCTGTCTTCTGCTGGGTGTGATGGAAGATGAGATTGTGTGGTCAGCTCTGGGTTCACTGTTTGCATAGCACCATTGAGGACAGGCTGGGCTGGTGTTGGCTTCTGTCTATCTTTGATCGCATGGTACAGGAGTGAGTGGTGGCCTTGCCCTGGGGGTCAGGATGCAGAAAGTGTGTATGTGGCCATAGTCAAGACCTCCTGTCGTTCTAGTGAGGTGACAGAAAGCCATCCGTGTGGCCGGGAGAAGGAAGCCTATTGTCAGGTCTCTGTTCTGATGGGAAGCTGTTTGCAGAAGTTCACAATGGTTGCATCAAGCCCGTGGTCAGTTCACCGACTCTACTCAATTTGCTTGCTTGCCACTAGGGTTTGGTTTATTTTCTGCATGGCTGCTCAACCCACTTTTCTCTCTGTTCCTCTGAATCTCAGGATTCCGAGATTATCAACCATATCTCTTTTCTCTGGTCACTTATGTCATTGTTGTAGAGGACCGAGCAGTGTGTCTGCCATCTTCCTGGAACTCCAGAATATAAACCCTTTTAAAAAGAACCACTCGCTTTTGAGTTGCTTCTGACTTGTGCCAACTCCGCCTGTGTCGGAGCACAGCCGTGCTCCCTCGGTGTTCCACGGCCGTGCTCTTTCAGAAGTAAGCTGTCACACCCTTGGGTCCATTTGGAGATCTTCACTGTTTGGTTCACCCAGGACTCCATTGGCGTGTGCTTCTCCAACCCGGAAAGGCTCGTGCATTTAAAACCCACCACTGGAGAATCATCCATGACTTAAATCTTCTAGGACATCGGCCACCTTTGAAAGGAATTTGTATCTATTTGTTCAGATTGCATCGATCCTGTTTGAGGGAGTGGAAATGTAGCTGATCACTGTGCGGGGCATGACGGAGTCTTCAGACAATTCTTGGAGGGTGTTTGGATCCTGATATCACCCCACCCCACCCCCGCCCTCTAGTCTCTACACCTTACCAAGTCCCCTCCCCAAAGCCTTGGCTAAGGAACATCCAGGTGAGACCTTTGCAAATAACAGTATTTCCTTGTCTTTTCTTTCCAAGGAATGCTCACACCAGCATGGTTTACAAGACAGGGAGGAAGCAGTTGCTTCCATTTTAAAGATAAGAAGACTGAGAGTCGGGGTCTTATCTCTTCTCAGCTAGCATGGACTTTCTCCTGGGAACCCAACACGTGTTGAGTAGTGAATGGACAGCCGCATACTCCTGAGTTCTCATCCTTGCTCCCCAATCACCAGTGGGACTGCCTTGGGAAATTTTGCTACCACTCTGGCTTCCATAGTCCTGGTGTTAGACTGGATACTTTAGAGAAACAAATCCACAGAAATTCATGTGTAAGAGAGAGTTTTATATAAAAGTTAAATGCACATCAAGAAAACATCCCAACCCAGTGATGCCCCAGCCCACAAGTCCAACATTAGCCCATATGTCCTACACCAATCCACAAAGTCCTCCTCCATCTCACAAAACACACCCAATGATGCCGACTGCAGGAGGAAAGCCGAATCAGTGAACGTGTAAGCATCTCAGTGCTGGCAGGGGTCTCCACATGGCTGCTCCAGCACCCAGGGCTGCATCGGGATACCTCCATATGGCTTCTCCTTGGGGATGTCTTGCAGGAAGTGAGCCTTGCCAGCTGAAGCAGAAAACTGGCTAAGGCAGCTGCACCCTGGTTGGACCATCACAAAGTAAGAGACCCAAGAACTAGAAAGGCAAGGCTCACCAAGCAATTTATCTCTCCCCCCTTCCATTAACCTCACATGTGTTTATCGGCCAGGTTGGCACAGTAAACTTTAGCTACATCAGTCCTCATCTTTATGAAGGAGACATGGGGACATGAGTAGGGCAGGGTTGGGAGAGGGTCGAATGAGTGCATCCATGTACCTGTTCAACCAGTGTTCTTGATTGCCCTGCTTGTCACCATGATGGAAGGTGATCCTGAGCAGAACCCTGCTAGGAAAACCCTCTTAGGTTGGGGCTCAGGCTTAGCTGAGAACGAGACCTCTCCCTGGGCCCAACTGAATCTGAAAACAGTGAACCCGTCCCAGTAAAGGTTTTCCATGATGACAATCAGGGGAGGGCTTACAGAAATAAAGAAGAGAAGAGAGCGTGAGAGCGGGCTGTCTTCTTCACGGAGAAAGGAATCCCATCTGAGGCGAGCCCCTTGGTGAGCAGAGGGCTGGCAGGGTATAACAGGGTCTCTGTCCATCTCCGGGCGGCTCCGGGATCGCTGCCGACAGTTCTAGTGAGAAGCTGCCATGGGCCCCACTCCTTATCATATCCTAATTAAAGGGCCGTTCCTCTTCCGAGAGGATCGGTGGCCAAGTGACAGGCTGACAACAGGCAGTGTCCCCGGCTTGCAGAGCAGAGCAGAGGCTGGATGCTGGGGAGAGGCTGGCCACCAGCTTTCCATTTCTACAGCTCTGCCCACTGGCTGCTCCCTGTTTGCCACCCACGGCCTGATGTCCACTACCCCCTGCCTGATGCCCCCTGCTCACTACTCTCTGTTCATTGCCCACAAGTTTCTGCTTACCTCCCACTGCCTACTACTTCCTGCCCACTACTTAGTGTCCACCGCTTGCTGCCTACTGCCCACTGCTTCCAATTCAATGCTCACCACCTGATGTCCATGTGTTAGTCTGGTACATTAGAAAAACAAATCCACAGAAACACATATGTATAAGAGAGAGTCTTAGATAAAGGTTAAGTGCACATCAAGAAAACATCCCAACCCACTGCTGTCCAAGCCCACAAGTCCAATATTAGCCCATTTGTCAGACACCAATACACAAAGTCCTCCTCCATCTTACAAAGCACACGCAATGATGCCTACTGCAGGAGGAAAGCCGAGTCAGTGAATGTGTAAGCATCTCAGCACTGGCAGGGGTCTCTACATGGCTGCTCCAGCACCCAGGGCTGCATCGGGGGTAGGTCCACATGGCTTCTCCTCCGGGATGTCTTGGAGGAAGTCAGCCTTGCCAGCTGAGGCAAGGAACTGGCTCAGGCAGCTGCACCCTGGTCCGACCATCACAAAGCAAGAGACCTGAGAACTAGAAAGGAGAGGCTCACCAAGTGATTTATCTCTCTGCCCTTCAATTAAACCCCATGTGGGGGAAATGCCAGCCCCTCACAACTAATTATGGGTTCAATAGGCACAGTTGTATGGTTACTATAGAGAGAGATTATAGTAAAGTCCTAGAGAGCATGAGAAATAAAAGAGAAATTGAAATAATGGAGTCAGACACATTTCAGAGTAGCATGCTCACCTCAGCCTCACTTGGTGGTCCATGTGGAGATAGGGGGAGGGGAACAAGGACAAGGGGAAAGGGAACAGGGGATTGAGAACTGGGAGAGAGAGGGAGTTGACAAAAGGCCAACAGCGATCTTTATTGCTAACCCAGGCCTATATACCTTTAGGGGGCATGCAAGCCCCCTAATTAGAGGTAAAGACATACGTCACAGGAAGGGGTTGCACTATAGGTTACACAGCAATGAGAGGGGGACAATCTCAGGATATACACACAATAGGAAGAGGAGGGATTGGGGGCACACATGTGACAAGAAGGGCAGATCCTAGATTCAGGAATGGCACCCTAACTTTGGATGTCACTGAGCAGGTTTGACCAGTTGTCTGGATCTCCATAGAAACCATTATCAGTAGGGTGTACGCCCCACCTACAGGGACCAGACCAATGGTCACAAGCCTTTAGGGAGAAGTAGCCCATTGTCCTTAACAGCAGGCAGCAGGCCCTACCTGTGGTGGGACCAGACAGTAGTCTGGTAACTGACTGCCTTTAGGGATGATGTCTCTAAGCATCTGGTCTCCCACCATATGCTGGCAAACAGCCTTTAATGTTTGGCATATCTTTGGGGGAGACAAAGCTGGGTAAGTCTCTTTATAATCCCACAACCCCACATGTGTTCATGGGCCAGGTTTGCATAATAAATTTTAACTAACTCAGTCCAGTATCCCTGTTCACCACCCACTACCCAGGACTCCAACTGCTGCCTGCTGCCCTCTGTCCACCTTAGAGGGTGCTAGAAGGAGGGGTGGCTGTGGGGCAGGAGAGGTGAGGGAGGAGGGAGAAAGGCTTCCCTGGGGCTCAGTCAGTGGAGAGGTCCCAGGGGAGGGAGGGAACAGAGAGCTTAAAGAGACCGGTGGGGAGAGAGAGGAGAGGGTGGAGGGGACAAGGCAGGAAGGGCTTGACTGAGCGCTTCCTCCTGCTCGCCGCTCATTTCATCTTCTTCGCAGGGATCGCCACCCACCTTCCCTTCCCTGCTGTAAATCTATTTCTCGTTATGGTGGTGAGCAGATGTCAACGGAACAAAACATGTGCCCTCTCCAACATTTCTTACATGTACAATGCAGGGGCATGGCTTATCATCACCAGGCAATCCTTTCTCTGAACCTCAGTTTCCCCACAGGCAAAAGGAGGGGTGTCAGGGTGGACGGGCAGATTATGAGGGGACAAGAGAGGGGAGAAGGGAGGTAGAGCGGAAGTGGGTATAGACTAGGGGGAAGCTGAGAGGAGGGGTCAAGGCACAGGGGCCACTGTGGAGAGGGGGCTGCAGTCACTAAGGAGCTGGTTCCTGCCACAGCTGTAATAGCTACCCTGGAGGGAGAGGCGGCCACGGTGGTGGTGGGGGGTGCCCTTGGGGAAGAGCGGGGGACATTCTGCACACCCTTGCCCAGAGCCAGGAAGCGGGGGAAGGAGGCTGTGAGTCCCTCGGTGACCATTTTGGCAGGGTGTTCCAGATGTTCTGTGGGGAGGGCTGAGTCCTTGGTATGTGGCAGCAGCTGTGGGTGGGAGCTGAGCTTCCCGCCCGGCCTGGGGCTGGCCGCCTGCACTGGGGCACACCACCCTAGACTGGGAAGGCATTTGCCGGGCAGAGCACAAGGGGTCTGGCTCATCACGTGAACTAGTTGGTGGGAGGGCAGTCTTTACACACCTGGACGCGCCTGCCCTGTCTGACCCACGGTGACTCGGTGGAGCACCCAGCACCACACCGGCTCCTCCTTCTCCTGGTCTTCCTCATGGTGTCCCTTCACCCGTCCACGCCTGTCCCTGGGCAGAGACCCTCACGATTCCGTGATGCCTATGCGAGGAAAGGCTCCTGGGAGCCGCCTCCCGATCTGGGATCACGCAGACCTGGACGTGCGTCCTGACTGTGCCCCTAGCCAGCAGAAGGCGGCCGTGGGCAGGAGCCCTCTGCGTCTCTTCTTGTGGCCCTGGAATGGGCAACTGCCCTGCCCAGAGGGGTTATGGACAGGACCAACTGAGAATATTGATCGACACTTCAGGCCTTTGAAAAAGAGAGGTGGGCGGCGAGGAGGCATGCAATCGCCTGGATCCACAAACTATGAAGTAATACGTGCTGTTATTTTCAGCTACTCAGTCTCGGGGTAATTGCTGATACACCTCGTGATAGAATTAATACTCACTCATTCATTCATTGACTCACTCGTGAACTGACACATATCAATTAAGCACCTGCCCTGAAATAGGACCCAGAACTATGTTATCATGAGCACCTGACAAGTGGACAGCACTTTATAGTTTCCAAAAGGCCCCTGGCATGTTACTTTGTCCTCACACCTGTGTGGAAGGGGCTTGTGGTAGTCACATAATCTGATGTCCATTTGGGATTTGAGAGGATTAAGAGTGAAGGGGTGGAGTCTAGTCTGTCAATCAGATCATAGCCAATGAGGCCTCTGTGTGGGCATGGCTTTCTCCTGATAGTTCTGGGAAACTGGTTTTTCCTCCTTGGAGGTGGGAAAGGCTCTCTGTTAACTCCGTGAGAGGCACTCTACTGACAAGACAGACAGACCCTGTGCCCTGGGAACTGGAGGAGTCACGTGGAAACCCCTGCCTGTGCTGAAATGCTTCTACTGCCACTGGATCCCCAAAATTTTGTGACCACTGACCTGTGATCATCCTGCATTCAGCATCAATGCATGCACCTCATGAGTCTGCAGAGGACTTTATAGATTGGTATCAGACATATGGGCTAATATTAGACTTAGGGCCTTAGACTGGACTGAGTTGGGATGCTTTCTTAATGTATAATTGCCCTTTGTATAAGACTCTCTCCTATAGACATATGTGTGTCCATGAATTTGTTTCTCTAGTTTAACACAGGACTCTCATCATAGCCGTCACCCTTGGCCTCTTCCTCTGTGCAGCAGGTGAGGACAGCGAGCCTCCCTCGGCTGGTTTGGTCACATCCCCTGGGGCTCTGTCTGATGAAGCCTGGAATGAGCAGGGAGCAAGCGATGGGCTGGTTCCTGAGCCTCAAGCCTCCTGCAGGTGGAGGATGGGAGTGGAACTTGGTAGGCCGTCAAGCAAGCAAGGTATTAGATTTCCTCACCTGTGAGCTCAGGGACCTTAATGTAGATACCACCCACCTTGTGACGCATGTAACTACTGAATATGCCTGTCTTCAGCATACCTATAAATGTCCCGAGATAATAAAGACTCCCTCTCACTTCTCCCAGTTCTCCAACGCGCTCGGTTCCGCGTGGTCCCTCAAGAGGCGCTGAGGTGACCATACTACCATACAAGGTGTCTGACTCCTTTATTGCATTCTCTCTCCTATCTTTCTTATCCCCTGTGACTTCACTATCATCTTTATATATCACCGCCATGCACTTGCGCCTTCTGGCCCTCCGGTTGTTGGACGCTCATGTCCTCTGACAGGTAAGCAGAGGCGTCAAGGACAACAGGCGGGAACCAGAAAGCAAGCGTGCTATCTCGTGGGATCACAGCTTCCCGGAAACCGGATTGTCTAATTCCATCATTCTCTCTCTCTTCCCATTCTCCCATTCCCCGAGTGAGCCTCTTCCCCATGGCGACAGGGTGGCTGCCTCTGCTGCAAGCAACACAGCCTCACAGCGCTCCAACCAGAGGCGAAAGATGGCCCGGTGCCCACTCCTCAATTCCTTTACAACCAGGAGGCCTCTCCTCAAAGTTGCCCAACAGAACTCTGTCCCTAGTTTTTGGACCAGAATGGGGCCACACAGTGCATCCAATGTCCCTCTCATGATGTGTGATCACCAGAGTCATCGATAGGCTGATTGTGAGTCACTCCCTGGGGCTGGGAGGAGCTCAGGCTCTCAGAACAGCACTGGGCCTTCGAGCACCTCACTCCTTCCAGCTGTCCTGCCCTGGATGCTCTGCCCCTCCCCTTTCCAGTCTGGGCCCCAGCCCTCAGGGACACGCTACCAACTCCAGCCAACTGAGGCGCCTCCCCTCCGGTCAGCCAAGGACAGACACATTCTGAGACAGACAGTCCAGTGTAGCCAGATCCCTGGGCTGACGCAAGACCTTGTCACTGTCCAGCCTCTTGATCCGAAGGCAGCTGACCTCAGAGCCCTTTCCACCACTCAGCCTGTCCACAGTCACACTCCTGCAGACTGACCCATCCATTCCCCAGCCTCTGTGCCAGCATCTTGATGTAGGTTAGTGAGTCTACTCCCACCACACCCTTGTTTGTTAGTGGAGGGAACGGAAGGTGCAGAGAGGTGGAGGTGGGGGCCTGAGAGATGGGAGCACAGGCAATCTGCACCTGATCTTCCCTCATCCTTCTCCTGCCTCTGCCCCCTCGAGGACCCCAGGAACGTCCTGGGTCACAGGCTGGGTTGGGAGGCCTGAGGGGACAGTGGGAGGAGTGGAGAGGGGAGGAGCTCAGGATGGGGTCTGGGGCTTGGGCCCTGCTTCAGCTCTGCCATCTACCTGCATGGGACCTTGGGAAAGTCTCCTGGTCTCCTGAACCTGCCCCTCGTTTTAAAAACCCAAACCACGCTCTTCAGTTAATTCCAACTCCAGTGCCTGTCTCTACAGGATAGGGTAGAACTAACGCTAAGGGTTTCCAAGGCTGTAATCCTGACAGAAGCACACAGTCATATCTGTCTCTTGGAGAAATGCTAGTGGGTTTGAATCGCTGACCTTGTGGTTAGCCGCCCAGTGTTTAGCCCACTGTGTGGCCAGGGCTCATGTCCCAATTCCTAGCTGCGCTGTGTGTCAGGGTGGCCAAGGCTGTCACGTGTATGGAAGCAGATTGCCACATCTTTCTCCCAAGGCCCAGCACTTAAGCACTGCACCACCAGGGCATATTGGAAAGAAGAATCATGGTGATACATGAGAAGGGCATTGTGAGAAGCAGCGCCGATAGATGGATAAAGTAGTGGGGTCTCCAAAAAACCGAACTCGCTTCCGATCAGTCGATGCTGACTCATAGCAACCCTGTAAGACAGTATGGAACTGCCTCTGTGAGCTTTCAAGACGGTAAACCATTATGGGGAGCAGAAAGCTCCATCTCTCTCCTTTGGAGTAGCTGGTGGTTTTGAACGCTAACCTTGCAATTAGCAGCCCAACTCATGACCACTACGTCACCAGGGCTCCCGGTAGGGTAACAGTCAATAGTTAATGCTGTTGCTGCTCTTAGTTGCCCCTTGGGTTAGTCCCCAGCCCATGGCGATCTCCTGGACGATGGAATGAAATCTTCTCCAGTTCTACTCCATCCCCATGGCCAGCTGTGGGTCATGTGATCCCCAGGACTCCCACCGGCTGATTTTTGGAAGAGACCACCAGGTCTGTCTCCTTAGGCTGTCTCTGTCTAGAAGCTCCACTGGAATTTCTTCAGCATCGTGGCCCCACAGAAGCCTCCACTGGCAGGTGGGTGGTAGCTGCCCATGAAACGCATTGGCTGGGAAGTCAACCGGGGTTACCCTCATGGAAGGTGCAAGAAATCTACCACTGAAGCACTAGTCAGTAGCCAGCGAGTAATAGCTGTGTTATTCTAGGAAGCCAGGCAAAGCTGAGTTGACATTCTAGTTCCAACATTTATCAGCTGTGTGACCTTGGGCAAGCCACTTAACCTCTCGAATCTTTCATCTGTATTTGGAGATGATGTTGATGATCTCCTATATGATTAAAGAGCCAGCTGATCAAGAGGATATAGTCACAATAAATATCGATGCATAGTCATAATAAATATCGATGCACCAAAGTAAGACCCTCAAGATACAAACTCTGAGAGAATCTAAGAGAGGAATAGACGGCTTTATAATAATAGTAAGGACCCTTTTAATATGCCACATTTGGTGGGGGACAGAACAACAAGAAAGAAATTCAGCAAAGACATGAAGCACTAAACAACACAACCAAGCAACTTGACATCGTAGACATCTACAGAATGTTCCACCTGATGGCCGCAGTCCATCCAACACAGTTCTCCAACACACAAGGAAATTTCCAGAATAGGCCATATTTTAGGCCACAGAGGAAACCTCGATAAATTTGGAAGCATCAACATCCCACAAAGCATCTCCTCAGATCACAACCTGATAAATTCAAAGACAATAATAGGGAGGTTGGGGGTGGTGGTGTCAAATTGATGGACCCTGAATAACATGACTTAAAAATTAATTAAAAGTAATAAAGTAAATTTAAAATGAAATCAAGCAACTCCTAGAATGAAAGCACAGCATCCCGAAACCTTTGGAACAAAGCAAGAACAGTGCTCCGAGGACAACATGGAACAATGAGTGCACGCTGAGAAAGGAACGAAGAACTCCAACCCACACCTTCACTGAGCCTCTCAACAATGGGAAACGGGCAGCAAAAGAAGCCTGCAGCCACCAGAAAAATAATGGTATAATACAGATTAGAGCAGAAACAGGAAAACCACAGACTCAATGAGGCTCTTTGTAAAGAGTAATAAAATCAGCAAACCAGAGGCAAAGCTAGCAAGGAAAAAATGTAAGCGACATGGATTAGAAGTGACGTGGCTAACATTAAAGCAGAGCCCACTGAAAGAGGGAAGATAATAACAGAATACCAAGAAAAACTGTACTCCAACAAATTCAAAAATCGAGAAGAAATGCACAAATCTCTAATAACACACCAAAGGCCACTGAAAAACTCCTAACAAAAGAGGGGTCCGCGTGCCTATGGTACAAAAGTTAAGCTAATGGCCACTAACAGAAATATGAGCAGTCCAAATCCACCCTAGCCACTCCATATCAATCTGTACAAGATTACAGCCCAGAACTATGTCGCGTGCAATTACTATGAGTCAAAGTTGTCTGAACCGCACTTACAAGATGCTCCTGTGAAGGACGGGAACTGCTGACTATACCAAGTCCAAAGCCTGTGGAAGGGTTTACCTCCGTCATCACGAGAGGCTGTCAATAAATCTTGAAGCAATGCACCATCAGGCTGAGCTCTATGTGAGCACAGCCCTTTGAGAATAACCAGGCGGTACAGCAGGGGGTCAGAGAATGCACATCATGCCTTTGCTCACGCTGTGCCGTGGTTAGTTCTATGTGCCAACTTGGCTGAGCCAGGGCTCCCTGTTATTTGATTAAACACCAGTCTAGTGGTTGTTAGGCAGTGGTTCCAGGTGATTCAATCAGGTGGCCTTCATACCCATGGGACAGCTGAACCAGAGCGGGGGTTATTGTCTCAACTACGCACGCACCTCCCACCTCTGGACCCTTAAGACTCTCATTCCACAACACAGGGGTGAGTCAGCTTTTAATGACATTTCCTCCAGGGCTCCTTCCAAAATATTTATTGTGCACCCATCAGGGCTCATGGCTCCTGTGGTAGTTACATAATCTGGTGTCATAGTCTGGTGAGACTATTAAGAGTGAAGGGGTGGAGTTTAGCCTGTCAATCAGATTGCAGCTTGATGACCTCATTTGCAGACATAAATAGCTCTCTGGAGGCCAAACCCACACTCTCTCTGCTTGTCTCCCTGGCAGGCATTCCTGTTGACAAGCCACATGGAGCTATGATGATGGAGACAGAGTCCTGGAGCTGGAGGAGCCATGTGGAGATCCCTGCCAGTGCTGAGATGCTTCCACCACCACTGGATCCACAAAACTTCCCATCCACTGACCTGTGATCTTCCTGCATTTGGCGTAATTGCACGTGCTGCGTGAGTCTGAAAAAGAACTTGCATAGACTGGTATCAGACCTATGGGCTCATATTGGACTTACGGACTTGATCTGGACTGGGCTGAGATTTTTTCTCAATATACAATTTCTCTTTTATATAAAGGCCCTCCTTGTACACATATGCGCGTCTATGAATTTGTTTCTCTAGTCTACCTGGACTAACACAGCTCCCACTTCCTGCACATGAGTCTCCTCCGGCTTCCTATTTTCACCTGCTTGGTTACATGACCAGGTGATTATTCAAGCCACTCCCTCCATGAGTTATTCCTGTCCATCAGCTCCATCGACCCAATGTGATGTAGCCTCTAAAAACGGATCCAAAAGCCACATCCTGCCTGACAGGAAGACACTGTGGAAAGAGATGGAGTCAGCATTGATCAGGACTGGAAATCCTGGACTCTAACTATTGACTTCTGATGGCATTTTTCATGGGACCTCCGTTTCCTCCTCTGCAAACTGGTGCCTGTGGGGTTGGTAATCCGCCAGGTACCTGGTTCCTCATGCATTCATGGTCTCTGGACTTGGTCTGAGAAATGAAACAGGTCCTTGGAGGCCAGGAATTCACAACCGTGTACCCCTGTGGTTGGGGAGATTCATCCAGAGAGAAATGATCATGTAGAAGGCACCTGGGTCCCGGTCTGTGTGACTTCAGACAGGTCTCTCACCCTCTCTGGTCTCAGGGCTCCAGCTGTAACATGCAGGCTCTCAATGGGTTCTTCCTGCTCCAGAATTCTAAGACATTTGAGCTTCCAGCTCTGGAGCATGAGAGGCTGAGAGGAGACATAGAAATCTTGGGGGAGAGGCCTCTACCCATTTCCCTCCATATCTTGACCCATTACATCCAAAGGACCGCATCGGCCAGGCTCAAACCAGGGTTGGTGGCCTTGAGGGCAAGCGGCCTCAACACAGTGGCTCCTTCCTGGAGCCAGGCAGCCCGTGAACTCATTAGGTTTGTGGCTATGAAGCAACAGTGACATGAGCTTTGAAGTCTAAATGGAAGAAACACAACAGACCTCCTCCCCTGTGCCTCACATTGGCACCAGGATTTATGGCTTTCATCTGAATAGGTTAATCACTTAGACAGGTAGGTGTTGGAGAGCCCTCTTTTTCAGCACAGGGCAATCATGGGGTGACCAGGCTTCCCAGAGATAACCTTGCAGTAGGCACAGTGGGCAGTGGGACCAAGCAACTTTAATTATCTCAAGTGTGCCTTGATAGCTAGAGATTGCTCCCTTGGGAGCAAGGAACACTGTTGGGGCTGTGAAAACTCAGATCCTCAGGTCGCCGCCTGAGAAGGCAGACTGGATTGACAACCCAGGAACTGATCCCACCAGTAGCATATGGGTGTGGTGGGTGGGGTTTGCTCCTCTGCTGGAGTCATGAAGATGACGGCAATGATGAATGGGGAAAAGGCGGAAGTTTTCTAAGGTTTCATCATGCTTGGATCCACCATCAATGCTCGTGGAAGCAGCAGTCAAGAGAGCAAATGGTGTGTTGTGTAAATGTGCTGCACAAGAACTGTTTAGAGCCCCCTCTCCCCCCAGAAGAATGCACTTCAGAGGACAGCACTGAAGCTACAGCCCAGGGAGAGGGACATGTCTGATCAGAGCACATGGGAGCAAATGAAGGGGGAGGAAGAGAGAGTGGCCCACCAAGTCCTGAGGATGATATTCCTGCTCAGAGCAACCAAAGTACAGAGAAGACCATAGGGCCAGCCCCACTATGAGACTCAATGTCCCTCACTGACCCATAGCACTATGGGAGACAACACTGAAGACACAGTGCAGGAATTGCATCTGATGTGACCCCACCACGCTGAGGCGAAACACTAAGGGAGTGCAACAGAACACCAAGGGGAGCAGAGCAACGAAGTCCCAGGGAATACCAAAAATAGACGTTGGGGCCAGGGCTAGACACTCCATCAGACTAGACCAGAAAACACTCCTAAAGGTAAAAAAAAACAGACCTTGAACTATTTACAGGCTTTTCTTTGTTGTTATTGTTGTTTTTGTTTTGCTTTCTTTTGTTGGTTTGTTTTGCTCATGTCTTGTTTTTTGTGCATATTATTATCTTTGCAAGTCTATTTAGATAAGGTAGGCAGGATAAACAATCTGGAGGAGAAAACAATGGGACTGCTGGTTCCGGGCGGACATGGGAGAGGGGAAGACGGGTGGGGGTGGGGGGAGTGGGTGTTAACAAACCCAGGGACAAGGGAACAACAAGTGATCTAAAATCGATGGTGAGGAGGGTGTAGAGGCCTGGTAAGGCTTGATCAAGGGCACTGTAACCGAGAGGAATTACTGAAACCCAAATGAAGGCTGATAGTGGGACAAGAGGAAAGTAAAGGAAATAGAGGAAGGAACTAGGAGGTGAAGGGCACTTATAGAGGTCTAAATACAGGCATGTACACATGTAAATATGTTTATATATGAGAATGGGGAAATAGATCTATGTGCATATATTTATAGGTTTAGTATTAAGGTAGCAGATGAACATTGGACCTCAATTCAAGTACTCCCTCAATGCAAGAACACTTTGTTCTATTAAACTGGCATTCCATGATGCTCTCCTTCCTGACACGATCGCTGAAGACAAATCAGGTGCAAAAGCAAATGTGGTAAAGAAAGCTGATGGAGCCCGGCTATCAAAAGATATAGTATCTGGGGTCTTAAAGGCTTAAAGTTAAACAAGCAGCCATCTAGCTGAGAAGCAACAAAGCCCACATGGAAGAAGCACAGCAGCTTGTGTGATGACGAGGTGTTGAGGGAATCAGGTATCAGGCATCAGAAGACCCAAAACAAACAACCATTTTGATGTGAACAAGGCATCAGAATGGAGACCCAAAGCCCGACCATAAACAACTGGACATCCCCTCAAAGAAGAGTCACAAGGCAGGGATGAGCTATCCATGGTGCAGAATAGCATCAACGAAACACACAACATTCCTCTAGTTCTTTAATGCTCCATGCCCCCCACAACCGAGACCCAGTTCTACCTTACAAATCATGCTAGACCAGAGCATGTACACTGGTACAGATGAGCACTCTGGACACACGGGATCCAGGACAGAAAAGTCCATCAGGAACAGTAATGGGAGTAGCGATGCCATGAAGGTAGGGGGAAGGTGGGGAGATATGAAGGAGAATGGGGAACTGATCCCAATGACTGACATATAACACACACTCCCCAAGGGGACAAACAATAGAAATGGACAAAGGGAGACAGCGAATGGTGTAAGATATAAACATAATAGTAATTTATAATTTGTCAAGGGTTCATGAGGGTGGGGGGAGGAGGAGGAAAAAAAGAGGAACTGGTACCAGGGGCTCAGTAGAAAGAAACTGTTTTGAAACTGATGGCAACATATGTACAAATGTGCTTGATACAATTGATGTATGGATTGTTGTAAGAGTTGTAAGAGCTGCCAATAAATGATTTAATTTTTTAAAAAATCAAAGAGAGCAGAAGGAGGGTGAGAGAGGTAGAGTTCTTGGAGGGAGGGTCAGGGAGATGTAAACATCACCTTCAGAAGCATGTAGACCTACATGGGGCTGTAACCACACACACACACACACACACACACACACACACAAAGAATCACTTCACAGTTTGACACTTTTGTTTAATAAAGGCTTTGAATGATTTTGTAGCAATACTTTTTTACTTCATCTCCAGTAAAGTCTTACTGGCTCCTAGGCACGTCTGTCTTACTGGCTTCTCTGCTTGATCGGGCTGGACAGTTGTTTAAAGGAAAACACCAGGACCCACAACAAAATCTATATTGTACTCCCAGTGATAGAGTGGGGGAGGAGGGGCAGGGGAGGCGGGGACGGGCTCCTAATGCCTCCAGGAGTGTAGATTGCCCTAACCTTCCAATAAAACGCCAACGCCCTGATGAAATTCTCCAAGGCAGAGTCCCCCACACCGAAACCGCCCTCCTCAGGGCACCCTCTTCCTTGGTTGGAGGTGGGAGGCCACCGTGCTAAGTGAGCCATGCACCTGAGGACTCCGGAGAGGCTGAGATTCAGAGAAGGTTCGCAGACCCTGGTCTCTCTGGTTCCCCTCAGAGACCTGCAGAAACACCTTGTGGATGGGAGGGGGGGGTGCATTCTCAGCTTCTGTCCCCCCACTTCCAAGTGGGGCACATTCTCAGCTTCTGTCCCCCCACTTCCAAGTGGGTGGAGGGTTTGCTGGGTTTCATTTCTGCAGAACTGTTCCTGTCCTGGAATGTAAAAAGAAAGGTCTGGGTGGATGGGGCCTCAGCCCTTTCCCTTCCAAGGATCGCACGTGGGAGAATGAGCTTCAAGTGACAGTGTGCAGAAACTGAAAATGCCAGAGTGCAAACAGCAGCGTCTCCCATCTCAACTCCTGCCTCGGCTTCGAGGAGCCCACGCTCACACCTGCATGGGTGCTGGTGAGGAGGCGGAGGAAGCTGGGTCTTCAGAGTCCGGGCACGCCTGGGCTCCCAACTGGGGCTTTGGGCAGGAGCGCCCCGAGAGGACAAATGGCTGGGGTGGGGTGGGCTGGGTAGTACCTGAGAGGGAAGAGTGATGGGGGGCAAGAGATCTAGGTACCATGACCAC
>NW_022103958.1:5693945-5713805 GCF_000313985.2 Echinops telfairi | reverse complement strand
GGGGGGGGGGGTTTCGAGGGGCTAGCAGATTTGGATAGCCCAATAGACGATCACATCAGGATACCATTAGGGGACAGAGACCGGCATGTGCGGGGGAATGTCGCTCGGTCACAGTGGACATGAAACATCCCAGGAGTCGCTTCAGTGTCAAATGTAAGTCCTACCACCTGTCTCCTACTCTGTCCTCCTCTGGTGGGGAGCGTACTATGGGGAGGCTGGAAGCTGTGTCACACAGGTGCAAGTCTGCGGGGATGACCTGCTCATCTGGGCCCAGGAGACCAGCACCAGACCCTGTGGTGGGAAAGGCAAGAAAGAGAACCGTCGTGTTAATATGGGTCCCATGCAATACGTGTCCTTTTGGGCTTGGCTGATTTCACTCAGCCTAATGCCCCGCAGGTTCATTCTGCGCTGGGAGGTGTGTAACAGATACATGGCTAGTCTGAAGGGTGCATAGTGCCCCACTGTGTGTATAGACCAGCCTTGACTTGTCCAGTCTTCTACTGCTGGCTGTTAGGTGGTTTCTATCTCCTTGCTGTTGGAAACAGAGCCATGGGGAGCATGGGTGTGCTTGTCTCCCTTCGTGCCCTGTGTGTATTTCTTTAGGATATACACCCAGTGGAGGGTGGCTGCTGGGTTATATGGTATCTCCAGAATATATGGTATGTTTTGAGGAAGGTGTGCCCTGCTCTTGCGTCACCCCCAATCTGTTGCTGTGCAGGTAACAAAGGTGAGATCAGCCCTCTCTCATCTCTGACCTTCACTGACGTCCCCACCCCTCCCGTCTCTCGCTCCCTGGAGTCCCAGGGGGAGCAGTTTGCTGGTGACTTTGCTGTTTCGTTGGCCCCCTGCCCTGCGCCTGCAGCCCGCCTCTCCCAAGCAAAGCCACTAAATCACTTTTATAGGATTTGCGGTTCTTCCACCTGGCAAGTTTCTTGCCAATACCAAATGTCTTCCAGATCCTAGGGAAGGCAGGTTGGCTTGAACGACTGTTCATTAGAGGAAGATTAATGAGGCCACTGAACCCATTAATGTGTTATTGACCCTTCCCTTAATGTAACCGCCAGACAGCTCTACCTCTGGCTCAAGGCAGCGTGTCCTCGGAGCTCAGGCCCCATTTGTGGGGAGAAGAGGCTGGGCGGGTCCAGCCCCACCCACACCACCCTTGGATGTCTGGGCAAAGGTCTGACAGCGAACTCTTTAGGCACCCTGACACTCCCTCGCCTGGCGTCCAAGGCCAGTATACAACAGCCAACACGTTTGGGGGTTGTGCTGGCCCAGGTTCTGTGGCAACCGCAATCTCACTGAATCCTTCCCGGTGTAGTGTGAGCCGGAGGCAGACGCCATCGCATCCAACAACAGCCCATCCCGCGCGAAGGCCATAGGTGATGCGAAGGGTTAAGCTTCTCAGCTGCTAACCGCAAGAGGTGTAGGTTTGAGTCCACCCAGTACAGCCTGGTCATCAGTTCCCCCAAACCAGCCACACCTGGGGCCGCGATGAGCCGGGATCAACGCAACAAGGGCGAGTGGTTTGGGTTTTGGGGGTTTTTGCCTGTTGGTCGTCGTTTAGTAACAGTTTGATTAGCACTTCATTCGCACAGCATATGACTCAATCGTCTCACGAAGACTTGTGCAATCGTCACCATGTTCAGTTCTAGAACATTCCCTTCCTCTTATCCTGGACTCATTGTTATCCACATAATGATTCGTTTGCTAACTGTGGCAAAAAAACAACAACCAAACATTCTCAAATTCCACATTTAGTTACCCATTTTACAGAGTGCGAAACGGAGGTTTAGCAGTGTTCACTAACCAGCTCGGGGTCCTAAAGGAAATGCTGGAGTCTAACAGCTAATGAGACAGTGGCTAACCTTGGTGTGGTGCCTGCTCAACGCCTGGCAATGGTCAAGATCGGTATCGGTAAAGAAATACCCGAGCTGCCTGTGTCACCCTGCCTTTCCGGCAGTCACTTTGCAGGACGTAAGGGGACATTCATTTTAATCACGGTTCATCATCTGTTCTGTGTAACCCAATCTATCCCGAACATGATCATGTCACCATACAGTCAGCTTAAACCGGTACTAAACCGATGCTTGTCCTGCACTGCACTAGAGGGTGTTTTATCCTGAGCATCCTGGGCGGGGCGGAGCTGAAAGAGGAACAGAGGGGCAGCAGTTCAAGCCCCTCTGGCTGCGCTGTGGAGGAAAGAGGTGGCTTCGGTCAAGATTACAGTCATTGTAAGCTCTACTCGGTCCCACAGGAGCCTCAATGAGTCAGAACCAACTTGACCTCAATGGGCAATAGGGTTTTTGCCTTGGCTGGCATCTCAATATGGATTACACCCACTTCTCCCTTACCAACACGTTGAGGTGCCAAAAACTAGGTTGTTAGGCAGAAATTGGCATTATGCAAAAAAGGAGGATAACCACATCGGGTCACCAAATGGAGGGTGCCTATATCATTGCAGAATTGTCCAATTGAACAGGAATTACAGCCCAGGTGAGTGAACTTAACCCTCACAGCCAGTGTCACTCGGCGTTCATCACTGCCACCCGTACGTCTTCCAGGCACTAGCTAGAGAGCAGCATGCTTCCGATGGTCCATGCAGAGCCTTAGATCACGAGAGAGTCCACAAGTGGAAAGTGGATATAAGCGCCACGTGTGCCAAGGGGCCGCCATATTGGACAGTGTCGAGTGTAGCTGCCGCGTGCACGTGGATTCGCTTACTTTTGGTTAACACCCTATGAGGTGGCTGTTAGAATTATTATCTTCTTGCCCGATGTATAGATGGACCTCAGAGAAGTGAAGTGATTGGCCTAAGGCTGCCCAGCAGGAGAGTGGCAGGACAGGGATTGGACGCCAACCGGCTGGCTATAAGGCAGGCACGCCTCCGTGGGGATTTCTTGATGCAATCCCTGTCCCTCCCAGAGGCCCACTTGCAGGAGCTGGAAGAAACGTGGAAAGGAAGAATTGACTTGAAGCCACAACTGGATGGGCCCTCAGATCACCAAGTGTCTTCACTGTTCTGTGTCATCCAATCGGTTTTAGACTCCCAGCGACCCTGCGTGACCAGGTATGACTGCCCCCACAGGGTTGTCTAGTCTATAACCACCAATCTTTCTCCCATCATCAAACCCAGCACTCTCTTTTGATATTTGGGGTAACCGAGTCACAGGGAAATGGGCAAGCCAACGTTACACACTCTTGTCTGACCCCTTCAACCTCTTATACAACACCACCAACCCCGATAGGGCTGGTGACAGGGTTCATTGGAAAGAAGGGTCGGTCCTACCCTCAGACCCTCCTTCCAGGTAGATGCCCAGGGCACCGTGGGACTGACAAGGACTGTGTTCTGAGCACGCGCGCGGGTGGGTCAGGGGGAGAAGCTCAGCATCACCCAAAGACAGACGAGATAAAGGCCAGGAGGAGACTCCGTCCTGCCCAGCTTCCCCTGCAGGCTAGCATGTCCCGCTCACCAGCCACGTCCTTCAACCCCAGTCGCAGGAAAGGACACAGTTGGTTCTGACCAGGAGAAGCAGACTTGCCTCCCTGCAGCCCCACGAGATGGGGTTGATGACCAGTGCATTTCACAGAGAGGATCACAGGTCAGCGAGGATGTCCTGGCTCAGGCCACACAGTCAGGTGCCCGTGATGCCAATCTGAATTCCTGCTACTGCACTAGAGCACACCCGGGTTTCTAGACTCCCAGGCCAACACTCCCTCCAGGACCCCACGCTGCTTTGACAAGGTCTACTTCCCACCCGCCCTGACGTAAGTTCTCTTATTGACACCAGCTGCTGCCTCAGCCCCCGCTGAGCCGAGCGGGGCCTGCACAGCCAGCCCGATCCACGTAATTTGGTGCCAATTAAGAATGAGTGGGAACTATCAGTGCGTTTTATTCCCAACCTAGAAGCAGGCTCCAGAAAGCCAAGCGTCAGTGAGCTGGGTTTCCTCCATCAAACGTGTGCCTTTGTTCTCATCCACCGGCCCCCACGGCAGACAGGAGACAGCCAGAGTCCCTGCTGAGAATTCAGGGGATCCCAGCCCCTGTGGCATAGTGGTTAGGAGTGCGGCTATGATCCCAAAGGTCAGCAGTTCGTAACCACCAGCTGCTCCACGGAAGAAAGACAGGGCTTGCTACTGCCATCAAGAATTACAGTCTCTGTATTTTCAGTTCCTATCTATACCAGTGTACATCCTCTGGTCTAGCCAGACTTGCAAGGGAATCCAGGGCGGATGAGCCCTACAGGACCAGTGGTGTGAGTGGCGAAACAGGGAGGGTAAAGGGAGAATGGGTAGGAAAGAGGGAACCGATTACAAGGAACTATATGTGACCTCCTCCCTGGGGGACAGACAACCAAAAAGTGGTTGAAGGGAGACGTCGGACAGGGCAAGATATGACAAAATACCCATTTATAAACTATCAAGGGCTCATGAGGGAGAGGGGAGAGGGGAGGGAGGGAAAAATGAGGACCTGATGCCAGGGGTTTAAGTGGAGAGAAAACGTTTTGAGAATGATTTTTGAAAATGATGTACAAATGCGCTTTACACAATTGATGTGTGTATGGATTGCGATAACAGTTGTATGATCCCCTAATAAAATGTTTTTTTAAAAAATTACAGTCTCAGAAACCCACAGGGGCAGTTCTATTTCTGACCTAAAGGGCCGCTAGGAGCCGGCATGGGCTTGATGATGGTGAGGGTTTGTTTTCGGGGAAATGAGACCCTTGACCTTGAGGTTCTCTTAGGAGCAGGTGGTGAGCTCTCTCCCCCATGTTCTTGGGGCTTCAATTCCCCCATCTATAGACTGGGGGTAAGAATAGAAAACCCCTCGCAGGGCTGCTGCAGAAGGTCATGTCTTCATTAACTCCACAAGCTCTTTGGAGGGCCTACGGGAGCCCAGCCAAGGTGCTGGACCCTGAGGATACAGCCATTCAGAGAGCCTGGTCCCTATGAGGACAGAGCATCCACTCTGATGGCACAGACAGGCAGGAGACAATCCAGGTTGTCCCTGACTTATGACAGGCTCCATTCTAAGGACTCCATGATAAGTCTGTTCTGACGTCAAGGTGAGTCTTTACTCTTTTTTTATTATTATTCCGTTTTCATTATTATTACCAGGATCTTTATAAATGTGCCTATTTGTGTGTTTTGAGGGTTGGCATGAGAACAATGACATCAGCAAACAATGCACTGCAACACCATATGCAGTGCCTATTACTGACAGATTTGCACAGGACCCAGTCCAGAGGGTGAGGCGAGCAGGCGGTGCAGAGACGAGGGACGGGGGAGGAGGTGGGGCTGCACAGAGCGGACAGTGATGGACACGATGAAGCAAAATGCGTATCGACAGCTGGACGGAAAAAACAGATGCTCGGATCTGGAAACCTTGACCCCATCCACAATCAAAAGTTTAAACGGTAGATATTATGTCACATTCTCATTGTTAGCCACGATGAAACGGAGACCAGATGATAAGATCGCAAGAGGCTGGAAGGAGCGGCCAGTCCTTTTCCCCAGTGGTCTTGGGTCCGGCTGGCTCGTGGCAGAAGAGAACCCCTGAGCTTTCGACGGCTGCGTTTTTGGAAGACAAGCACCCAGGTTTCCATCTCTGGCAGGTCTGTGGCCTCGATCTGCCCACCTTCTGGTTAGCCGCAGAGGTTCCACCTCTCAGGGGCCCAGCAAATGGTCGTTCCTATGACGGTCACTGTTGTTGGTTACTGATGGGTGCCATGGGGTCCGTTCTGACCCTTAGCGACCCTGTGGCCCTCGTCATGCCACAGAAGGAAACACGGCCCGGGCCTGCACCAGCCTCACCCTGTTCTTGTGTTTCAGTCCATCGGGGGCAGCCACGGTGTCCATCCATCATCGACGGGCTTCCTCTTTTTGTCCTGCCCCTCGATTTGACCAAGCAGGATGTCGTTCTCCAGGGCCCGGTCTCTCCTGAGACCGTGAGGCCAAGTCTCGCCATCCTCGCTCTCAGGGACATTCTGGCTGCGTTTCTTCCAAGGCAGATGTGCTTATTCTGTTCGCAGTCCATGGTACTTGTCAGATGCCTCGCCAGCACCATCCTTCAGATGCGTTGATTCCTCTGCAGTCTTCGCCTGCCCGGCACTGCCCAACTTTCACATACAGATGAGGCGATGACCCGACCAGGGCTGCAGCCAGCTGAGCGGGGAGTCAACAAAGTCCACCTGGAAGAAGCACACCAGCTCATGTGACCCAAAGACGACAAGGACACAACTCAAGTATGACCAAGGGAAATGTATCACAGCCTAAATTGTGAACACCCAATTTGTAGAAGGCTGAGAAGGACAGTGGGGGCCAAAAACCCATCTGCAGAGTCTCCAGTCAGATGAAGCCGCTGGAAGATCCCCACGCGCCACAGGCAAGGGTCCCGAACACCTTGACCATCAGATAGGGATCATTGTCATCGTCATTATACTGGACCGAACTTGATACTTGGTCAGTTGACCTCCCCCTTGACCCGACCTGAAATTCTTCTAGGTGCAAGTACTTCTTACTAGTTCCAGGACAAAAATGTCTTCCCTGCCCTTCTAAATACTCGCGGCGGTCTTTTCTTTCTCACTCACTATTTGTATTTTCATCTTTGTATTATCGTTTGCTGCTGACCACTTTGTTTTGTTTCTGCTTTTTCTTGATTCTGTTGAGTTTCCCAGTTTGTGAAGCACAGAGGAGTAGACACACAGAGATAAGAACTAACATAAGGGTTTATCGGGGAGGTGGGATGAGGGGGTTTGGGGCAAGAGGGAGGGTGAGGAAGCTGGGAGAACAATGTCTGTGGGGGAGGGTGCACTGGAAATGATAGGCATTACACACTCATTTTAAAAGTGATTTAACCATGGGGGGCGGGATAAAGTGTTCTAAAATTGTTTGTCGTAATGATTGTACAACTCTTCTTGATATGCTTGAACTATTGAACTGTATGATATGTGGATTAAATGCCAATAAACCTGCTTTAAAAATAAATACCCTGGCTTAGGTCAGGTGCACCTCAGTCCTCAAAGTACCATCCTTGCTTTTCAACGCTTTCCAGGGGTCTCGTGCGGTGTGTCCTTTGACCTCCTGGCCGCAGCTTCCATGAGCACTGATTGTGTATCCGAGACAAAATCCTTGACAACTTCTATCTTTTCTCAGTTGATCGTGTTGACTATTTCAAAATGTCCTAACATTGGTGTCATTACCCTTGGATAGCTTGTTCGTCTGGGTCTTGAAAGCCACGTGGGGGGTCGCTAGGCAGAGAAGCACAGGGAGGAGAATAGGAAGGTGTGGAGAGACTGCTCCCTCAAAGGCAGGAGGGGCTTGCAGGTCCCCTGCAGCTGGGGACCTCAGAGGGCTGGGCTGGGTGACCCAGGAACCCTGACAAGGCCACAGAGGTGGTCTCTGGGAGAGAAGATCTTAGAACTCAGTGCTGAGGAACGTAGACGTGAGGAGCCATCCCAGGACTCCCACGAAGGGTGCCCCGTTCCAACTTGGCCCAGGGGCAGAGGCACGCTTCGCCAGAGACGCGGAGGTTCTGGATCAGCAAGGGCTGTGGGCAGGGACAGAGGGACCCCAAGGAAGGATGTTTTCAGGCGAGGCAGGAGCAGAGCGTGGTGACTGGTGGTGTGTGGGAGGCGAAGGCTTGTGGACTATGAATAACAGCGTCTCCTCACAGACTGTGTGGGGCACAGCCCGACACCCAGGCAGCCCAGTCCCCTGCTGGCACA
This sequence comes from Echinops telfairi, assembly GCF_000313985.2. Classification (NCBI taxonomy): domain Eukaryota; kingdom Metazoa; phylum Chordata; class Mammalia; order Afrosoricida; family Tenrecidae; genus Echinops; species Echinops telfairi. Next base: position 5,706,078 of record NW_022103958.1, on the reverse strand, counting down.
TGGCTTCTGAGGCTGCTAGGAACACACCTGCTCCCCTGTGCTACACAGACTTCTCCCACGTCCCCTAAGTGCCAGGCCTCCTCAGACTCCAACTGCCTGCAGGGCCCTGGGTAGACTGGCCTTGTCTCAGAGAACAGCTCCTCCAGGAAGCCTTGCCAGATTCCTCCCCTCCTGGAGTCAGATCAGCATCTGACTTACAAAAGTAGTTGTTCTTTGCCCAGTGGGGATCTTGGTTATTTTAGGAATCATGTCCCACCCCCTACCCCCCAGATATCTCTAAGGTGCCTGAGTCCCCTTCTCCTTCATTGGTCTACTCGTGTCCAGCACAGCAGGGCACACAGCACACGTGGGCTGAATGAGTGGGGAAAGATGAGGCGGTCCCCATGCTAGGCCATGTCACCCAGGAGGAGGAGATGGCGAGTGGACCTGTGTGCATCCCCAGGGTGTCTGAGGAAGCTCATGTGAGGGTAGGGAGCTTCCACATCATCTATAGCTTCTGCAACCCTGACTGGCCTTGTCCCAAGCCTTCCCTGCCCCACCATCCAGGAGGACCCCCTGGGAGGAGCTACGCTGGAGAGAGGAGCCGGCCAGCACTGTCTGTCTATCCCCTGGGAGAGAAGCTCTTCTGAGCGCCCTCATGAGGTTTGGGGATAATGGCCCCCAAGTAGGACACCGAGCAAAACCTTCCTCCTTCCATCCTGCCCATCCGCCCCAGGAATAAAATGGGGGTGGCCCCATTACCAGCAGCCTGCTCATCGCCACCCTGGAGAGGAAAAGAAATGGTCTTCTCCCTGTCCATGGGAAAGACTTAAAAGTCCCAGGAATAGATTTATAGGAATATTTTAACCTTTTCTTTGATCCTTGAAATGTCATTGTTCTGTGGGCTGAATCGCCAAGCCTGACCTTTTCCAAGCACTGCGGGGTGGGGGAGCCTCCCACTGGCTCTTTGAAAGGAGCTTCAGCAGCTTCTCCGACAGCCCCTGCTGGCCCCCACCCCCATGCCTGAAGCTCGGAGCGGCCTGGCCCAGTGAGAGCGTGGGTGAGAAGGAGAGGCCAAGCAGGGCCCAGCTGGGGAAGGCCAAGCAGCATTGTCCTTACCTCATCACATGAAGCTGGGGGTGTGTGAGGCCACCACTGATTCACTCAGACCCCGTCCCTTCAGGCCGACGTTACCTGTAACATGGGGACAATCTGCTCCCTGCTTCGGAGCTGCTGCTAGGCCTAACCTCGAGGGGGCATGTTGTATCAGTCAGCTACCTCCAAACCAGACTGCAAGACAAACAACCCCGAATCCCAGCCGCTTCCAACCACAAGCAGTTCTTCTCAAGCTCACAGTCTGCAGGGGGTCTGGGGTCTGGTTATCTACGCTGGGTGGGCTGGGGGCCCGCCTCAAGCTTGGGCTCGGGTTGACTCTCTGTGTGTGCACACTCCGCGATTCAAAGAGAAAGGGCCCGCGCTGCTCAGTGTGGTGAGTGAAAAACCCAATGCTTCGGCTTGGACCTAGACCCTTGTCGGCTCCACCCACATTCTACTGGCCAAACCAGATCACACGGCTGAGCCCAGCATCATAGGCTGGGGAAGACAAGCTGCCTCAAAGGGAGAGAGGAATGAATATTTGCTGAACAATGGTCCAATCTATCGTAGCATGTAAAGCCCCTGGCGGTAGGCCAGGCATGTGCTAGAAACACCGAGTATTAATTCCCTTTCATACCACATTGTATCTGTATTATATTTTATAGCTCAGATTAATTAGTTATAATTCATTATAACAGCCTGAGCTGTCTTGGCTAGGAGTGCATACCTCATTGTCCAGCGCAAGTGGGCAGTAAGGTTTTACATGAGTGAATTCTCTAGAGAACAGAAACCCACGCCGTAAAACTACTTTTATTCTAATGACGCTGATGAAAACGTTTCTAAAGGATCCTTTAGACCTTCCCACCTTCTTAAACAGAGACTATCAAAACCCATTTAACCCATCATCTGGATGCATCGGACCCTACCTGGAGCATCCACCTGAACACTCTGCTAATCTCTAGGGCCACTGAGACATGGGCCCGTCTGCCCCTGTGCCAAATGGACAGTCCGTCTCCTCCTGCCATCACCATCCATGGATCCTAGATCTCAATTGTCCATGGGTGAACTTCTAGTCATCAAAAATAAAGACCACCAGAGGCAGGTGTGCTCCGGCCTCTATACTGAGTCTTCTCTGGTCCCCACTGCAGGCTTGCTGATGGCTGCATGGGAGAAGACGTCGTGTAGGTAGACTGTTACGACAGTCTAACCCAAGTCAGTCTCTGCAGCTTGACGCGTCCCAAGCAGCTGAAGAGTGACAAAAAGTGGCTGCTCTAGAAACTGCATTCAAAAGGACAGTAATAAGAGGACCTCCCACCAAATAGCCTGGGGTCCATGTGCACGTCAGGGGAGGGGGAGGCATGTCATAGAACTCGCAACCCCAGGGAACCCGCTCCATGCTTGTCCTCCAGTAACATCAGCTCGCTTCTGCTTCACCTCCTTCTGCGCGCGTCTTTCTCGTCTTCTCCATGGTGCCATCGCTCCATCCACTTTGCATCTTACCTTTCAACCGGCGCTCTCTCTTTCTCTCGAGCGAGCGAGCGAGCATGCGTGCATGCGTGTGTGTTGGGGGATGACTAATCATGCATATTCTAAAACGAGCATGTCTTCTATCCAAGGCTTCTTCTTAATCTTAAAACGTTGGGGTTTCTGAAAACACACATGGCCGCAAAGCCCTATCAAATTAAGTCACATCTTGCTTCTCCGGCCACTCTAGTTCTCCGTTCCTTAAATGAGTGACTCTCCCTCAAAAGACTGCCATCCTCCCTCAGAGGCCAGACTTCGCGCTCCAAAGAGGGCCGCCCCTGTGGAGGTGTCCAGGGTGCTGAAACGGCGGGTCTCCACGCTCCTTCCTGCGAACGTTCTGCCCCAGCACTGGGCTCGCTTGTTTTCTCAGCGAGTCCCACAGGCCCCTCCTCGTTGTAGCTGGTGACAGATGCCCTTTGGCGAGGTGGGCCAGGATTTTTTGGAAAGGGTTTAGGCCAAGAACACATTGTAACAGTTGGCCATAAAAATAGCCTTCAAGCTGTGACCATTAACCCTTTCCTCCTAGGGCCCAGTGTGGCCACAACAGAGGACTAATTGCTGATGGTGAGCAATTAGAAGCTGGCTTCAGGTCAAGACAGCTGGGTTCCGGGAGAAGGACATCACGCTTGGTACAGTGGAGGGGCAGCGAGAAAGAGGAAGACTCTTGATGAGATGATTGGCACCGTGGCCGCAACAATGAGCTCAAACGTCCCAACAGTTTTGAGGATGGCACAGGACTGGCCAGTGTTCCCTTCTGTTGAGCTATGAGCCGGAACCAACTTGATGGTTCCTATGAACAATAACAGCCTGTGCTCCATCATTTGCTGGTCACAGAAACTGGGGCAGCTGGATCCCCCTTTCTGGTCCTCAATTTTCCTGATACCATCTCTAATACTCCAACTAAATCTGACCTTCTGGGGTTTTATGATTCTGTAGCCAAAAGCAAACTCATTGCCATCAAATCAATTCTGACTCATAGTCACCCTATGGGGCAGGGTAGAACTGCCCATTTGGGTTCCCAAGACTGTCGATCTGTACCAGAGTAGAAAGCCTCATCTTTTCCCCACAGAGTGGCTGGTGGTTTTGAACTGCCAACCTTGCAGTTAGCAGCCCAACGCATATCCCACTATGCCAGCAGGGCTCCTTTTGGGCCAGCCAGGAGATGGCAGAGTAGAATGGAGTGGAAGAACTCTCAATAAGGGGTCAGAAGGCCTGGTTTCCAGCTCTGCCATCATAAGCAAGATTAGTCTCTTGACATCCCTGAACCTCAAGTTCCTTCCTTCTCATCTATAAATACCATAAAGGGGGCCATTGCATATGCAGACCCCATCCATCCAACCTCCTGGTGTCATGGAGAGGCTCAGGTGAGAAAGGGAAGCACTAGGTGGTGCTAAGAGGTGGCTCATAACCTGAAAGCACCCAACAGATATTCCTTTGAAGGGAACCTCGGTTTGCATCCCCTTGTACCACCATGAAGCAAAAGACATGTTCTCTGTCCCTTCCTGGCCCCTGGTATCCTAGCCTAGGAGAGCTTTGTCCGTCTCTCCTCTGAGCAAGCACTCCCAATGCCCACTGAGCCCTTCATTCAGAAGATGGTGACTGAGAACCTGCGGTGAGCAGAGCAAGGAATACAGTATAACCCCTGTCCTCGGGCTGCTTACAATCTGACAGAGGAATCAGACACTAAACAAGTGCCTGAGTAGCTATATACCATAACTTCAGAGTGTGGCAGCCATGGGGCCAGGAATGCATCAGAGTAATCGAATAGAGTTATTAGAGGTGGGGCGTAGCATAGGTAGCATTTAGCCTGGGGCAAGGCACCTAGGGGGTGCTCATTAATAGAACAAGGTATTGTAATAGAGGACATGAGGGGGATATGGGGATCCAAGGGTGCTAGCTGAGAGAATAGTGAGGGGTGAACTGGAGGAAGTATGTTCTAGGCAAAGAGAGCAGTGTGAGCAAATGGCTGGGCCCAGTGGCAGATTGGTGCCAGGCTTCAGGAAGAGTGCCCTGGCACAGAGGGGCTGCATGACAGAGGCAGAGCCTTGGGAGCAGGGAAGGCAATGAGAAAGCTTGTGGAGAAGGGATCACGGCTTGAGGCTGGGACTGTCGTGATAGTGGAGAGTAACCATATGGACGTCATCCAAAAGGTCTGATCTACAGAATTTAGGGAATTCCTGAGCCACAAGAGAGTTGAGGGGGGAGGACATGATAGGATGGAGGATATTCTAGCCCAGGGCTTCAACCTGACGCTCCCGGTTTCTGGGCAATGTTCTGTGAACAAATTGCCATGAGAGCTATTAATTAATTGAGTAATCCTGTCATAAAAATCTCAACCCACTGCCATTGAGTCGATGCCAACTCACAGGGACCCTATGGGGCAGGGTAGAACTGTTCCACACGTTTCTGAGATGGTAAATATTTAGGGGAGTAGAAAGGCCCAACTTTCTCCCACAGAGTGGCTGGTAGTTTCCAACTGCTGACCTCGAGGATAGCAGCCCAATGCATAACCACTACACCACCAGACCGCTGCACCACTGCATTTGAGGTGTATTTTGTTACCTAGCAATAGATAGCTCATACACAGGGTCACAAAGACGGCCTGTGGGACAGAAAGGGGGTTACATGAGCCCTTACATGGGGAGGGCGTTAACCGCATATCATTACCATCTGTGTTTGGCGTGGCCATCACTACCGCCACCATGGTTCATTGAGCATTTTCACAGGACAGGGCTACACCGGGAGTGTGGCATTCTATCCCTATGATCCTTATACCTACAAGGTAGGTGCACTTGCTCTCATTCTGAAGCTGCAGAAACGGAGGCTCAGAAAGCATCCCTGACTTGCCCAAGGGCACACAGCTAGCTGCTGGAAGGAGTTGTACTTCCGTTCCGCAGCAACGATAGCTGACCTTCACGGAGTGCTAGTTAACTCTACGCCAGGTATCCCGCAAACCACTCTGGTTGTAGCCGCCCACTGAATCACCAACACGGTCCAAAGAGAGAGGGACTGTGATCAGCCCCAGGTCATACTTGAAGAAACTGGGGCCAAAGAAAGTAGTGGCATGCACACAGCCACACAGCTAGGCATTTTCAGTGCCAAGATACTTGCTTCTGCCCGATCCCACACTCATGCTGGCACCCATCTCCGTGTCGTTGTGGTTAGATGCCAGCAAGTCAGTTCTGACTCATAACGACCCTATGCACCACAGGAGGAACCACTGCCCGGTCCTGCACCAGCCTCACCATCATTGCTCTATTTGAGTCCTTTCTGGCAGCCATGTGTCGATCCACCTCCTTGATGATGCTCTTCCTCATTTTTTTCTGACCTTCTCCTTTGCCACGCAGGATGTCCTTTTCCTGACTGCTCTCTCCTGATATTACATCCAAAATTCGTGAAATAGAGTCTTGCCATTCTCACTTCTAAGGAGCAGAATTCTGGCTGTACTTTCTCCGAGACAGATTTGTTTGGTCTTCTTGGCAGTCCGCGGGACTTTCAGCATCTTTCACCAGCACCGTAATTCAAATGCATCCTTTCTTCTCCCTTAGTCACTGCCCCGCGTTCGCGTGCCCGTGAAGCCACTGAAAATGTCATGGCTAAGGGAAGCTCCTCTTAGGCTCCAAAGTGACAGCCTTGCTCTTCCACATGTTAAAGAAGTCTTGTGTGGCAGATTTGCCCAATGTGCTACATCATTGGATTTTACGACCGCTGCTTCCGCGAGTATTGAGCACTGATTGTGGACCCAAGCAAAAGGAAATCTTTGGCAACTTCAATCTTGTCTCTATGTATCTTATTGCTGTCTACCGGTCCGATTGTGAGGATTTGAGTTTTCTTCACATTGAATTGGCTATCTAGTCCCTGGGTTTCATCAAGCACCTTGCTCCACGTCCTCCCCACTTTCAGAAGCACGGTTGTATCACCTGCACATCACAAGTTGTTAGTGTGCTTTCCACCAGCCCTGGTGTGTTCTTCTCCATAGAGAATAGCTTCTTGAATTCTTTGCTCAGCCTACAGCTCGACTCTGAATGGTGAAAAGATACAACCCTGACGCTCACCTTTCCCGATTTTAAACCGTGCAGTATTCCCTGGTTCTGTTTGCACAACTGCCTCTTGATCCATGTACAGGTTATGTATGAGCACAATGAAGTGTTCTGGAATTTCCATTCTTCTCAATATGATCCATTGTTTGTATGATCCCCACAGTCCAATGCCCTGGCATAGTTAATAAAACACAACTAAACATCTGTCTGGAATTCTCTGCTTTCAGTCAAAATCCACCTGACATCAACAATGGTATCCCTCATGTCATGTTCTCTTCTGAATCTCGCTTGAATTTTTGATGGTTCCCTGCTGGTGTACTGCTGCAACTGATGCTGGATTATCTTTAGCAAAATCTCACTTGCATGTAATACTGATGACATTTTCCATAACGTCCACATTCTGTTGGGTCCTTTTTATTTGGAAGGGCACAGATATTGATCTCTTCCAGCCAGTTGGTCAGGTAGCTGCCTTCCAAATTTCTTGCCACAGACAAATGAGTGTTCCTAGAGCTTCAACTTGTTGAAATATTTCCATAGGATTCTGTCTGTTCCTGGAGCCTTGTTTTTCACCCATGCCTTGCAGAACACTTGATTACTGATCATATGCTACCTCTTGAACTGGTTGGCTGTTAACCAGTTCTTTGGGGTATAATGACTCTGTGTATTCCCTCAGTCCTTCAATCTGGAAACTCAAGGCTTGGATTTTTTCTGCAGTTCTTTCAATAAACAGATGAGGGGTGGATACTGTTGTTAAGTGTCACCAATTCGGTTCTGACTACCGGCAATGCTGTGACTAACAGAATAGAGCACTGCCTGACCCTCATCGTTGCTATGCATCATCCCACTGCTGCAGTCACTGTATCCATCCATCTCCTTAAGGTGCTTCCCTTTTTGTTGGCCTTCTGCTTTACCAAGCATGATGCCCTTCCCCAGGGAATGGGCCCTCCTGATAACACGTCGAAAGTACATGAGACAAACTCTCACCACCCTCACTTCTAAAGTGTATCTGGCTATACTTTTTCCAAGACAGATTCGTTCATTCTTCTGGCAATCCATTAGTATAGTCAATATTATTCACTAGCGTAATATTCAAAGGCATCAATTCTGTCTTAGGCATCCTTATTCAGTGCCCAGCTTTCACGAGCATATGAAGCAACTGAAAATACCATGGCTTGGGTCAGGTGCACCTCAGTCTTAAGTAACATCTTTGCAACTTAACATGTTAAAGAATTCTTTTGTGGCAGACTAGCCCAATACTGCTGTTTCCATGGTCATGGGTTGGAGATTTAAATAAAGTGAAATAGTTGAAAAGTTCAACCTTTTCTCCATTCTTCATGATATTGCCCATTGGTCCAGCAGTGAAGATCCCTGTTCTCTTTATATTAAGTTTTAACACACACTGAAGGCGGTAGTCTTTATTCTCATCAGTTAGTGATTCAAACCCTCTTCGTCTTCTGTAAGTAAGCTTGTACTCCCTGCATATCGCCGATGGTTAAAGAGTCTTCCTCTGATCCTGATCCCAGGCTCCTCTTCCTCTAGTCTTGTCTCTACACTATTTGCTCAGATGGAACAAGTATGAAAAAGGATAGACCCTGATACACTCCTGTTAGGAATACCAACCACACCATATCTCTCCGTTCTGCGCAAATGATTGCCTCCACTCCTGTTCATGTACAGGGTCTGCATGAGAACAACCAAATATTCTGAAATTCCTGTTCTTTGTCATGTTATCCACGATCTGTTATGGTCCACATAGTTGAATGCCAATAAAACACAGGTAAACATATTTTTGGTGTATTCTGCTCTTAGTCAAAACTCATCTCACAGCATCAATGATACCCTTCATCCATGCACTCCCCGGAATCCAGGTTGGGGGTTGTTTGTTTGTTTTTCTGGTAGAATTTCTGGCAGTGCCCTGTCAATATACCACTGCAACCTTTAAAAATTTCCCTCAGTAAAATCTCACCTGTTTGTGATATGAATGATATCATTGGATGATTTCTGAAATGTGTTAGATTATCTTTCTTTGGCCCTGGCAAGAAAATGGATCTCTTCCCATCAGTTGGTCCAGTAGCTGTCTTCCAAATTTCTTGACACAGACATGTGAGCGCTGAGACCATTATCTCATGTTGATGAAATATCTCAATGGTACTCTGTAAATTCTTGAAGCCGTATTTCTTTACCAATACCTTCAGTGCAGCTTGGACTTCTTCCCTCCGTAGCCATCAGTTCTTGATCATATGGTGCCTCCTGAAATAGTTGAATGTCAACCAATTCCTTTGGGTTCAGTGACTCTGTGTATTCCTCCCATCGTTTGATTCTTCCTGTATCCTGCAACATTACAACTCGAGGCTTGAAGTTTTTTTCTTCCTTCTGGTTGAGAAATGCCGAGCATGTTCCTCCCTTTTGGTTTTCTAACTCCAGGTCTTGGCACATTCCATTGTACGACTTGACTTTGTCTGTTGGCTCACACTTGGAACTCTTCTGTTCATCTTTGACTTCATCATTTAACTACTCTGCATTTGAGAGCCAGTTCCGAGGATCAGGCACCCATTTGGATCTTTCCTTTCTTTCTTATCTTGTTCTTGGCCTTTTGCTTTCTCCTAATATCAGTGTTTCTCAGCCTTCCTCATGCCACAACCCTTTCAAACAGTTCCTCATGTGGTGGTGGTGAGCCCCCAACCATAAAATTATTTTCGTCGCTACTTCATCACTGTCATTTTGCTACTGTGATGAATCATTTGACCCCCAAAGGGGCTGCGACCCACAGGTTGAGAACCACTCCCCTATATGATGGATGGTCTTGATGTCATCCCCCCACTCCTCTGGCCATTCGTGTTCAATGCACCACGTCTGTTCTTGAGATGGCCTCTGGATTCAAGTGTGGGACGGGGCATGATCATATGCTACCCGCTCCTTTTGCCTGTAACACAGGCCGGGAAGTAGATGCTGCTTCTCCCCCCCCCTCATCACTGGCCGGTGGTCATTGCGGCCACGTGGCGGGCTACCCCAGGGTGCCGTGGTGGCATAAGGCATGGTTGGGCGAGTGCAAAGAACCTGGGCTAGGGTGACCTTCAAATCCTAGCATCCCATCAGACTATAAATATCCCCATGCTGAGTATTTAAGCTCTTCCCATAGAGGCTACATCAGTGGGTCAACCATGTCTCTCTCGAGAAAGAGCCACTGGGCAGATTTATGCCTTCAAGATGTCAGACAGCCACTGTATTTCACCGCCGGGCCAACAGGGGCCCTCAGACTCGGAAATTATATTTCTATCAAGTATCCATTTGTCTGGTTTATGGGCTGCAGAAGACCAGCGCCGACTAGATCCTGCCAGCCTCAAGCTCCCCCAGCTACACCAATGTGCTGTGAGCTTTACTCACACTTCCTGGTGGGAGGGCCACTCCCTGCCGCTCCCCCCAAAAAGGAAGGCCAGAGTCCTCTGAGTGCTCCCTGGGATGGGTCCTTCTGCGGGACCCCGTGCATTCCAAGGAAAAGCAGCCAAGAAACCCAAACTCCATTCCAACTCCTCTGGACCCTGTAGGACAGGTAGAGCCGCCCCTGTGGGTGTCCGAGGGTGGGCACCTGCATGGGAATAGAAACTCTCACTTTTCTCCCAGGGAACGACAAGTCGCTTCCAAGTGCTGACCATGGAGTTAGCAGCCCAGTGTGTCATCCATCACACACCCCGGGACTCCTTATTAGAAGAAACCCCAAACAAACAAAACACTCACTGCCCTTGAGTCCGGACGTTTGGATGGGACCATCTGAGTCATCTCAGGAACTCCGTTAGAGAAACACCGATCCCATTATCGGGTTGACAGGGTTAAAGCCAGTTGCTATTGAATCGATTCTGGCTCAAGGTAACCCCTGCCAGTCAGAGGAGACGTGCTCCAGGGGGTTCCCAGTGGCTGCTTGGGAGGAAACAGATCCCCAGGCCTTTCTTCCCAGGGGTCTCCCCATGGACCCAAACGTCAGCCTTTTGTTGAGCAGCCAAGCCAAGTTCCCCAAGTCCCAGCCCAGGGACTCCTAACCTGGCTGAGTTGAGCTCAATTATCTGCAGCCACGCCACGGGGGAGGAGTCTGGTGGCACCGTGGGTTACACAATGGGCTGCTAACCACAGGTCAGCAGTTTGAACCCACCAGCTGCTCCCAGGGAGCATGAAGAGCCTTTCTCTTTCCATGGAGATTGACAACCGCGGAAACCCACAGGAGCAATTGTACTCTCCCCTACAGGGTCGACAGACACCAGTGCTTCCGTCATCCTGGGTCCCAGTGGTGGGCACAGCAGGTGCTCAGGAAGGCTCCTAGGACAATTGTAAGACAGAAGTAGGGGTGGGGGAAGAGAGGAGTTCATAGGCTGGAAATGGACTCAAAACTGAATTTCCAGGACAACAGAGAATGGTCTTCACTATTGTCACTGTTATGACTGAGTTGGTGATGTGAGTTTTCTTTGCATTTGAATGGGAAGCACACCCTGTCAGCACCCCACTGTGGAAACTATCAGCCCTCACCTACCAGGGCCCCCACTGGGTCTGCCACTTGGGTCCCTTTCTCCTTCACTCTCCATAGCCTAGAAGCTCTGATCAGGTCAAGGAGCCCTCTGGGGTGTCCCCTCCCATTCCTCTTAACATTCCTCAACCCCTGGGTGGCTTGCTTCATTGTGACTGGAGTTTGGGAGTGCATTTGACCTCTGACTGTCTCCTCTTCCCCTGCTTCACCTCCGACACCTGGAGGCCAGGCCGTAACTTGGTACCTTAGCTTCTGGGCTATCAGACCCAGAAAGACCCCACTCCAGGTCATCTACTCCAGCTCGCTGAGGGTGCAGCTGGGAAAGCTGAGGTCAAGCCCAATTTTGATGATGCTTCCTCCAGAACTTGGCTTTACTCCCCAACCCTCGCAAGCAGGTTCCCACACCAAGGCTACCCTGTAGCTGCCGAAGCTCCAATCTGAGGGGACATAACCTTGTCCCCACCTGTTGTTGTTTTCAGCAGCCATCAGATGGGCTGGACCCATCTGGGTCCCTTTCTCCTTCCTATCGACCCTATGCAATAGGAGAAAACACTGCCCGGTCCTGCAGCCTCCTCACAATTGTCCCTGTGCTTGAGCCCATTGCTGCAGCCACCACATCTCCTTGAAGGCCTTCCTCTGTTTTCCTGCCCCCTCCCCTTGGCCCAGCATGGTGTGGTGCCCTGCTCCAGGACTGCTCTCTCCTGACAACAGGGCCCACGTCAAGCCTCACCATCCCGCCTCTCAGGGGCACCCTAGCCGCACATCTTCCAAGACAGATCTGCTTGTTAGTTCAGCAGTCCGTAGGTACCGTCCATTTTCGTCACCAACACCATGGTTCATAGGTGTCGAGCCTGCTTGGCTCTTCCTTGCTCCCTGTCCAACTTTCACGTGCACTTGAGGAAATACCATGGGTTGGGTCAGGTACCGCTTAGTCCTCAAAGTAACATCCTGGCTTTTCGATGCCCCCTCCTGATGGTCCGTG
>NW_022103958.1:5679698-5693801 GCF_000313985.2 Echinops telfairi | reverse complement strand
AGAAGGAGCAGGCAGCTGCACGCACTGCGGCCTGACCACCCCACCCCGCCTCCCACCCCCATACACACATCAACGGTCCTGAAACCTGCGTGGACGGAAAGTATTTAAGCGGGAAGAGCATGGAAGCCCCCCGGATAAGTCATGACAGCCACACGGGCACCGAGCCCCTTCCCATGCGTGGCAGCTCCACAGCTGTCAGAGCAGAACAGAGCTCCGTCAGGTATCACGGGTTTGGACCCTTTGGGAAATACGGCACCAGGCTTTTCTTCTGAAATAGGGTGTCCGGTCTTCCTTCTGAGATACCTCTGGGCGTTCTCGAACCTCCAGTCTTCCAGTTAATAGCTGAAGGCTTCATCACTTTGCACCCCCAAGGCTGCCTGAAGTAGGGACACTTCTGAGTGCTTGCTGTAGGACAGACACCCTTCCATTCTCACAGCAACCCCCGGAGAAAGGTTCCATTGTGAAAGATGAACACTGACAAGGTCAGTAAGTGTGGGAAGGGACTGCCTCCTTCAGGTTCAGGGCGGAGGTCCCCACCCTACCCCCATATCTTATCATCTGCTCTCCGGTACCCCACTGTTTCTAGGTACCCTCCCATTCCTGGGGGCCAGGGCACCTTGGGCCTCTCTCTTAAGAACACTGCCCTTGGGGAATTGTCTATGCAGTGCACACATCTGTGCCCGGGTGACAGGGGACCTCTGGAGAGAGACTGAAGGTGGAAGCCACACCCATTTTCTAGCCCCCAGCCCAGGGGGAAGCTGGAAGGCAGTGGGGAGGGGTTATTTGCTGTCCACTTTCTTCTCCCATGAACTTCCCGCTGGTGGCTTCAAACTGCTGACCTTGCAGTTAGCTGTTCAACACACAGCCACTGTGCTGCCAGAGTCCCCTTGGCCCCGGTAATAGGTTGCACAGCTCAGCCAGACTCCTCCTCGGGTGTGTGGGTCCATCGCCACAGTGGGGCTTGCAAAGTCATATTGGATTAAGACCTGCTGCGCCTGTCAGCCGTGGTGGGAAGCTCGCCTCTCGGGCGGCCCAGAAGAGCCGGCAGTATCTAATGGAGATTTGCTAATAAGACTTGAGTTGGTGCGCTCTGCATCCTATTAACGCGGGACAGTGCGGGCCTGTCTGCCTGCTGTAAAATTGCAAACACAATAGAAAAGTCACTTATGAATATTAATAGCTCTGGAAACAATGCCGGGAGAAATTGTTGATGTGATTGGGAAGAGGGGAGGGGGGCGCCAAGGGAGCAGGGTGGTGGAAGCTCCCTTTTCTCCCACCCTATCACTCCAGAGCTGGCTGGCAGAGAGAGGTCTTTGGAAGGAGTTGGGGGTCTGAGATACCCCACCCCCCAGTCCGCAAGGACAGTGACCACAATCTAGTGTCGGTTTGTGGTTGGCTCTGGCGAGTACTGAGAGGATTCGGGGCCTTCTCCTCTGTCCCTGGCCTCCCCAGGTGAGACAGGGACCCCTCTTGAACCCCTTCCTGGGACCCAGAGCTACCTGTCTAAGGTAGCATCCATGGAGGGGGCTTGGGTCTACACAGGCACACCAGCATGGACTCTTGGCTGGGGGGCTTCTCTCAGTCTCCACCCTTAGGGAGTACCCACCAGAAGTCCCCAAAATGTGCCCCAACGAACCCTAGGGGTACAGAGAGGGGCTACAGTTGCCAGCCTGGGCAGCAGGGAGACCCGGGAGGCTGGGCTTGGGTTCAAACAGGAGGATGGTGTTCAGAGCAGGCTGTTTACAAAGCCCACACTAGAACTCCAGTCTCGGAGGCCCTGATCCAAGACTTCGATAGCACCCCGGGGGTCTGGAGGGGAGAGGCCATGGTCCCTGTCCACAAGGGGTGCACAGTCAGAGGAGGGAGGCAGACAATCAATCGCAAGGGTTTTCCATTGTTGTCGTGGGTGGTTGTTGGCTGCTGTCAGGTTGTCTCTGACTCGGCCATGACCCTGTACTAAGAAGAAAGCACTGCCCATCCTGCACCCCCTCACGTGCGGGGAGGGCGGGGAGCGGGGTTCTCCTGGCCCCTGTGCGCTTTGAACAACCTGGAGGGCTTGTTCATCTTCCAGTCCCATATCAGACAAATATTCTACTGTGGTCCACAGCAAAAATCGGTCGCCAGGACTGCCTTCCTTGTCTGCCGGCGTCTGAAAGCCCCACTGACACCTGCCCCCCCTGCTGGGATCTGAAATATCGGCACCATGGCTTCCGGGGCCATACCACAAGCCACCCGCACAGCAAGCTGAGGTTTAGTGCTGGTTATCATGAGGACGCTGCTGCGGCTGTGCATATTTTTCACCTTTTCCTAAGGTACCCTGCTGGTGTGGTAGGTTACATGTTAGGCTGCTAACCGCAAGGTCAGTAGTTCCAAGCCACCAGCTGTTCCTAGGGAGAAAGACGAGGCTCTGTGTTCTCATCAAGATGTACAGTCATGGAAACGGGCAGGGGCGTTTCTACCCTGTCCTATGTCACTGTGAGTCAGCGTTGACTCAATGGCAGTGAGGGTCAAGGACTAACAAAAACAATCTACAAAGCACAGTCTTTCCTCCACCCGCCGGGCAGCAGCAGGTGGTTGACTAAGTACTAGGAGTTCCCATTTTCTCACCTGTAATGTAGGGGGTTATGAATAAGGCTAAGCATCCGTGCAGACCAGAAGCCCACGGGAGACACCTAGTCCTTCCTCTAGCTCAGTGGTTCTCAACCTTCCTAATGCCGAGACCCTTTAATACACTTCCTCATGTTGTGGTGAACCCCCAGCCATAGAATTATTTTTGTTGCTACTTCATAACTGTCATTTTGCTACTGTTATGAATCATAAGGTAAATATCTGATATGCAGGATGTATTTTCATTGTTAGAAATTGAACATAATTAAAGCATAGTGATTCATCATGAAACAATATGCAATTATATATTGTGAAACTATTTCTAATGACAAATCAATGAAATTTTGTCTTGAAGTATGGTGTAGCATGGGTAACAGTCTTAATTTAACAACAGTAAACTACATTGCTACATTTCGCAAGAGTGTGTGTAAAAAGCCAAAGTCAGTGGGAACGTTGAGATAGTTTCTTTCTCACCAGATCAGCCTATCTGCAAGTGGGCGGACCTGCCTAAGACCACCAGAAAGATGTGTTTTCTGAAGGCCTTAGGCAACCCCTGTGAAAGGGTCGTTTGACCCCCAAAGGGGTCTCGACCCTCAGGTTGAGAACCACTGCCTCAGAGGCGCGGGAGCAGAGGAGCATTGCTCGTGTTGCTAAGCTTCTGTACTCACAAACGGTGGCAACTTCTGGTCCACGAAGCCCCACGAGAGAAACAGGCCAAGATGCATTGGTGGTGTTGCTCCACGACATTCTGAGCCCACTGCTGCAATGCAGGACTGTGCCCCCACCCCCACGCCCAGGCTCGGGGTGGGGAGGGCCAGGCCATCTCTCCAAGGCGACACATGCGCTCCTGGCTGACCAGCCTGAGAAATCAGAAATGACCCCATCCTCCCCTGGCTAGGGAAGCTGTAGCCCTAGTGATGGGGAGGAGGGGTGGTGGGAGGGATGGGGATTCTTGGTGAGACCAGGGGTCCCAGATGGATACCCTATAGCCAAATCCACCTTGCAACTGATATAATGTTCTCAACCTGTTTAATTCAAATATATATATACATACATGCATATATACATATATATATATATATATATATACATACATGCATATATATATATATATATATTTAGTTAAGAAATGCATCTTCCCACTTGCTCCAGATCCACTATGGTGCCCAAGGCCCAAATTCCATTTTTCTTTCTTTAAATCCAGGAAGCGGGATTTCTAGGGCCTGCCCGGCCCTCCAGATCATCTGAATCTGCTGCAGACCAACCCCCCCACCCCCGCCCCCGGCTTGAGACCCTCCTCCTCCCTTTTCTACAGGGCCAGGCAGAAGGCTTGACTGATGTGGCCAGTGAGTTCCGGCTCGCAGGGGACAGGGCAGAAGCTGGGGAAAAGGCAAGTCACAATCCTGACTATTACGAAGAAGACCCACGAGGGAGCCGGCCGTCCACCGGCCTTGGCTACTCTACCCCTCCATAGATCTGCCTGTAGGCCCTTTCAAGACCAGTTGTCTATTTGTCTGTCTGCCCAGGGCCACAATTTTCATAAGTTCTGAGCCCAGCCCCAGGCCCAGGGCAGAACTGCTCCAGGCAGTGGGGGCCACTCCAGACCTCTCAGCTAGTTTGCATGGTATTTGTGGGATAATTACTAATGGCACAGATCATTTTTATTAGCTGAGCTGTCTGCATTACAATGATAGATTTTTTTTTATTAAAAACATCCGAGGGAGCTGCCATCACAGCAGGAGAAGGATAATTTTCCATTTAGTTTAAGAACAGATGGTTACTGAAATGTTCAATGTAAATAAATGGAGGCTCAGCCGAAGCGCTGGGTAAACACGCTGGAAATTTCCAGGTCAGATCTAAGCCTCCTGCCCCACTCTACCTCTGCCGCCCCTCCTCTCGGACCCATCTCTTCCAGGAAAGAGCCTTCAGCACCCCACTCACTGGGGGGAGGAGGGGATGACCAGCAAGGGTCCACAAGGGCCCCGCTGCCCCACCCCAGAACCCAGGGCACTGCTGCTGTTGGTACAGAGGCTGGAGAAGGCAGGGCTGAGCAAAGCAAAGGACAGGTTCTTCAGAGAAGCAGGCCTGGGTGCCAGGCCTTGGGCAAGTCCCCTCTCCTCTCTGGCCCACGTCAGTCTTCCATCTGGACAGTGAGGGCTTGGGTCAGACTCCCACAATGGTCAAAGGATGGAAACATTTCTTTTCTTTCTTTTTTTTTTTTAAGTTTCCATGGTTGAGGAACCTGGAGTCAGACAGGCTTCTCCGTTGCAGGCCTTGTGGGAGCACGCACTCCATCCAGGCCGATGGTGCTTCTCCAGAACGGACGACGATAAACCAAGAATCCAAGGTTTGGTTTCCATGAACTCTTTTGCCCGAAGTGCTTCGGACACTCTGGGAAACGTTGAAAGTGGGTTTCTCCTAGGAGTCGCTCCACCCCAGCACTCTACGCTCTCGGGACCAGTATCATGTCCATTCCACAAACATTCATTGGGAGCCAGCTGTGTGCATGTGGTGGGCTTGGCGCAGAGCCAGCATTGGTGCACAGGACCAACCATCTTTCAGCCGACACCACCAGTGCCCCTGTCAGACCCCCTCAGCCGGCCCTGGGTGTTCTCTTGCAGTACTCCCACTTCTACCCCCTGCTCCTCCATCACTCCCTCTGCGAGGAGGCTCCAATTGTGGGATCCCGAGCATGAGGGCTCGTTCACACTAAAGTGTAAAAACTGGAAGTCTTCGGGGTTGCTTAACTGTCTACAGCGAGAGTGACTTGTCTCAAGCCTTGGCTCCACCAAACCCAAACCCACACTGCCATCGAGCCAGTGCCAACTCACACGACCTCACAGGACAGGGTAAAACTGCCCTTGCCAGTTTCTGAGGCTGGCACTCTCGCCAGGAGTACAAATCCCCATCGTTTTTTTCCCGAAGGAGCAGCTGGCGGATTTGAACCACGAATGCCAGTGGGGGTGGGGGGGATGTTTGTGAGGTCAAGTCTCCCAGGGACTCTCTGGCTTTCTCCACCGCTGAGTTCATTCAAACCCCAGGACTCCCTCCGAAGCCTCGAGGTGGAGAGAGCAGGTCTGAGTAAAATGGGGGCAGGTCCTGAGACATCACCTTGGAGCCTCTGGAATTCCACAGATCTCATCATGAAACCCATGGTCTTGGCCTCTCTCTCTCTCTCTCTCTCTCTCTCTCTCTCTCTCTCTCACACACACACACACACACACACACACACACACACACAATTTGCATGTCTGAACACAAGAGCTCAGAAAGAAGTGACAGTCCCCTGATCACGCTGTGCATTGGGACCAAGCCAGAATTTGCCCCTGGTTGGCCTCTCCTTCACCTGGACCCTGACTGATCTGACCAGTCCACCATGAACTGATCATGTCATCCTGCAGAAAGGATGCACTGAGCACCCATGGTCCATCAGGACCCACCCTTTCCCTAGGACTGGGTGAGTTCCTCCCTCCCCCTCCCCCCTCCTCCACCACCATCTGTCTCAGAACAGGCATGGCTCGTTATAGAGAGGGAGGGGGCACCAGAGGGAGAGAGGGCTCAGCCAGGCCGACAACGCAGGCAGCCGCTGCTGGTTCTATTGTATCAGTGGCCTGCATCCCAGACCTCTCGTCTATTACATGGTCATGACAGGTTGCAGATCATCACCCCTGGCCTCTGCCAGCTCTGAGGTCATCGAGGGCAGTGGAAAGTCAGGAGACCAAACTCCAGGTCAGGCCCTGCCACTTATCAGCTCTGTTCTTAAGCAAATCGCTTTCCCTCTCCGGATCTCCGGATGCTTGGTCTGAGGAACTAGGATTGAATGCATGATGGTAAAAGAGTGCCCTGGGTAGATTAGAACTGCCAACGTTTCCATGACAAGCACCTCAGCCCTTTGTACCAACCTTACTACTCTGAATTCTGTAGGGGTTAAAAACACTATTCCTGAAAATTCACAAGCACCCTTGAGAATGTGGGGAGCCTCCCTCTTCCTGCTGGCTTGTCTCCCCACTCTTCACACAATCGGTGTGAGGGTGGTGAGCGCTCATCCCGGGCAGGCATCCCTGGAGGACCCACCCCAGTTGCTGCAGCCCCCCGGGCGAAGACACAGAAGAGAGTCTAGCAGAGCGAGTGCTACTCACAGGCTGACCTTACTCTGCACGGCAAGTGTGTGTTCCAGAGAAAATTGCACTCAAATTGAATTTTTATAAATGGAATCCTATTTCAGCAATGATTTACAACACAATGTTTGCGATGCTTTATCTTCATCCAGGAGTAATGCTCCTCACGTCTTAACTTTGGAACCAGTCTTCCTTCCTTTCATGGCCACTGAGCATGCTCCAGTCGCATGGCGGTGGGGAGAAGGGGGGAGACACCAAGACCTGCCCCTTCACTTTCCAGCTGGGGAAACTGAGGCCCAGAGAGGGAAAGAACCAGCAGTGGCCAGGCACCTGCTAGATCCCAGGCATCATTTTACTCCTCGTGTCACCTGATCTTTCAACACCGTCACACGATGGGGTGAATGTCACCACCACCACCACCCCTACTTCAAAGATAAAAAAAATTCGAGAATTGTGCCAATTAACTGTCCCATACACTGACAGTCAGCTGGTTAAGTGGCCCGTGCCTTTTGCCCGTGACCTACGAGGGTCTGCGGGACCATCCACTCTGCTGCCCCAAGCAGGTGATGCCAAGGGGAAAGAGAGGTGAGGCCCGACTGGTCCACTTTGGAGTGGACAAAGCCTCATGGACCCCTTGACGATGACCCAAGGCAAAAAGGCATCAGCAGATGATGTCTGAGCTGGCTGGTGTCCCTGGGGGGTGGGGGGCGGTCCCCAGACCCTTCATGAGCCCTCCTGAGAGAGAAGCTCTTTCCTGCCATTTGGGAGATGCTACTCCTGGGGCTGGAGGGCAAGTGGGAAGAGAGGGCCAAGAGCCCTCCACTCCAAACTGGCCTCCCTTCCCCCGGGCAGATCCCAGGAGAGATCAGCAAGGGAAGCCCAAGTGGTCATGGTCATGAGAATGAATCTTCTCTTTGGGTGCCTTGGGCAAGGACTTCTGGGGTCGAGTTCCTTGTTGGACTCCAGCCTCTCAGACTAGCCCAAGGATGTTCCTTGCTCTTAAAAACGTCATCTAAACTGGCCACGCACATTAAGACCTTCACCTGGGCGTGGCACTGGGCTCCTTTTCCACGTATGTCCTTTTCCTTATATGTCCTTCATGAAGGCACACACACACACACACACACACACACACACACATACATAAAGTAATTAAGTCAATTCTGTCCCCTGGTGTGTCCATGTCTCTCAGAGTAGAACTGTGCTCCACAGGGGTTTCAGTGGCTGGGGTTTCTGCAGGAGGTCACCAGGCCTTTCTTCCTTGATTGTGGCCTTGAACCGCCAACCTTTCCATCAGCAGCCACATGCCTTAACCATTGCACCATGCAGGGAGCCACTGGTACATAGTAGGTCTGACTTATCCCCTTCTGGAGCCCTCCAATTCTCCATTCTGAAAATAATTGGGTGGGATTGGGGGATTACTTCTTATTTAAATGTTTGATATAAGTACTCAGAGAAGATTGTTAAACTTGGAGCTAGATTGAAAGTTGGCTTCCTTAATAGCTACAGGACTATTCCAGTTATCTGTTTCTTCTTGCATGAGCTTCCGTGGCTTGTGTCTTTTGCCATGCAGTTGTTCATCATTCATCCTTATACTTTCAATGTCTATGGAATCTCCTCTTTCATTCTTGTCTATGGAATCTCCTCTTTCATTCTTTACACTGGTACCCTATCTACTCCACCCCTACCCCTACCCCCACTCTCTAGCATTTTACCTAAAGGTTTGTCCATTTATTGATTTTTATCAAATAATGTGCTTCTGGTGTCATTATTTCCTCCATTGTTTATCTATTTCGACTTCATTTGTTTCTGCTCTGCTCTTTATCATTTCATTGCTTCTATTGCCTTTGGGTTAGATTGGCTTTTCCTCTTCCAGCCTTTTAAGGTGGAAGCTTGGATTACTGAAGCTTTTACTTCATCCCACAAGCTTTATTCTGCTGTGTTTTCGTGGTCATTCGGTTTAAAGTAGTTTATAATTCCTCTTATTACTTCTTTGACTCGTGGATTATTTGCTTTCTAATTATTCGGGGTTTTTCCCAGATCCTTGCCGACAATTGATTTCTTATTTAGTTCTGTTTTGGTCAGAGAACATACTCTGTGTCGTTTCTATCATTTTAAATGTGTTCCGTCGAGTTCTAGGACCAATTATATCTTGGCAAATGTTCCATGTGAACTGGAAAACAATGCAGATCCTGCTGTTGTTGGGTAAAATGTTCGATAAATGTCTACTTAGCTGAACAAAAACAAAAGTCACACCAGCGGGTCTATTTCTACTCACAGTGGCCAAATTAGACAGAGTAGAGCTGCTCCCTGGGATTTGTAAGACTATACATCATTGCAGAAGCAAACAACCTCATTGTTCTCCTGAGGAGCAGCTGGTGGGTTTGAACTACTGACCTGATAGTTAGCCGCTCACTGTATAACCCACTATGCCACCAGGGTTCCTTAGTAGTTGGCAGTGTTATGTAAGTCTTCTATATCTTTACCATTTACTTGCTTACCAACTCCATAGAGAACTAAACACCACACTCACTGTCATAGAGTCAGTTCGGACTCAGAGCAGCCCTACAGGATAGATTAGAACTGCCCCCAGGGGTAACTCTTTGTGGGAGTAGAAAGCCTCATCTTTTTCCTGCAGAGCAGCTGGTGGTTTCAAACTCCTGACCTTGCGGTTAGCACTGTAGCTCAGTCCACCAGCAGTGTTCTCCAGCTCCTCTGAGAAGCATGTTGAAATCGACAACCATCTTAGTGCACTTGTCTATTTTTCCTTTGGGTCCTATTGCTTTCAGTCCACATAGTTGGAAGCTCTGTGATTGAGCACACACATAAGATTATGTGCTCTTGATCAATGCACTCCTTTTTCACGGGAAACTTTTTTTCTTTATTGCTTGTAATATTCTTTGCTCTGTTATCCATTTTACTTGATATTAATATTGGCATTCTTATAATTAGGGTATGGTGTCTCTTTTCCCATTCTTTTAAGTTATCTGTGTCTTTATATTAAATGAATTTTTGATAGAGTGCATTTAACTGGACAATCTCTGCCTTTCAATTGAAATGTTTAGACCATTTACCTGTAATTGTCATGACTGATATGTTTGTTTTATATTTACTGTCTTGATATTTGTTTTATATTTTCCCCGTCTCTTCTTTGTTCCTTTCTTCTTTTTGCCTGCTTTATTTTGGGCTGGGTGATTTTTTGGTATTCCATTTAATCTATCTTGGGTTATTGGCTATACCCCTTCCTTTTATTTTTAGTGATTATTCTAAGGTTAAAATCATGCATCTTTCACTTGTTGAAGAAAGTTTAAACATGTCTTCCATTTCCCTTCCCTGGCCTTTAACTATTATTTATGAAGTTTACGTCTGTATTTATTATAAACACCACAATAAAAATCTTTTAACTAAAAGTTAACATTAATTTTAAATCCTGTATATTAACCCGTAGTTTCTCGTTCCTGCAACTTTACATAAATACAAATTTTACCGAATCTCATTTTCTTTGCACCCAACAAACTCTCTTTAACACTTCTTATTGGGCAGGTCTCAGCTTTTGTCTGTCTGAGAAGTATTGTAGCTTGTCTTCATTTCGTCAGGATATTTTCACTGGGATGCATAATTCTCAGCTGATAGAATTTCTCGTGCCTTCTGATTTGCATAGTTCCTGACAAGAAGTCTATGAAAATTTTATCTGTGTTCCTTTGTTGTTATTCTCTGGTCTCTTTTAAGATTCTGTCTTTATCGCGTGTTTTCAGAAATGCGGGGATGCTAGTCCCTGGAACAGAGGTGTCTGCGTGGATTCTGTCTGAAATCCACCGCATTGCTCTGACATGCCGTCATCAAACTGGGGAAGTTGTTCCTCCCGACCCTCTGGAATTCAAAGTGCAGGTGGAGGTCCTCAACAGATGACACTCTAAAGCCCCGGTGGCACAGTGGGTTACACACTGGACTGCTAACCACAAGGTCAGCTGTTCAAGCCCCTCAGTCGCCCCAAGGAAGAACAAGGAGCCCGTCTGCTCCCATAAGGCCTGCTCATCTGAGAGGCCCTGAAGAGCAGTTCTCCTCTCTGCTAGAGGGCCACGACGATTCACAACCATTTAAAGGTCATGGATTTGGGGTGAATTTGGGGTGAAGGTTCTCAGCCACCCCCAACTCACTCTTCCCACCAGCACGCCCTGCTCAGAGCAGGGTGGGTCCACTTGGCAGGGGGCAGTGGTGGGCATCAGCAGAGCCACCTCTAGATGCCCTGTCACAACCCAGCGGCATCCACACCCTCCATCCCAGGAGGACAAGGGCACCATCCATCCGCAGGCCCTGTGGGCGGGAGACCAAACTACGGTACCAGCCACATCCCTTCTCCAGGCTCCAGGCCTCGACCTGAATGGAGATTTTCAAGTAGGCCTTTGGTTGAAGCCAGGGGGTCTAGAGAAGCAAATCCAGTGACGCTCATCAAAAGAACTTTGTCTCAAGAAGCAATTGTATATCACAAAAGCATCCCAGCCTGGTCTCCCTGAAATCTGTAAGTTGGATGTGAGACAGGTCGCTGTTCAGACTCCCATCCTTGCAGGAGAAGTGAAGCAAGAAGCGGGAGCTTGCAGGTTAGGGGGTGCAGAGTCACAGGGAGCCAAGGCCGGTGCAAACATGGCAGGGGGTCAACCGCTCTCAAGTTCCTTTCAAGTTCTCGGGTCTCTTGCTTTGTGATGGTCGGATCAGGGCACAGCTGCCTTGGCAGTTCCCTGCTTCAGCTGGCAAGGCTCACTTCCTGCAAGACATCCCTGAGGAGAAGCCTCATAGACCTACCCCAATGTAGGCCTGGGTGCTGGAGCAGCCGTGTGGAGACCCCTGCCAGCGCTGAAATGCTTACACAAATTCATTGATTTGTCTTTCCCCCTGCAGTCAGTGTCATCGTGAGTGTTTTGTGAGATGGAGGAGGACATTGTGGATTGGTGTCAGACATATGAGTTAACGGGTTAATGTTGGACTTGTGGGCGTGGGCAGCACTGGGTTGGGATGTTTTCTTGATGCGCACTTACCCTTTATATAAAACTCTCTCTTATACATGAGTTTCTGTGGATTTGTTTCTCTAATGTACCCAGACTAATACAGATGGGGAGAGAGAATAAGTTCCCAGTTTCTCCCTTATCAAAAGGGCACACACACACACACACACACACACACACACACACACACCAAGGAGGCATCACGGGGCTGTGAGCTGATTAACAGGTGGACTCCCCTCCTACACATTCACAGAGGGTCAAGTTGACACATAAAATCTAACTGCCGTGGCCTCAATGTATTTGTCTCAATAAAACCTTTTCTTTCCCCTCTTTAAATAGAAGATGCCACTCGCCAAGTTCTTGCATGCCAGACACCGTGGTAATCACAGAACATAAGTTAACACATTTCATTTTCACGGGAACCCTTCGGGACAGGATGGTTAACAACGCTTCACAGATGAGAAAATTGAGGCTCAGAAGGTTAAGTAACTCCCTTAAGGTCACACGCCGCTTAACGGAGAAACCTGGGCTTGAACTCAGGACCACCGGACTCTAACGCGTGTGGTCTTTACTGCCTGACTCTTCCCCATCTCCAGCTCTTGGAAGAGTGATGGCTGTGTGCTCAGAGCTGCGGTTGTTGGCAGTCCCTTTATGTGACCCAGGGGTCACTGTAAGGCAGGCAAGGTTGAGGCGGTCCACGTCTGGGGCACTGGACTTCGCAGCTTCCATAACGCTTCCTCTTATCCCAAGAGTAAACCCCACTGCTCTGAGTCAATCCCGACTCATAACGAGCGTAGGGATAGAGTAGAACCATTCCACACACTTTCAAGGGTTGTGATCTTTACGGAGACAGAAGGCTCTGTCTTTCCACGGCAGAGCTGGTGGACTTGAACTCCCAACCTTTTGGTTAGCAGCTGAGCACCTAACCGCTGTGCAGCCAGAGCAGATGGACAGGAGCAGAAAGGCAGTCATTCAAAGGCGCCGGGGCAGGGAGATGCTCAGAGTGCAGAGCTGGCCGTGTGCCCCCCAACGCCTCTCCCACCCTGTGCCACCAAAACCGGCCATCTGTCTTCCTGGGGTGGCAGGGACAGTTCTGCATCCTCTGGGGACAGTGGAGCTAGCCGTGGAGTGAAGGGGAGAGTTGCTATGGGGACCTAAGGAAATCCTTGTGGGGTCTGAGAAGAGCAAAGGGCTGTCCAGGGGGGTGGGACAGGGACCCAGCCAGGCTCCTGGCAAGAAGCCCTGTGAAAAGTAAGAACGATGCCATTAGAGGGCCTCAAGATCGGACAGGGTCCGGGGGTGTCCCTGCCATTTCTAGAGGCAGAGGTCTTTGGTCTCCAAGAGGCTTGGCTGCCCAGCGAGAATCCTAACTGTGCAGCACTACCTTGGAAACTCAGATTACCCATCCCCAAGTCGGGCCGCCCTGCTCCTCCCTGCCGGGGTACCCACGGCAACCATGAGAAGCAGCCAGGATTCTAGCTGAGGCTGCAGAAAGCCTCCATCCTGCTTAGGGACAGAGGGAGCAAGGACTGCCTGGTGTGCCCCACAGATGGAGAGGCTGCCGGCCACTCAGTTCCCAGGAGCAGGGGGCAAGGTGGGCCACATGACTGCAGGCAGCATGATGGGAAGAGGGCTGCTGGCCCCTTCTGCAGGTCACCGCGTGAGCCCCTCGCTGTGGCTGCCGGCAAGAGGGGCCGTGTTCACTGTGACCTTGCCAATGTCCAGACAACAGGGTCAGGAGTCCCCTTCTACAGATCATCCACCATGTTGTACAAGGGAGCCCCGGGGGTCAGAGATCAGCCTCTAATGGAGAGGTCAATGGTTCCGACCAGCAGGAACCGACTAGTCCACCAGCTGCTCTGTGGGGGAAGGGGTGCCCGTCGGCTTCTGTGAAGCTTTACAGCCTGGCAAACCCTGGAGGGACGCTGGACTCTGGCCTGTAGGACAACTCTGAATCGGAACCGACTGGCCGGCAGTGGGTTTCCCTGATTACAGCCCTCTGCTCCCAGCTGGACACCACATGTGCTGGGAGCACTCAGTACAGGGCCACAAAGGACGCCCACCTGTGTTAGTCCGGGCTGCCTAGAGAAACAAATCCAGAGACATTCATGTGTGTAACAGAGAACTTTATATCAAAGAGCAATTGTACATTAAGAAAATATCCCAGCCCCGCCCATAAGTCCGATATTATCCCGTATGTCAATACTAATCCATAAATTCCTCTTTAGACTCACACAGTCATGATATACAGTGAACCCTCGCCACTTCGCCCTTCGACTTCCGCGGCTTCACTCTATCGCGTTTTTTGCGTAACAGCGCATGCTCTGTCATTACTGCCACTGATTGGCTCATACTGTACATGCTTGATGCCATAAATA
>NW_022103958.1:5658000-5679483 GCF_000313985.2 Echinops telfairi | reverse complement strand
TCTGATTTACAAATAAGGAATCCTACTTCGCGGAATTTCATTTATCACGGTAGGGTCTAGAACTGATTAACCGCAATAAACGAGGGTTCACTGTAATGCCAAATGCCTGAAGATCTCAGGCCAGTGGGTGGAAAGTTTTGTGGATCCAGTGGTGGTAGATGCATCTCAGCACTGGCGTGGGTCTCCACGTGACTCCTCCAGCTCCAGGGCTCTGGCTGCATCATTGTAGCACCATGTGACTTGTCGGCAGGAAGATGAAGCAGAGAGAGTGTGTGTTCTACCTCCAGGGAGGAAGCCAGGAGTTCCCAGAAACCTCAGGAGAAGGCCAGGCCCACACGGAGGCCTCACTGGCTATGGTCTGACAGACAGGCTAGACTCCACCCCTTCACAAGTTGACAGGAGATGATGTAACTGCCACACACCCTTGTCCCCACTGTAGGAATGAGGACACTGAGCATCCGAGAACGCTGTGGACTCACTGACGCCGACCTGCTGGATGCTCCCTCTGGCCGGAGCTCACCACCCGAAAGAGTGGTGTCCCTTTAGGTTACAGAGAGTCCTTCCCACCGTGAACAGGAGCCAGCAGCCCTGAACATGACGCCTCTGGGTGGCACAGTCCGCCAGGCGATGCCTTCGCCCTCCCCAAGTCCTGGAACATCACTCTGCAGCTCCAGATGGTTGGTGCATGTATTGGTTGGTATTCGAGGCTTGTTCTGCAGCCAGACACCAGGCTCAGTGTGAGAGCAGGGCCAGGGCTCTCAATGCCAGGGGCCAGGGGCTGCGTCCCTAGCCAAAGCCAAGGTTACCGGGTGTGCCCGGGTCTGAGACCTGTGAGTAGACCTTCTGCATAGAAAGTTTCCAGGGGTCATGCTGCAACCTTGGGCTCATTAGCACACAGCTCTCAACAGCCAGCTGAGCCCATCTGGTTTCTTGTTCTTCCAGAAGGGAGGCGAAGGAAGTCTTCTGGGGAGGGATCAGCCTTGCAAGAGAGAGTCTGCCAAGCCTGCATCGCCTACCCTCTCGGCTGCCAAGAAAGTGACCTGCACGCCTCCCCGTTTGGCCTTCAGTGCCACCCCATCCCCCCACCCCCACCATCCATGTCCCTCTTGTGGCCAGACTGAGGACTTTGGCTGGTGACCAACCCATGCTTCCTGTGGGCACATTGAGGAGTCAGATGGCTGGGGGCAGGGTGGGGTGGGGACTGGGAGCAAAAGGAGGACTCTGTGCTGGAAGGACATGGTGGGGAGCAGAAGTTGTCACCAAGTTAGCCAAGGTCCAGATGTTCCCGCTGCCGCACCTGGCTCTCCCTTCAAGTGAAGGACTCACGTGTGCTCTGCGGGCCTGTGCACAGGCTGTTCTTGCGAGGTAGACAGGAGGAAGACCTTTTCCTTCCCATTACATTTCCTATCCCACCCACCCCTCCTTCAGGACCCGTCTCACGCCCTACCTACTCCGTGAAGCCTTCCCGGACCCCCTCAGCCTGAGCTAGTTAGAGAGGTGGGAGGAAAGTCTCTTCATTCTTATTAGACCCGGAGCTCCTTGAGAGCAGGGCCCATGTTTGGCCCATGACCTGTGCCCTGTAATGCCCAACTCGCATCCCTCCTAGAGGTGGGCTAAGGTGATGTTTGTTGATTTGGTGAATGGATACAGACATGGTTGGGTGAGCGCCTGGTGCCATAGTCACGGAAGCAGACACTGAGGCAGAGTTGAGTGTGATGAACTCCTGCTTATTAAGGTGTGCCTTTGGGATCAACACCTGTGGCCGAGAGGGAAAGGCAGACTCATGGGCAGAGGGGGAAGCTGTCATGTGGGCTGACACCACAGGGGTCCCTGGGATGAGAATGTCCTTTGTATTCCCACATCCATTAGTCATTGGATGTGGGCTGCCCTGGGACGGGGCATGGCCTTGGACAACATAGCTCTCTCGGCAGCTGCCATCATTCCTGAAGCAGCTAACAGCTACAAGCCTGTTTGCCACCAGTGCTGTCAGCAGTCGGGGCAACAAAGCCCTTCCTTGCATACGAAGGAAGGCAGGCATTACATCGTAGTGTCCACCACCGATGGAAATGATGGATGATGAGTGAATGGATGGTTGGCTATCCGGACAACTGGATGGATAGAATATACATTGATAGGTGACTTGGGAACTGATTCTTGGATGAATGGATACCCAGATGATGGATGGTTGGATGGATGGGGGGATCATGGATGGACACATAGATGGGTGGGTGCACAGAAGCATGGATGAATGGATTCATGGATGAATGGATTCATAGATACATGGATTCCTGGGTGAGGAATGGTGGGATGGATGATTGGCAGTGGATGCAAGAAAGGCATGAATCAATGGTGAGGTGTTTTCTCAATGTTTCATGTCATTTGAGTAACTGTGCCTCGCAAACACTCACCTACTCCCTCTTCAGCCACTTGGAAGAGAAAGCCCAGCAGCGATCTTAGCCAGGGGAGCGAGGGCGAGAGAGACAAGAGAACTGCCTCGCCGAATCAAGGCACAGGTGAGGGGGGTGGGGAGAAGCTTGGGAAATGTTACCTGCGTTCATATCAAATGCCTATCGTTTATAAAGAGCGGCGTGGGCACAGGCCCATCCAAAGGATGAGGCTGGTGGGAGGCAGCAAGTGAGCTTAGGGTCCGCTGTGGAGAGCGAGGGGCTCGAGGAGAGCGGGGTGGTGGTCAAGCGGATGAACTCGGGGCAAGAAGAGCATCCTTCTCCTTCCCCTGAAGGTCAAGCACAAGTACCCCTGAGGCTGTGTCATTATTCCCCAGGAGGGGCAGGACTGCCAACTGCACCATCCAGCCCCACGTTACGCTCTATCCATGTTCACAACCTACTCCTCAGTCTGTTGTCCTCATTTTTTGAGGAGTGAAGGACGATCTTTCAGGGTCAATTTAGGCCTCAGAGAAGCTTCCAGAGGACACAAAGATCGGGGCTATCCATCAGGATGACAAGACATTGATGAAGACGGCTTGTTCCATGTCTTGGTGAGTTTCGCATCGGGGTGGGGGGTGGCTTTCACGCCTGGTGGGCAGAGGTACTGTGTTCCTGGGGGAGGTCCACGCCCGAGGAAGGAAGCCCATGTTCCTCCCAGCTTGAGATTCCTTCCACCACGCCTTGAAGATCCCCCTCCAAATCCAGGGGTCCTCCCCCTTGCAGACTGTGAAGCTGGGTCTTCTCTGAATTTCCCAGGTCCCAGGAGAAGACTTGAGATCATGGAAAATGAGCATCCGAGGGGAAGCGCAGAAGTCTTCTTACCTAAGTCCCCATCCAAAGTGTGCATGCTCTGCGCGATCTCCCAGCCTCGGCTTACAACACACACCTGTGACTTCCCTGGGCAAGCCTCTCCATCCTTAAATAGCTTCCATTGTTGAGCAATTCTTCCTTTCATTCCACCTTTCTGTCTTCCGTCTCTGGGGCTTCTAAGCTGAAAGAACAAGCTAAATCCCTCTTAAAAACAGACGCCGTTCGTGTATCCCCAAAGACTCTCTCTTCTCCGAGCTACATAGTTCATGTGCCCCCTCTCATTCCTAAAGGCAATGTTTCCTGATTCCCGGCAACCCTAGGTCCCCTCCTTGGATTATGTTCCAGTTTCCATCCTGACACCCAGTGAAATTCAGGACCCCCACAGCGGCACCAGCCTGGGTGTAACCACTCTCCCCCTCCCCATTCTTCCATGGGCCCAGGCAGGCCCAGACACAGCAGCCATCTGGGCAGCCGCATCATTCTACCGCTGCATCGTGACCCTGCTTTCAGCTCTAACTCCGACATTCGGTCACTTTCCTACTTGCCACTCACAAGACCTCCTCTGGGTGGTGGTGCTGTGGGTGCTTCGCGGTGGGAAACAGGACTCCTCGTGTTTTTGTCGGAGTACATCCTGGTAGCTTTGGTCCACCTTTGTAGAGGCTGTTTCCGTCATAAGAGGAAACATCATCATTTTTCCCAGAGCTCTATTTTCTGCCAATTTAATGGGTCTGCTGAATCTTTGGGTGGCCCTAACAAAAGAGGTATTGTCTCCCCATTGGCCTACGGACCCCCCTGTTGTAGCCAGCCTCCAAATCGGCCCCCAGTGATTCCCTGCCTCCAGTCTTCCCACCCTGTGTGGTCCCCTCCCCATTGAGCTGTGTGGCCAGTAGAATGCAGAAGTGACAGGCAGTTATTTGCCAGGGTCTATCTGAGGTTCTCTCACTCTGTGAGCAGCAAGCATGTCATAAGCAGTCCCAGGGAGAGACTCACAGCAAAGAGCCCGCGTATTCTGCCAACCGTCCTGTCTGTGAGTTTGGAAGTGGGTCCCCTAGACCCTGTCAGGTCTCTGATGGTGTCAGCCCAACCTGACCCCTCAGGGGGTGACCTCGAGCCAGAACGACCCAGCCTCACACTGGAAACCTGTGAGGTCACAGCGTGTGTTATTTCACGCTGCTGAATTGGGAGAACATCTGAAGAGAAGATCGCTAGAGTGCCCGTATGGAGGAACGCTAGGCTGCATGTTCCAGGGCCACCGTCACTGTGCATTGCACAATGGGCCTCACGCTGGACTAGCTCGTCTCTCATTGTGATTGGCCCACGTCCTCCTCTCCTCAGTGAATCAGCCGAGGACCTCCCCTTCCTACCCACCCCTGCCGCAGCCCCACTATAGGAGGAGCCAGCATGCCTCACTCTTGTTGGTGCTTCCTCTCCCGTCGCCTGTACTAGAGAAACAAGAAGTTGCAGCTCTCCCCAGCGGGAGAGGGGCTAAGTTTCTAACGACGTCTTGGAATTTCAGTAGATATAGTTTCTGATTTCAGGCAACTGCCCGGGTTTGGGTCTCTCAGGCATTTACCAAGGAACCAGCTCCAGCTCATGGCAACCCCACGCATGTCAGATAGAACTAGGCACCATCGGGTTCTGATGGCTGACTGTTCAGTCGATCACCAGACCTTTCTTCCAAGGTACCGCTGGGTCGAGCTGCACACCTCAAACATTTCTGTTAGCAGTCCAACACGTCCGCCACTGGCACCACCCAAGGACATGATGGCTATAGAGGGTTTAGATGGTTAGAGCAGCAGTTATCAACCTGTGGGTCGTGACACAGGGGTGGCCTCAGACCATCAGGAAACACCTATTTCTGATGGTCTTAGGAACCGAGACACGGCTCCTCTGTCTCCAGGCAGGTCCGCCCACATGCAGATACACCCACATACGAATACCCGGCGTGAAGACTGTTACCCATGCGACACCATGCTTCAAGACAAAATTTCATTTATTTGTCATTAGAAATAAATATTTCATGATATATAATGACATATTGTTTTGTGATGAATCACTATGCTTTAATTACGCCCAATTTGTAACCATGAAAATACATCCTGCCTATCAGATGTTAACATGATGATTCATAACAGTAGCAAAATGACAGTGATGAAGTAGCAATGAAAATAATTTTATGGTTGGGGGGTTACCATCACATGAGGAACTGTATGAAAGGTTTGTGCGGCATGAGGAAGGTTGAGAACCACTGGTTTAGAGGGAGGGAGAGTACCGGCCCTACCTACTTAAATGCTAAACTTAAACGGCATGGTTCAACCCAGGTGATCAGAGACTTCTTCACTGAGGCTCCAGGCATCCCTCCAACAAATATAAAGTCATTTCACTGTCCACTTGCCCTTGCGCGTCTCCCAGGGCTGCTGGCTTGGCTGTTATTTGAGGTAGAATTCTAGCCGTGTCCACCTCTTTCTACTGGCGCTTCCCAGTGAGTGAGCCGTGAACAGCTCTGGCTGTGCCCCAGATATTGATCTCCTTAGCCCTTGAAGCAGATTGCAGGCCAGGCAACCTAGACTGATCGTCTCTCGGGATTTCCCCAGGCTACTGTACAAACATCTGTCTCCATGAGTGCCACGATGCGAATGACATTCAACAACACTGCTCTGGACAAAGGTCTCTGAATGACTCCTACACACGTCTTGTCTTTATCCAAGTCATTGATAGACATGCGAAATAGTGTAAGGTCAAAGACCAAAATGCTACCCCTAAAAACTCTCCTCTAAGTGGACATGGAGCTGCTCCATCAACATTGTGTGTGTTCATCTAAGTCAGCGGTTCTCAACCTGTGGGTAGCAACCTCATTGGGGGTGGAGATAGTTAATTGTGCTAACCTGGCCGATAAACACATGTGGGGTTAATTGAAGGGCGGGGAGATAAATGGCTCAGTGAGCCTTGCCTTTCGAGTTCTCAGGTCTCTTGCTTCCTGATGGTCAGACCAGGGTGCAGCTTCCTTAGCCAGTTCCCTGCTTCAACTGGCAAGGCTCACTTCCTGAAAGACATCCCCGAGGAGAAGCCACATGGACCTACCCCGATGCAGCCCTGGGTGCTGGAGGACCCATGTGGAGACCCCTGCCAGCGTTGAGATGCTTACAGATTCACTGATTCGGCTTTCCTCCTGCAGTCGGCATCATAGTGTGTGTTTTGTGAGATGGAGGAGGACTTTGTGGATTGATGTTGGACATGTGGGTTAATGTTGGACTTGTGGGCTTGGGCAGCACTGGGTTGGGATGTTTTCTTGATGTGCACTTACCCTTTATATAAATCAAACTCTCTCTTATAGATGAGTTTCTGTGGATTTGCTTCTCTAAAGTACCCAGACTAATTAATACAGGGGTCAAACCACCCTTTCACAGGGGTCGCCTAAGACCAACGGAAAACACATTTCCACTGGTCTTGGGAACCAAGACATTGGCTTTTTACGCATACTGTCACAAAATGCAGCAATATAGTTTACTGTTGCTATATTAAGACTGTTACCCATGCTACACCATGCTTCGAGACAAAATTTCATCCATTTGTCATTAGAAATATTTCACAAGATATAATTACATATTGTTTTTGTGATGAATCACTATGCTCTAATAATGTTCAATTTGTAACAATGAAAATACATCCTACCTATCAGATATTTACATGATGATTCACAAGAGTAGCAAAATGACAGTTATGAAGTAGCAATGAAAATAACTTTATGGTTGGGGGTCACCACAACATGAGGAACTGTGTTAAAGGGTCACGGCATTAGGAAGGTTGAGAACCACTGATCTAAATACCCAGAGGTCATCTCATCTATTCTTCATTTGTCCACATCAAGACCACAGCATGTCTTGTTGAGTACTGCTGATTTCGTAATCCCAAATGTATTATTGGATTGAAGTCATCATCATCTATGACTGATAAGAATCCCCAAGCCAAGTCACTGTCAGCGAGTGGATTCCTACTCACAGGGACCATAAAGGACAGAGTAGAAGTTCCCCCGTGGGTTCCCGAATCTTTACAGCAATAAACAGTCCCACATTTCTCCCACGGAACAGCCAGTGATTTCGAACTGCTGACCTTGCCATCAGCAGCCCAGTGAGTAATCCCTATACCACCAGAGCTCCAACAAAGGGAAGTGACCATGGTAGATCCATGGCATTTTGCCTTAGTCAAAACCACTGTACAAGACAAAAGGTGACCACTAATGTCAACTGTGGCCTTTAGTTAGTAATGTCACTCACTGCCGCTGCTCTTGTGTGACATGAAGTCCGATTCAACTCACAGCAACCACTTGTCACAGCACAGAGCTGCCCAGAGGGTGTTCTAGGTCATGCCTTGGAAGAAGTACAGCCAGAGTCTCCGTGGAAGTAAAGATTGAAACTTTCTCGCACATGCATTGAACGTGTTATCAGGAAGGACCAGTGCCTGGATAGTTAGATGTTGTGTCAGCTTGGCTGCGCCAGGATCCTCAGGAATCACTGGGAACTCACTCCACTTCCCCTAAAGTTCTCTGTAACCCTAGAAAGGTTAAAATAGAAAGTGTGTGGGTATGTGTGCGTGCGTGCGTGCGTGTGTGTGTTAAAAGCTATAACAAAAAAGAGAAAACAATCCAAAGATGGTGTACCCTTGGATGGGCATACAGGAGACTACTTCTGAAGAGGAGAGTAAGCTATTCAGCGATCTGCTTGCAGCTCCAAGCCCCCTCCTGTCCTGCCCCTTTGAGACGCTGTTCTGAGACGCTGGGGCTGGCACTCGGCACATTACCTAGGACGTTGCCAGTTGGGCATTGCTAATAAGGATGCCAAGAGAAGATGGGAAAGCAGGGGAAGGGGGAAGGACTTGCACCTTCTACTGGCTTGTTGAGTTAGCACCATTTCCCCAGCACTGACCATCCATCATGTGCCCTCATTGGAGCCAATAGTAGCCAGCTGGTGCCTGGTCAGAAGTCTGAGCCCCAGGACTGTAGTGCTGGAGTCTGTCACCCTAGTCTCTTCCCCCATGCCTAAGGATGGGGACTGTTCCCTGTGTTTGCTTCAACTGTGTTCTGTGCTGTAGAGTCTATTTTGACTCACAGAGTAGGTTTGAACAGGCAAGCTTTCAGTTAGCAGCTAAGTGTTTAACCATTCACACAACCAAGGCCCCTCTGGGGTTGTTACCTCTGCTAGAATACCCAGCGTGATGTCTGTGATCCCTCCCGGATCCTTGACTGGTCCGGGATGTTTGCCAAAAGTCAAAGGGTAAAAAAAGAAGAAGTTGAACCTGAATCTGTTCAAGTCTTTCTAGACTTAACCATCAACTTAAACCACTTCATCTTGTGGTGAATTTTTATACCGCAGTTAGACGCCCAATACAGGTGTGGTGTGGGTATTGTGGCTATGGTTGCTTTTTAAAGGCGTAGTGCAATCTTTACTTAGGAAATGACATCGTGTCTAGAATCTTGCTTTAAAATAATCCTGGGTACCAGAGAGGGCATGGTTGGGAATGAAACAATTGGGGCAGGAGGTGAAAACTGCTGCCGTTGGGAGGGAGCACCCTGGGTTCATGTCTCCATTTTTCTGTCTATGTCCTTTTGATTTTTAAAATAAAAGTTTAAAAACCACTTAGGTGAGTCCTGTAGAGCTGCCAAAAGGAACCCCCATGTTATTTGACAAGACGTATTCTTCCTGGAGCCACGCTGGGTCCCAGCGAGCCCCATTTCCTTGTCCAGGTACAAATGCCAAGTGTGATGGCCTCGTCACACCACACTGGTTTGAGAGAACACACGCTTCTCACCTCGAGAGATGGAGAGTGGAGCACACCCTTCTCTGGGAACACTTCCTACCCTTGACTTCTCAGGGAGACAAGACACGGACTCAGGGGCCTCCCTGCAGGCATGCCCAGGACCATGAGCTCTCTGTTCAGGATTCATTAAAAACAACAACGAGGTGAGGGCCAGTCACGTCCCCACCCCATCTTATGCTCCCGTTCCATCCTCGTCCTTCCCTTGTCTGTTTAAAAAGAGAGAGGGGGGCTGAAACGAAGGAGGAGATGAAGAATTCTACCTCCGCATCCCTGACACACGTTGTGCCCTCTTCCGCGAGCTCTGTGTGACTCAAAGCATCAGTAAATCATGGCAAGGAGGAACCAAGAGCAAGAGAGAGTCATTATAGATCACGGACAGTGTAAAACCCAAGGAAAAGGCATTGAAGAGGGCAAAGAGAGCACTTGATATTGATAAAAGTTAGGATCGATAATGAAGTCAGAGCCTGGTTTGTGAACTTTAGTGGAACTTAAGATTGAAATACTTTAAGCCTCCAGGCTTAGAAGGGTGAGGAGAATTGGACAGAGACTCAATGACAGAGGGAGACGCTCACGAACCCCTCTTTGGCTTTGGGAGATGGAGAGGGCAAACGTAAGGCAACCAGAGAATCAACTGCACCAGTATACCTGTCTTCGTCAAGACTGAACTTTTATCCTGCAAACAGAAATGGTATCTTTTTGCCAGTGTCTCTGTAATATTTATAAAACTAATCACATCCCAAGGCATTAAAATAAAGACTTCAGTAAATCCCAAATTATCAGAGAATACACAGGATATCCTCTGTGTAATAAAACCCCGCACAAATAGTTCAAGTTCAAAATACAAATTTGAAAATGCTGCTACTCCCTATCCCCTTATCCACGATCATGTTATCTTAAATGTCACACTTACAACAGTGATGAACAATATGAGGGGACACCAAAAAAAAAAAACCCTGGAATTTTTTGCCAAAGCTATGTACTTAAGGTTTTTTTTTTTTAACAAAACAACCTTATCACCTTTAAAGTTCTCTGCATTACACTTAATACATTTGTCAAATCTGTGATTCCATTCTTGAAAGCATTTTTCAAACTCATCTCTTTTCCTGGCTAACAGCATGTCCCTCTCTTTTTTTCTTCACCTCTTCTATTTCATCAAATCGCTGTCCTTTCATGCCCCTCTTTATTTGAGGAAACAAAAAGAAAAGCACAGAGCAAAGTCAGGTGAGTCAGGTGCACGGGGCAAGAGAGGCATGCTGTTTTTGCCAAAAGCGGGAACACTGAGATGGCTGCATGAGCAGGTGCACTGTCCTGGTGGCAAAACCAGCCCCCCGTCTGCCACAAATCAGGCCTTCTCTGTTGCACACTGTTACACAATCTTTTCAAAACCTCTACCAAAAAATGCTTGCTTAACAGTCTGGCCTGGTGGAATGAACTCCAAATGCACTGCGAGTCAACATTTTCATCCTTTCAGGAAGTTAAAGGACAAGGTTTGTCATTCATAGACATTTCACCTTTTTTGAAATGAGAAAACCACTCGTACACTTGGGTTTTTCCCATAGCACTGTCCTTGTAAGCTGTGTTCAACATCACAAGAGTTTCTACAGCATTTTTCCTGAGCAGGAAACAAAATTTCACAGCCCCACGCTGTTCTAAATTGGCCATCAGGAAAAACAAGGTTCAAGAGAAACTGCTTTTATGAAAAAAAATTCACTGTGACCAGAGAGAGCCTTCCCAAGTGATGCCGATGGGTGCACTAACTCAGAGCGAGTTGCTCAATGCTCGCCTAGCAGGAAAAATGCATACTATGAAGGCTCCGCCCACCAGAGCTTTTCCGGTTTTGGGAGTACTCTCTCATTTATTGTTGGAGTAATGAGCACTGAAATACGAGGTAAAAGTAACCAGGGCTGTGATGGTCAGGGTTGTGTGTCCACTGGGGAAGGCCATGATTCTCAGTGGTTTGGCCATTGTGGAATAATGTGATTGGACAGTTATGCAATGAGGTCATTTGACAGCAATGTAACAATGTGATCATCCTCCATTTGGTGATCAATTGTAATTGTAGCTGCCAGTTTCACACAATGCTGACTTTCTTGTAGCCTAACCACATTGATATGTGAGGAGTGTATTTTAAAAACACACCATTTTAACCCAAGTAGTGAACCTTTTATGCTCCAGTGTCTTTCTTCTGTAAACGTCATTAAAAGCCATTTTGTGATCCTTGACTTTAAGGAAGACTTGGCTCATTTGGCTTTGTGGTTTCCCAGCGGTATCCGTTCGTACCCAGCAGAGCTGACATTTGTTTTTCTGACCATTCAATATCCATTCTGTCTTCTCTCAATGATGATGCTTGATTTCCTTCCCAGGCGGCACCCTTACCCTACTCACAGTCCACAGAGAGGGATGTTGACTTGACCCTCTCCTACTCCCAAGAATGGTCATGTGATGTGGACCGGGCCAAACTAGTCCCTGACTACAGTGATTACTTCAGGAGTGGCCATTTGAGCCCATCCAGACGTTTTGCTAGGACTGTGGAGCAAACTGCTCCTCTGCCTGTGGGACGTGTTCCAGGACATATATAAATTTGGGACTGCTACAGTCATCCGGCTGTCGTGATAAGAGAGCACAGTGTGTGAGAATGGAGCCAGTATGGACTAGGGGAAATGGAGAGATGGAAAGAGAAGCAGACCCTATGTAATGGGCTCCTTGATCAAGCCATACCTGCAACAAGAACGCCTAGATTGTTTGTGAATTTCCTCTAGATTTAATCTAACTTGAAGTGGATTTTCTGTTACTTGTAACAGAGAAAGGCCTAGCCACGTTTGTGCCTTCTCTTCCCTCCTTTGAACTTGCCCTTCTCAGTCTGATGTTTTTAGAAACCAATCTTCTTCTTGCAATCCTCAATGGATTATTTGGGATCGGATTGTCAAACCGCACCTTTTCTGATCTTCCCACCCATTGCTTGAGCAGCCTTTCCCCCTGGAGTCTCTGCCATGGATCATTTGTGGCCTTTATTGAGTTTATCTACCTGTTCATCTACCTGTCAATCGCATCCTTTCCCCATGCACTCCAAATCTGTCTTTCTCAGGCAGCGGTGTTCACCTGGGGATTGACTTGGGTAGAGTCTCTTGCAGCTGCTCTGTTTCTTCAAGAGCGGAGCCAGGGAGGGAAGGAGGGAGAGAGGGAGAAAGAGGAAAGGTTATGGGAGAAGAGAAAAAAGACAAGGAGAAACTAGGGTAAGTGGCTGTCGAGCGTACCCTGAGGCAGGAATTCTGCCAGACATAAGTGTTACCACATTTTATATCCCAGCAACGTTGTGGCATGCATATTATGCCCATCTTACAGATGAGGCCAGCAAGCCCCTGTGCAAAGTCACAGCAAAGACAGAAGGAACTAAAAAGCAAACGTGGGCTACACCAGAAGGTCTCGACACAGAGGCCCGGGGGCATGAACTGAGCCCTGCCTCAAAGCTGCCTGCAGCCTGGGACTGAGGACCAGGCTACTCTGATGGGAGAGGAAGCAGAGAGTGGCCGACCCTGGGTTGTGGAAGTGGTAGTCATTGGACCTTGCAGGGAACCCCTGGCTTAGAGGTTGTTCCATGGAAAGGGACCCAGAATCACCATGCATTTAGTATCCCCATAGCCCCCTAGGGTTGGTAAGACAGCTTTTGATCTGTTGGTCAGGGATCTTCTGCTCATGTAAAAATTGATCCAGAGCCCAATCGATTGGGAGATCAAACTGTGCTGGGGAACAGCTCCTGGGCTGAGGCTCACAGTGGAACTGTACTTGCATAGACTGCTTATACCAACAAGCCACAGAGTGCTGCGTCACCAGAAAAATTGTTGATGTTATCAATGCAATTGCCTTATACCCCAAGGGATGATTGACAATTTGTAAAAGGCTGTGGAGGGCAGTGGGAGCCCAACATCTATCTGCCAAGTACCTAGTCAGATGAAGTAAACCTCTTCCAGACCCATTTTAGCCGCAGGCAAGGGGCTCGAACAGCTTTACTATCAGATAGAGGTAACTGTAAAGGTGATTACGCTGGATCGAACTTGATACTTGGTCAGTTGACCTCCCTCTTGACCCAACCTGAATTTGTTCTAGGCTCAAGTATTTCTTGCTTGCTCCATGACAAAAATTTCTTCCCTGGCCATTTAACTATTTATGGCGGTCTTTCCTTTCGTGCTCATTATTTGTATTTTTATCTTTATATTATTGTTATTATTCTATCCTTGCCATTTTATTTTGCTTTTTTAAAATTTTTATTGTATCTGTTGGGTTTCCTAGCTTGTGAAGCACCAAAGGAGTCGATATATAGAGACAATAACTGATGCAATGGATTATCAGGGACAGGGGTGGGGCCGGGGGAGATAGGGAGGGTGAGGGGATCTGGGAAGCAAACAATGAGTGTGGGAGCGGGGAGGGGGCACTAGAAGTGGTTGTGATGATGTATGCAGAACTCATTTAAAAAGACATTTAACCATGGAAGTGTATGATATGTGAATATTATTCAAGAAAACCATGGGGAAAGAAAGACAGAAAAAAGGAACCAAATTCGACCATAGACAAAGGGGAAAGAGTTGTTGCATAGAGGGGCATGGAGTTTACATCAATGGTAGTAGAATAATTGGAAAAAGGGTATCAATAATGGTTGTACCACACGAAGCATATAATCAATGGCACTGAATTATATAAGTAGAAGTGGTGGAATTGGAGTAAGTTCTGGTATGTATATTTCTGCCACAAATAGAAAAAAATTACATGAATAACCATGACTACAAGGAAGAAGAAAATATTCCAGAATTGAATATGCCGACAATTGCACAACTCCTCTTGAGATGACTGAATTATTGACGTGTATGACATGTGCATGAAATGCTAATAACACTGTTGAAAAAAATCAAAAGTAGGTCTATCTGATTCTAAAGGTTTTCCAGTTTTGCTGCAACATAAAACTGCCCCACCCCCACCCCACTCGGAGCTATTGTTTCTTCTGGAAGTGACTCTGGCATTCCTTTGGGTCAAATTCAAAGAAATGGAGCCCCCATTGAGCAGGTGTGAGTTCAGACAAAGGATAAGAGGGCTCACTTGGTTTCCCTCAGGGAAAAAGAGCACGATTCAGGATGCAGATGTTCCAGTTACAAGCCTCTGGAAATGTGCCCAGGGCCCTGCCCTGCCTTTGTGGCCACCATCAGGATTAGACAAGCCAAGAGGGCACCAAGCCTTCGGGCTGGTCCTTCTTAAGCACCCAGAAGAGATCAGAGAGAAAGGTTAAGTGTGGCCTGTGCCTACTGTCGCCCTGCCCCTCTGCCAGTCACTAGGCACCAAAAGACTGTCTCAGGACCTGGCCATGTGAGACACTGTCCACCCGGGATGATGCTGGATGAAGCCCTCGCTGACGGACATCAAAGGCGACAGCCTGCAGGGTGGGTTACACCTCAACAGAAAGAAAACAAAAACTCTCTGAACTGGATCAATGAGCAACATCGACCGAGAAAATATTGATGATGGCAAGATTATCTTCTTGCTTGGATCACCATGATGGACGATGGAAGCGTCACGGAAGAGATCAAACGACTCATTACACCGAGCAGAGCTGCTGCGAAAGACCTCTTTAAAGTCTACAAAGCAAAGAGGCCACTTACAGACCAAGTCATGACCTTCGCAGTCTCCTCCTATGAACTCAAAAGCAGGACCGGGAGCAGAGAAGACGGAAGGACGAATGCCTTTGAGTTAGGGTACAGTGAACCCTCGCCACTTCGCACTTTGACTTCCGCGGCTTCACTCTATCGCGGTTTTTGCGTAACAGCACCCACTGCCTACACCCGCTCCTTCAGAGGAAAAAGACGGCGACCCACCTGTAGAGTATATCCCTTAAGTCATTTCATAGGCTATTGATTACAGTATTTGTAAGAACTATGTATAATAATACTGTATATGAAATATGTAATACTGTAAACTAGATGCCATAAATAATATAATAAATAATAAATGATCATTGTAACGTCCAAAATGTTTTACTGTATTTTCCCTTTTTCGTTTAATAAATTGGGTAATACGAGTGTAATGGTGACTAAAGGGTGTTTTTTCATGTCCTCTATGCTCTAACTACGAAAATATTTGATTTACAAATAAGGAATCCTACTTCGCGGAATTTCATTTATCACGGTAGGGTCTAGAACTGATTAACCGCGATAAACGAGGGTTCACTGTATTGGTGAAGAATATTGAATGTGCCATGGACTCCCAGAAGAGAGAGCAAATGTGTCTTAGAAGACGTGCAGCCAGAATGCTCCTTAGAAGCAAGGGTGGTGAGGCTTCGTCTCCTGGACTCCAGAGGGAGAGACCAGCCTCTGGAGAAGGGCACCATGCTTTGTAAAACCGAGGCTCCGCCCAAAGGAAGAAAGCAAGATGGACTGGCCCAGTGGCTGCAGCAAAGAGTTCAGCCATCAACTATGTGCACGGTACAGACCCAGACAGTGTTTGCTTCTATCGTACGTCAAGGTCACCAGGAGACAGAACCAAACCGACAACACCTGAGAGCAACGACTGGACGGTGGCACTCCCTGGCCTCCTATTCCCACCCAGAGAGCGGACAAGAGCCTTCGCAGGGCATCCCAGCTCCAGGATGGAGCTGAGGGTCCCTCCTAGCATGCTCCCCTGCCCAAGCGCCCCATCTGTCTCCACTGTTCTCTGTTTAAATACAGGTTCTACCAAAGGTACCTGGGCCACCCGCTTTGGGTAAAGGGACGTTGTTCCCTTGCTGCAGAAAAAGGCTGTCTTGGTAGATTTCAGTTGTTGACCATTGAAGATGGAGGTTGACACCTGGAGGTTTGTTCTGTTCGCCCCAAGGATTCTGTTGTTGGTGAAAAGTAACACTTCCCAGAATCCTCAAGGCTGAAGGGCCCTGGATTCTCCTCTCTCTCACCCCTGCCCCTCTCCCTCCAATAGGCTTTGCTTCTAAGCTCCCGTCAAGAGAACCCTCTCTCACTCTAGTCACTTCAAACCCAAGCCAACTCCCCGCCACCGAGTCAATGTCAACTCATGGGGACTCTACAGGACAGGGTAGAACTGCCCCTGCGGGTTTCTGACCCTGTCGCGCTTGACAGGAGTCAAAAGCCCTGTGTTTCTCCGGAGGAACCCCCGGTGGTTTTGAACTGCTGACCTTGCTAGCGGCCCAAGGCATAACCAGTACACTAGCAGGGGTCTTCTTTGTACTCGCTCCAGTAACTATAGACTAACCAACCGGTTGCCATCACGTTGATGTTAACTCACGGGAACTCCGTGTTTGTCTGAACAGAACTGTTCTCCCCCCCCCCACCCCCGGTTTTCCATGGCAGACTTTGCAAGCCTTTCTTCTAAGGAGCCCCTGGGTGGGCTTCACCTCCCGCCTTTCAGTCAGCAGTTAAGAGCGGTCCTTGTACCACCAGGGCCTCCAAGAGCTCCCTTTTATTGGAGAGCGATTTTACCAGGTGTTGGACTCCCACCAACAGAGCCCCTCTTAGAAACCCAAAGGGGCAGTGGCCCGTCCCCCAGGGGGGCTCTGTGGCAGTGCGTATATTATACCAGGTACTAAATGCATACACGACCTTTCATGGGGACACTATACCCTTCTGTAGTAAAGGCTGAGGTCCCCACTGTAGGAAGAAACGGAGACTCAGAGAACTTCAGAAATCCATATGGGCAGTCAGTGGAAGAATTGGAACTTGATCCCAAGTTGCCTATCTTTGTTCTTTTACCATCCCACATCACCATTGGGAAGATGGTGCTGAATTCACTCGATCCCAAACCAGCCAGGCTAAAGAGGCAGATTTTTTTTTAATTCATTACCATGAAGTTGATGGGAATCTGTTGTGATTCCATCAATCTTCAAGGGAGCCCACATATGTATTACGGAGCAGAATTGCCCAAAGCGTTCTGTCTTCGATCTTTATGGAAACCGATCGTCAGCTTCTGAGTGGATTCAAACCACTAACCTTTGGGGTAGTAATGGAACACAAGAGGATCCTTGGTGGCATAGTGGACGGCTAACTGCAAAGTCAGCCATTTGAAACCACTAGCATCTCCAAGGGAGAAAGATGAGGCTTTCCACTCCCAAAGAGAATTGCTGTCTTAGAAGCCCATGCGGTCACTAAGAGTCAGGGTCAACTCAATGGCAGTTTGTTTGGTCTTTAAGAGAAGGACCAGGCTGCTAGCACTAGATGAAAAGATACCGTGGGTGAGTGGATGGTCCATGCCTCTGTAAGGCCCTCACCCGGACCCCTTCCAGTGTTACCAGATAATGATGACTTAGAAGCTGGGTCTGATCCCGTCATACAACACACCTCACATTGCCCAAGCAGATCGTCAAGTAGAGACATTTGGAACGACTTTTCACTTGGGGGATTTTGCTCTTTATGAGTTCTGGCTCCCGGGTGTCTGTTTCCAAGCTCCGCTCCCAGGTTCCCTTGCAGCTAGGACACAGACAGGTGACCGGAGCTCTGCCAATCAAACACTGCCCTGGGAGAACTTGATTCGGAAATGAGCCCTCCGAGGAAACAGGCTCAGGACTGGTATTTTACAAGGCCCCACTTCTACAAGGTCAAATTGCCAGAGCAGAAGGGCCAGTGGCTGCAGCTGAGGCAGTGTGCTGGCAGCCCTCTCAGGCACAGCTGCTGTAGCAGCAATCGTTTCCCCCATCGAGCCAATTCTGTGGCCTTCTCCTGGAAGCCCGGCCTGTTTCCTCTGCCCTCTCAAAGACCGTGCAGTCTCTGATATAGTTTAATAAATCCCTTTTCTGGCTCAACGAGCCATCGTGGATTCCAATCGCTGAGACTCAGTAAACGTTTGGCAAATGAACATTTTAGAATCACCTCTCACGCTGGCATCTCGGGAAGAAGCCCCCGACACAGGCCATCTGAGCCAGTCGTCAGCTCTCCACCCCTCCCTAGAGCCCCCAGTTCCTCAGGAAGCCAACATCATTGCAAGCAGGATGCAGCTCAAGGCATGCGACG
Source organism: Echinops telfairi (assembly GCF_000313985.2). Taxonomy (NCBI): domain Eukaryota; kingdom Metazoa; phylum Chordata; class Mammalia; order Afrosoricida; family Tenrecidae; genus Echinops; species Echinops telfairi. Next base: position 5,661,419 of record NW_022103958.1, on the reverse strand, counting down.
CCTGGCACGGGGCCTGGCACATGGTGGCTCAAGTAAACATTTATTGACTGCTGTGTATTTCTCCTGAATCGTCTGCAGCCCAGAATCCCCTGAGCTACTTGTGGAAATTCCCATCTGTTGACGTCTTTCCACGCCGGACACTGGCCACAGGGCTTCACAACAATTCGTTCACCTAATCTTGACCACAAGGAGCCCTGGTGGCACAGTGGTTATGTGCTCAGCTGCTGAGATAGTTAAGGTTTTATTGTGTCAACCTGGCCAATAAACACATGTGGGGTTAACTGAAGGGTGGAGAGATAAATGGCTCAGCGAGCCTCCCCTTTCTAGTTCTCGGGTCTCTTCCTTTGTGATGGTTGGACCAGGGTGCAGCTGCCTTAGCTAGTTCCCTGCTTCAGCTGACAAGGCTCACTTCTTGTGAGACATACCTGAGGAGAAGCCTCATAGACCTGCCCTGATGCAGCCCTCAGTGCTGGAGCAGCCATGTGGAGACCCCGGCCAGCGCTGAGATGCTTACACGCTCACTGACTCAGCTTTCCTCCTGCAATTGGCATCATTGCGTCTGTTTTTTGAGATGGAGGAGGACTTTGTGGATTGGTGTCAGACATATGGGTTAATGTGAACTTGGGCAGCACTGGGTTGGGATGCTTTCTGAATGTACACTTACCCTCTATATAAAACTCTCTCTTATACATATGAGTTGTTGTGGATTTGTTTCCCTAGTTTACCCAGACTAAAACAGCTGCTAACTGAATCCACCAGGCGTTCCCTGGGAGAAAGATGTGGCTGGTGGCTCCCTTAAAAGGGACAGCTTGGAAACCCTGTGGGGGCGTTGGACTCTGCCCAATCCTGCCGCAGTGAGTCGGAATCGAGCTGATGGCAGTGGAGCAATCGTCCCAGAACCTTTCAGGGCAGGCCATGGATAATAGGATACTAGACCATCCTCTTACAGATAAGGGAACTGAGGCTGGGCAAGATTGGGCACTCTTCTAACGCAGACTGAGCCTTGCCCCAGCACTGTCTGAATCTGGCATCTAAGCATCTCAAGTCCTTCTCTCTGCCGTAGAAGAATCTGGATTTCTGGTGTCCCTTGGCAGATCAGATGTGGCATCACTGCGTTGGTTTTGCACATGGGATGGAGCCATTGCTGTTTTTGTGAGGTCTCTGTTCTCAGAGCCCCCTCCACTGTGTGCAGCCTGCCCCTCCAGGCCTTTGATGGACCCTCTTGGCTTTTCCTGTTTTGATTGCTGGGCGGTTGGGGGGGGGGCGGGGGGCAGAGAAAAGACGTGCAGTGTTGCACATAAAGGGGGAAACCCAATGCAAACGCTGGGGGACTACAAAGACCAGAGTTTGGGGACCCCGCAGCCTCATCAGTGACGAGTGATGCACCCCCTGCCCCTGGGGAATATCTAGTGGCCAGTTCTGACTGACTACATGTCACTTGTAAAGCTCGTACCTTGACCAGTGGGCCGGCCCAACTCTGGTTTCCCCAGGACCGAACAAACCAGCCCAAACTCACCGCCATCCAGCCGGGTCTGGCTCAGAATGCCCGTAGGACAGGGTAGAAATGCCCTTGTGGGTTTCCGAGGTTGTAACTCTGTTTTTGTGTGTTTTGTTTTGTTTTGTTTGGGGGAGAGGGTTGATTGTAACTCTTTACAGGAGCAGAAAGCCTCATCTTTCTCCCTTGGAACCATGGATGGGATCAAACTGCTGACCTAGCTGTGAGCAACCGAACGTTTAACCCAGTACGCCACCCAGGTTCCTTTTGGACAATCCCAACTTCAGATTCTATGCTTGGTGTGTGGCTAGAAAGGAAGAAAAAACAGTGGCCGTTATTATACTTGAGTGGTCAGTCAGCCTAGCGAGCATAAAGAGTACAGGGCCCTTTAAGAGAGGAAACGTAAGTCTGTTTCATCCTCTATATAGATCCGAGGGAATTGGCCAGGAACATCTATAAGGAGTGGTGAGGATTTTCTTGTCTGCCGTGCTGTTTGAGCCAGGGGGGAGGGGAAAGAGGAGGGCAGGAAGCAATCTGGGCATCCATCCCTGGAGGGTGGATCACTGTGGTGGATACCGACCTGAGTTAGCAGCAGTAGCCTTGATACACCAACGGCAACCTGGATACAGCTTTGAAAATATAAAACACCGACAGGGGCCTGGGGGGAGGACATATGTGCTAATATCAGACTTACGGACTTGATCTGGACTGGGCCGGAATGTTTTCTCCAAATTCAGTTGCTCTTGTAGATAAAGCTCTTTCCCATACTCACATGAGTGTCTATGCATTTGTTTCTCTAGGCTCCCCAGTCACCCTGAGTGGGAACCGCCTTGGTGGCAATTGGATTTTATATGGCAAGCCAGGGTAAGCAGTAAGTAACTAGAGCAGCGGTCTACACCTTCCTCATGCCACAACCCTTTCATCCAGTTCCTCATGTGGTGGTGACCCCCACCCATAACATGATTTTCGTTGTTACTTCATCACTGTCATTTTGCCACTGTTAGGAATTGGGTGACCCCTGGGAAAGGGTCTGACTCACAGGGTGAGAACCGCTGAAGTAGTAAGTAGCAGTGCCAGTGAGCTGTCCTTGGTTCTGACTTCTGCTTCGTTGGCTTGGGACCCATGGGGGAGACCCCCTGCCCAACAGCACGAAACAGGACCCCCGCCCCGCGCCATCACGGTCGGTCGTATATGGGCCCTATTGTGATCCATAGGGTTATTTATCATTAACCGATATTTGTAAGTAGATTGCCAGGCCTTTATTCCTAGTCTGCCTGAGTGTGGAAGCTCTGCTCAGACCAGCTCAGCATCACAGCGACATGAACACTGACTCTGACAGACAGGTGGGGGCGACTTTTGAAGTTCGTTGACCAAGAAGTGCACCTGTGACTCCAGCATGGCAAAGACGGGACCAACCCCGCCCCCCTGGGTAGAGGGGGCATGCGGCAATGAGATCTTACGTCAACTTGAATTTGGGTGACCGTGTAGAAAGGGGCGGGACTCACTCATCAATCAAGTGGTAGGCTGATGACACTCCCTTGGGGGGGTGGCCTTTGTGTTTGAGTAAGAAACACGGGGGACTGCTCTCTCTTTGCCCCTTCGCCTTCCTGCTTGCTGGGATGCTGTGCCTGCCTCCAGGGGTGGCCCCTGTGGGCTGCCTGACCCCGAGGGCTCTCAGTGCCCTGCCGTGTCTTCATGGACTTTGTTTGTTTGTTTTTTTGTTTTTGTTTTTTAATCATTTTATTAGGGGCTTATACAACTCTTATCACAATCCATTGTGTAAAGCGCATTTGTACATTCATTGCCCTCATCATTCTCAAAACATTTTCTCTCCACTTAAATCCCCGGCATTAGGTCCTCATTTTTCCCCTCCCTCCCCGCTCCCCCCTCCCTCATAAGCCCTTGATAGTTTATAAATTGTTAT
>NW_022103958.1:5635598-5657096 GCF_000313985.2 Echinops telfairi | reverse complement strand
CGGGCACCATCAGCTTTCTTCACCACATTTGCTTATTCACCCGCTTTGTCTTCAGCGGTTGTGTCGGGAAGGTGAGCATCATAGAATACCAATTTACTAGAAGAAAGTATTCTTGTGTTGAGGGAGTACTTGAGGTCTTCATGGACTTTGGATGCACGCAATTGGCCTGCAGCTACGTGAGTCTGAAGAGAGCCCAGCTAGCACTGGATCTATGGACTTGACTTAGACTGGACTGGGCTGGGGAACCTTCTTGGTGTAAAGTTGTTTCTTGATATAAAATTCTTTTTGTACCTGAATACTGTATCTACTTGTGTATAAGCCGAGTTTTTTCAGCACATTTTTAATGCAGTTTTTGTTATAAAATTAAGTGCCTCGGCTGATATTCGGATCAGCTTATACTCGAGTATATACAGTAAGTGTCATGGGTTTGGAAAAACCCTGCCTAACACACGGTCCAAGTCAGGTCAGGAGAGAAGTGGGGAGCACAGATTTCCCAGGCAAGTCACGCCTTGGCACACAGAGAAAATGATGATGCTTGCTCAGCACCTTGGGGTCAACATCGGGTCCATTCTGACTCAAAGCAACCGTATACGACAGGGTAGAGCTCCCGCTGGGGTTTCTGAGACTCTAACTCTTTACGGAACTAGGAAGCCTCATCTTTCTCCCAAGGAGCGGCTGGTGGTTTCAAACTGCTGACCTTGTGGTTAGCAGTCCAACGCACAATGCCGCAGAGGGTCCCTCACTGGAGTAAAGTGGAAGTAATTTGGCAGTATCTATAGGGAGCTGGGGAGAGGGACAAAAAGTATTCCATTTTCTTTATAATGTGTAATTTCGATAAGAAAAATAGACTATTCAATCCTGAATATATTTAAAACTTCCCAATAAAATCTTTTCAAACATTTTAAAGAGAAACTTGAGCTTTCTTCCATGAACACATTTTTTTTTTTAATATACAGCTTTACATGTGAAATGGCCATATGCCAGTCCTGATTGGGGCTTTTTAATCATGATCTCTTCAAACTCTTGAAAGTCTTTATTGACAGAAAACTTTTGTGCACATAAGTGAAGGATAAAAAATGTTATAACCATTCCCAAAATGTATAACACTTGACATTATATTAAAAGAACCTAACAGCCCTTCCTTCCCATTCTTTGAGAAATGCAATGTTGGAATTCCTGGCGATCATGTGAATGGGTTGTGCATACAATTGAATGCTTTATATCAAGCATTTCAAAATAGGGATGAGGTTCTAATTTGCAAAGAGCGGACATGTATTGTTGGTGTCCCCGCCCAGCAGCCAACACGGATGTCACTAAAAGGACACATCACCTACAAATGGCTCCGCTTCAACAAAGGCACGATTTAGAAGTCTGTGGGGGTAATGTTTGGGCCAGCAGGGCAAGTCCGCCCGTAACAATCTACAGCCTCAGAAATGCACCAGGAGCAGCACTTCCACTCTGGTCTGGACGTTCACGACGCATCGGAATCAACTTGACGGCCCTGAGCGTGGAGTTTGAGGGAAGAGCTACTTTACCCCAGAGCCCCAGCCCGAGTGTTGGCTCAGTGGAGGGCCCTTTGAGAAAGGAACCTGTAAGTCTGTTTCATCCTGTTAGGCATGCAGCTATACCATTATGCAATATCCCCACCCCCCCCCACCCCATCCCCTTGTATCTAGATTGAGGGAATTGGCCAGGAACACCTATAAGGAGTAGTGAGGATCTTCTTGTCTGCCATGCTGTTTGAGCAGGGGGGAGGGGAAGGAGGTGGGTTGGAAGCAATCTAGGCATCCGTCCCTGGGGGGTGGATCACTGTGGTGGACAGCTGGAGTGGAAACTCCTCCGGTCATTATGCATGAGTGCATGTTACGATGTGGGCACGATGCAGGTGAAACATACAGGATGTCTAATTGTCTTCCAGAAGGAAAGAAAAATCAGAGAGGGTGTGTTAGTCCAGGTAGACTAGAGAAACAAATTCGTAGACACTCATGTGTGTATAAAAGAGAGCTTTATATCAAAGAGTAATTGTATATTAAGAAAACATCCCAGCCCAGTCCAGATCATGTCTATAAGTCTGATATTAGAGCATATGTCCGATACCAGTCTATAAATTCCTCTTCAGACTCGTACAACACATGCAATGGAAGATGACAGGCCAGTGGGTGGAAAGTTTTATGGATCTAGTGGTGGTGGAAGCATCTCAGCTCTGGCGTGGGTCTCCATGTGGCTCCTCCAGCTCCAGGGCTCTGGTTCCATCAGCATAGGTCTATGAGTCTTGTCAACAGGAAGGCAAAGCAGAGAGGATGGGTCTGGCCTCCAGTGAGTTATTTATCTTCATAGCGCCCCCAAATGAGGTCATCAGCTGCGACCTGACTGACAGATTCAACTCCACCCCTTCACAAGTTGGCAGGAGATTATGTAACTGCCACAGAGAATGAAGCTGAACCAATATAAAGAAATTTTTTAAATAAAACTAAAAATGAGAACTTTTCAGAATGGATGAAAAACATTAACCTACAGGTTCAAAAGCCCAGTGAACCCAAACAAGCTTCCAGAGGTGAACCATACAAATCTGAAAGAAAGCATGCATTGGGTGGCATTAACACAGAGTCCACACTGCAGAAGAAGAGGCCCTTCCATTGGAACACAGCATTAGAATGAACCCAGCATCGTGTTGTGTGGTCCAGCACGGGTATCGTCAGTCTCAGGAAAGAGAACAGAAAAGAGGTACTTGAAGAACAAACAGCCAACAAGTTTTCCAAATTTGATGAAACCCGTAAGCCCACAAACACAAAAGTTTTCATGGACTCCCGGCAGAATACAAAATAACACACAAAAATTCTTTTAAAACATCCAGAGATGTCTTGAGCCCAAAGGAGCAAAGAGCTAATAATGGCAGCCAGCTTCTTCCTCAGAAACAAATGAGAAGACCTCGAAGCAAACTTTTTAGTGTCCAAAGAAAACGTTATCAACCTAGAATTCTAGGTCTTGGGAACGTATCCCTCCAACCTGCAGGCAAAAGTAAAGATGCTTAAGCAAAGCATCGGAAAAGACGCTTCAGCCATTGAGCGTCCCGCTAAGACGTGTGAAGTAAGCTTCTCCAGGGCAGCCCAGGAGAAAACGATGCCAGGTGGAAACACGGATCTACACAGAGGAATGAAGAACTCACAGCCATAAGAAGCAACCAGCCAGGGCTACAACGTTGGTGAATCTCAAGATGCTTCTAAGTGAACGTCAAAAGCAGTGTGTTCTGTGGTGGCATTTATGTAAAAGTCCACCAATGGCAAAACCATCATTCCAGAAAGCAGATTAGGGATCAATTGCCAGGGGCTGGGAGATGGACTACAGAGGCACCAGGGACCTTTGGGCGGGGACGGTAGATGCAAGGCGCTCTCTACTCTCAATGGTGGTGCTGATAACAGGACAGCTTAGATTTGTGAAAATGTATTAAAACAGTTCACTTTTGTAATAAGTGGCCCTTCTGTGTAAGCACAATCCCAATCAAGTTTAAGAAAAGATGGTATAGAACTCGATCCTTTTCAAAGTGCTTCACAGCAACATTGACGTTGAAAAGAATGTGAAAGGAATTAATGTGTATTAAAGTACTAAGTGTGTTTTTCAAGTGCAGGGTAGGGATATTGATTAACTTCAAGACTTGGATAAATTGGACAAGGAATATGTAATTTCTGAGGTTATCATTAGAGGCACAGAGGCAGAATGTGTAATCTATCTTAACGAGTGGAAGGAAGAAAATGTCATTAAAATTCCATCAAAGGGAGGATGAAACCGAGAGCATAAAGCCAAATGCAACAGAAATTATAAGAAATGTACGTGGTCTCATCAGTGGAATAACCAATCACACGAATTCTACTGAGAGACGGCCCATGTTGCTAGATGGACAGCAGACAAAATGGAATTTAGAGCCAAAAGCATCCCATGAATGGACAGGAACACTTCACGGTAACAAAGGTTTCTTTAGACCAGAAATATCGAACAATGGGAGGTTTGTATGCACCTGAAAACACAACCTCAAACGGTATCAAACAAACAAGGGACAGAAGTACCTGGGGAAGTAGAAAAATCCACAATGTAGGCAAAATCTTAGGACGTCGCTCTGTCTTCACTAGAATAAAGGGTGTTTGTTTTTATAAAAACCCGAGAGAAATCATTGATCAGTCCCTTTAATTTGCCTTGATAGACATACACACCCCTGTTAAGAGTTGGACTGTGTGCCCCACAAAATAACGGGCTGAATTCCTAACTCCCCAGACCTCAGACTGTGAGCATCTTTGGAAAAAGGCTCATTGGGGTGGCGAATGAATTCATTCTGGGGCCACTGTTGCTCGGTGCCCTCCAGGCACTCTGACTCAGCAAAAGGAATACTGCCCAGCCCTACCCGAACCCCATGACCCTCCCTCTGTTGGAGCCCATCGAGGCAGCGGTTGTGTCAGTCCATCTCGTTGAGAGTCTTCCTTTTTTTTCTCCGCTCCTCTACTTTACCACACCGGATGTCCTTCTCCAGGGACTGGTCTCTCCTAATAACATGGCCAAAGTACCTGAGATGATGTCTGTCATCCTGATTTCAAAAGAGCCTCCAAGCTGTGACCTTTTCCAAAACATATCAATGGGTTCTTGAGACAATCTGTGGTATGTTCAATATTCTGTGCCAACCGCATAATTCAGATTGGACTAGGGTAAACTCTACCCTTGTGACCAGTTTCCTTCTAAGAAGGCAAAATAGCAACTCAGAAAAAGACACAACGAAGGCAGGTGGTCGTGTGAAGAGGGAGGCAGAGATTGGAATGACATTGCCGCAAGGCAAGAAAGACCTGGGACTTCCAGAGACTGGAAAAGGCCGACAAGGGTCCCGCCCCTGGGCCTTCGGAGAGAGCATGTCCCTGGCAACACCAGGATTTCAGACTTCTAGTCTCAGGACCTAGGAGGGCAACTTTCTGTTGTTCAAAGCCTCCCAGCTTGAGGTAATTTGTTATGGCAACCCTAGGAAATTGTGCCTCGTGACTGCAGAAGACACATTCTTTTCGCTGGGATCCTGGGGCTCAGGGAAGGCTACTGATGTGATGGGAATAGGTCTCTATTTGAGTCAGCTCTTGTTCCCCACATCACTACATTTCCACCCTTCCTTGTTGGTTTCTAAATGCCTCCTGCTCCTCCTGGTGCAAACACCTCTATCCCAAGGTCAGATACAACTCTCAAAGCCAACTGAAGCTTGGGGCAACATTGCTTAAGGCTGAGGTGTTACTAAGGAAGGAAGGGAACAGGAAGCAATGCAGGAAGAGGGCATTGTTGCTTACAGCTGGGAGGACGAGAGCCCGCAGAGGAAGAAGCCCCCATCAGTTGAGTGTAGTTGGCTGGCTCCCAGAGCCAGTCCAGGAAGCTGAAGGATCCAGGCTTAAGAAAACTCCCTGTCATCACTGGATGTCTTAAACTGTGGGCTTTCCAGAGCCTGGGGAAGCAGGAAGTTGTTCTGGGCCTACACTGAAATGGTCCTTTTGAATGAAAGAACACAGGTGCGAATGCTTTAAAGGGAGTTGAAAAAACAAACCTCAAAACTGCCCACCATCATCAAGTTGATTCCAACTCCTTGTGACGCTGTACAGCAGGGTAGAACTGCCCCTGTGGGTTTCCAAGTGTGTTAGTCTGGGTTGACTAGAGAAACAAATTGTGCAGATGGAGAGTGGATGCTTATTAGACCTCTGCCCCGTGATAGTTGTTCTTCTTTGGCTAGCCAGAGGTCAGATAGAGCCACACTGTTTACTCGGTTGTTTTCTGGAAAGAATATGAGAAGTTAAAGTTTTGATTATGCTGTTTGGTTGTCGTCTTTGGTTATCCCTGTGTGAAATGGCAAAAAGGAATGTGATTCATGTATCTTCGGAGCTCAGGAAATGAATCAGCCCCTTGAATTTCTCAGAGACCATGCTGTTTAGTGGAAATGGCTGACAGAAGGTCAAAATGGCTGACAGAAGGCGTGGCCCTGGGCTTGACTAAATCAGAGGCCTAAGGCCATGTTTTGTATCAATGGAATAGGTTAGATAAGGATTCAGATAAGATAGATAAGAATTGAACTGGTCTGTTTCAAGAATTGAGTTTAGGATCTGGCTGTGCTAGGTTTATACTGTTTTCTTTTGACTACTGTTATTAATAAAATGATTGATAGAAATAATTATTGGGGGGCATGAAAATAGAGAGCTTGTAAGCCCACTTGCCTTCAGACATTAATTTGAATCTTTAAATGGGTCAGGACCTGCCTGCAAAGAAGGCTCTGAAAAGCTAAGCCCCACCCAGTGTCTCGAGTGCTCAGCTGTAAGTTGAAGAGACTTGCCTAGGGGGCTGTTCACAGATTGAAGGGGGGTGGGGAGGAACCTTTTGGGAAAACGAGGGCGGTTGACTGGTCTGAAGTTCATGACCTAACACAAGGGGGCTAGGTTTGGTGAGAATTAGTGATGGGGCCCATGGCTTAAAAACAGAGCAGTCAATGGGCAGGCACCCTGATGAGGCTAAGTGAGGAAACCCCCATTGAGTTGACCAGAACTGGACCAGATGAAAAGAAAAAGTTTTGAGCCAGAGAATTGGTGCATATTCCTGCTGACTTTATGGATGGCCTGTCCTGATTTGACTTTGCCTATGGATGCAGACTCACAAGGTTCTGGAATGAAGATTCTTTCACATCAAAGAATATGATTGTCTCCCCAGAGCACTGGGTTGATATAAGTGAGCAGTAAAGAAATTGGACACCCAAAATTGGGAGGATAAAGACATGAGGTGGCTGGCTTACAAATTTTCATAGGTGGGGGAATATATTCATAGGATTATAAGATTAAGATGTGGGTGTTCACTTAATTGCAATTGTTAAGTATTGAATATTGTTGTTTTGTTCAATGAGAAAATTATGTTTAAATGAGGCTGGCACATAGTGAATTGTATGCATTTTAGTTTTATCCTGTTAGGTACAGGTATGATTTCTTTTATTATTTTGTTTAAAAATTATATATGGGCAAAGAGTTGTGTAAAAGTGTTAAGTTGACAAGGAGTGGTCTGTGGCAGTTACATAATCCCCTGTAAACTTGCGTGAAGGGGTGGAGTCTAGCCTGTTAATCAGGTCACAGCTTGATGACCTCATTTGGACACGCTACAAAGATAAATAGCTCACTGGAGGCCAGACCAGTCTCTCTCTGCCTTCCTTTTTCTGCTGTTGAGATACTCAGAGAGCTGGCGGAAACACATGGAGACCTGTGCCAGCTCTGAGATGCTTCCACTGCCACTAGATCCACAAGACCTTCTACCCACTGGCCTGTTATCTTCCTACATCGTTGCATGGCTGCATGAGTCTAAAGAGGAATTTATGGACATATGGGCTAATTTCAGACTTATGGACTTGATCTGGAATGGGCTGGGATGTTTTCTTAATATACAATTACTCTTTGATATAAAGATCTTTCCTATACATACATGAGTGTCCCTAGATTTGTTTCTCTAGTCAAGCTGGACTAACACACCAAGACTTTACCTTTTTACAAGATTAGAAAGCCTCATCTTTCCTCCAAGGAATGGCTGGTAGTTTCAAACTATGGGAAACAGCAGCCCACACCATAATCTGCCCCAGCATAATCTACCACAGTATAATTGACCACAGCCTAATCTGACACAGCATAATCTATCACAGCATAATCTGACACAGCATAATCTACCACAGCATAATCTGCCACAGCATAATCTACCACAGCCTAATCTGACACAGCATAATCTACCACAGCATAATCTGCCACCCCAACCAAGCTATTCAAAAACAGTCACCATATATACTTGTGTATAAACCGAATTTTTCAGCACATTTTAATGCCGTTTTGGTGGTAAAAGCAGGTGCTTTGGCTGATATTTGGATCATCTTATACTCAAGTATATATGGTAAATGGCTTGTGGCCATCACACTGAGCTATTTCTCTGGGAAGTTAAATGGTCTTGGGATGTGGCCAAAGGATGGCAGCATAGTGCAGCCAAATTCTATTCCTGAAGCTCATTTCTGTGAAGGTTCCCAGACCCTACGGGTCCTTCCCAGTGAGTGAATCGGCTTATTCCAACACTTAGGGGCCATTCTGTGGCTGTCCCCAACCTCTCTCTCCCTAACTAGCCCTCAGCTCTTGACCTTGACTGTTAAGGAGATAACTGTGGTTGCTGTAGTGCTTTATTAAGAAGCAACAGTGTGCACGGGTAGTCGTTCAAGTCGCTGAGAAAGGCCACCATGCTATGTAAAGTCAAGGGCCAATGGAACAAGGAAAGCCCTCAGTGAGATGGAGTGACACGGTAGCCACAACTACGGGTTCAAATGTCCCAGTGTGGAGGAGGACGGTGTAGGACCAGCTAACATGTTGTCGTGACACATACAGTCTCTAAGTCCGGGCCAACCCAGTGGCAACTAACAAAAAGGAGTTCAAATAGAAAAGCTCGCTGAAATATGTATTCACTCAAAAGTATTTATTGAACAGCTACCATATCCCAATATGGCTACATTGAAGGCATCTATGGGCAAAATCATGAATGATGCTGGAAGCATCAAAAGAAGATAGAAGGAATACACAGTTACTGAACCGAAATAAAAAGTTTGTCCCTCAACCATATCAAGAGGTAGCATGTGATCAAGAAGCAAAGGTACCAATGACACTGGTGCTAAAGAAGGCTCCAGGAGTTGAGGGAACGCCAAAATGCCTTAGCTAGTCTGATTAAAAGCTATTCAATGACTAAAAGTCTCTTCTGACACCCACTTTGTTCTTTCTCCCCTGTCTTTTGAATGACCGTTTGCTTTCGTCATCAGTGTTGAATGCAGAGAGCTGTTCTGGAGATCTGCTTGATAGTCTGGTGGGAGAGACTCCAGGTGATATTTAAGCCCTCGTAAACTTGTTTTCATTTTCTTTAACTTCAACTTGAACTTGCATAGGAATACTTGATGGTGTGTATTCCACAGCCCACCCCTGGCCTCATATTAGCTCTGTATATTGGGGTTCTCCGTCATCTCTTCCCACAGACGTAGTCCATCTTACTTCTGTGGATTCCATCTGGAGAAGTCCACACGTACGGCCACCTTTGTGTGACTGAGAAAAGGCATTTGCTATGAACAAGTTGTTAGTCTTGTAAAACTCTATCAGGTGATGTCTAGCTTTGTTTCCAGCTACTGCTCTTCCTCTTTGTTTCCAACTTTTGCATTCTAATTGCCAATGACTATCGATACATCTTGATTGCATATTCGATCAATTTCAGACTGAAGATGTGAGTAGAATTCTTCAATGCCTTCATCGTTAGCTTTAGTGGTTGGTGCATAAATTTGAATAATCATTGTCTTGATTGCATTTCCTTGCATGCAGATAGATAGGATCCTATCATGGACAGCATTGTACTTCAAGATAGATCTTGAAACTTCCTTGTTGACGATGAAGGCAATGTCATTCCTCTTGATTGTCTCATTACCAGCACAGTAAACCATATGATTTTCTGATTCGAAGTGACCAATACCAGTTCACTTCAGCTCACTAACACCCAGAATATTGATCTTTATTCGTTCCGTTTCATTTTTTATGACTCCCAATTTTCCTAGATTCATACTTATTACATTCCAAGTTCCAAGTATTAATTGATGTTTGCAGCTGTTTCTTCTCATTTTGAGTCATGTCCCATCAGCACCCATTAGTCCAAGCCAAGAAATTTGGATGACAGCTACCCAGCCAACTGGCTGGAAGAGATTCATATCTGTGCCCCTTCTAAAAGAAGATGACCCAAAAGAATGCAGTAATCATCAAACAGTATCATTGATATCACATGCAACTAAATATTGCCAAAGATGATTAAAAATGGCTGCAGCAGTGCATCCGCATGGAGTTGCCAGAAACTGAAGTCAGCTTCAGTTCGTTGCCTGTGCTGTGTGAGTCCAGAGAAGAACAGAACAAGAGATGCCATTTGCTGACAATGAAATGGATCTTACTGAAAGCAGAGCATCCTAGGTATATGTCGACTTCTGTTTTATTGACGATAGGAAGGCATTTGACAGTGTAGATCCTAACAAATGATGGATCGCATTACAGAGAATGGGAATTCCAAAGCATGTAATTGTGCTCATGTGGGACTTATATGCAGACAAAGGGGCAGGTGTTCAAACAGAACAAGAGAACACCGAATGGTTTGGAAATAGGAAAGGTGTGCATCAGAGCTGTTCCCTTCACCATACCATTCAGTCTGTGTACTTAGCAAATAGTCTGAGAAGCTGGTCCATGTGAAAAAGAACGTGGTGCCAGAACTGGAAGACATTTCATTAACAACCTTCCATATACGGATGACAAGACCTTGCTTGCTGAAAGTGAGGAGGACTTGAGACACTTGCTTGTGAAGATCAAAGACTACAGGCTTCCGTTTGGATTACAATTCAATGCAAAGAAAGTCAAACTCCTCACAACTGGACCAACAGACAACATCATGATAAACAGAAAAGACTGAAGTTGTCCAGGATTTCATTTTACTTGGATCCATAATCAATAGTCATAGAAGCAGCAGTCAGGAAATCAAATGGCATATTGCGCTGGACAAATCTGATATGAAAGACCCTTTTAAAGTGTGTAAGAGCAAAGATGCCACTTGAGGACTAAGGTGTGTGTGGCAGTTACATCATCTCCTGTCAACTTGAGCGAAGGGGTGGAGTCTCACCTGTCAATCAGGTCAGAGCCAATGAGGCCTCTGTGTGGGCATGGCCTTCTCCTGAGGATGCTGGAAACTCCTGTCTTCCTCCTGGAGACAGGGCACACACTCTCTCTGACTCTCCTTTCCTGCTGTTGAGACACTCAGAGAGCTGGAGGAGACATGTGGAGACTCGTGCCAATGTTGAGATGCTTCCACTGCCACTGGACCCACAAGACCTTTTACCCACTGGCCCTTGATTTTCCTGCATTCAGCATCATGGCATGGGTTGTGTGAGTCTAAAGAGAAATTTATGGACTAATATCAGACAGATGGTCTAATATCGGACTTATGGACTTGATCTGGGCTGGACTGAGATGTTTCCTCAATATACAATTACTCTTTGATATAATGTTCTCTCTTACATACATATGAGTCTCCCTAGATTTGTTTCTCCCTAGATTTGTTTCTCTAGTCAACCCGGACTAACGCGATGTGCCTGACCAGAGCCATAGTCATCTTCCATCGCCTCATAGACATGTGAACATTGAACAATGGAAGCCCAGAGAAGGATTGATGCATGTGAATGGTGGCGTTGGCAAAGACTCTTGAAAGTACCATGGACTCCCAGACGGACAAACATCTCTGTCTAGGAAGAAGTACGTACCACCCGAATGCTCCTTAGAAGGGAGGGTGGCAAGGCTCATCTCACATATTTTGGTCATGTGATCAGAAGGGACCGATCCCTGGGAAGGAACGTCATGCCTGGTAAAGCAGAGGTTCCTGGGAAAGGGGGGGATGTCCCTCAACGAGATGGATTGGCACAGTGGCTGCAACCAGAGACCCAAACAACAATGCAGATGGCCCAAGACCAAGCAGCATTCTTTTGTACCTGGGGTGGCTATGATTGGAAATGAAGGTAGTGACCCCTAACAACAAAACAGGACAAAGACGACGGGGCCTTCCACTCCTGTAGAGTTACAATCTCGGAAACCCACGGGGGCATTTCTACCCGGTCCTATAAGGTCATTGCTCTGCATCGACTGAATGACGGTGAGAGAACAGCAGCAGACACATTCCCGGAAACTTGCAGGGGGTTATGGTAAAATAACGTTAACGATGCTAGCATTCTTGAGCACTCGCTGGGCATCGAATGCCCTGCTAATATCCTTAAAACCCCCACAGTGTTCACAGTAGCTCTCCGAGGCGAGTGTAATTCCCTCTGTAGAGATGAGATCAGGGAGGCTCAGGACGATTAAGTGAAATCTCCCAGGTCACACAGCAAGTAAGTGACAAGAGTTGCAGGTGGAACCTAGAGCCATGCTTTTTTTTTTTTTTAAATCACAATCTTTCCCAAGAGGAGTAAGACTCGGTGGCAGCCAACAAGTCATGAGAGGGTGGTCACTCTCGGCGGCAGAAAGGGCAGCCAAAGGCAGGTGGAGCAGGCAGCTCTAAGGTGTGATGGGGTCCTCGGAGCTCTGTGAGCCCTGGGTAATTATTCGATGTGTACCCTGAGCGGGCAGACTTCCTCCAGTCTAGTCCCCAGGCATGGACATCCGTCCATCTCCCAGCTGCCTCCACACAAAGCCCCCCTCCCCGGGTCGCCTCAGCTGGCAGCTGTTGCTAGACTCCCTGATGGGATCAAACCTCGGCTGCTTTCCTGTGAAGACCTGGCTCCAACCTGCTTTCCAGCCCTCCGGAAACAGAAGCGTGTGTTTTCTCGCTGGGTCTGGGAAGTCGCTTCCCCCCACCTCACTTGTCCGTCCCCCAAGGAAGAGGCACTCCAATGGGGAGAAATCCTGACGCACAAGTGGAGTCCCCGGGAGGTGATGAGCCAGGAAGGCGGACGTGTGTGTACACAATACCTTCCAGGAGGGTAGGAAATGGGGCCCGCTACCTCCCCAGAACGCCAGGGACGTGTTTGTTGTTGGCCAGGAGAGACACGAAGGAGAGCAGGTGGGAACACACGAACAAGAGGAAGTCTGCAGTGGACAAAGGCAGACCCCTAGGTGGGAGGGTCCCTGAGTTTGGAGACCAGACCAGGAAGTGTCCGCTGAGAGCCTCCTCCATGCATGAACCAAGGACACGCAGAGCAGTGGTGTTGGGGGACCAGGGGGTGGGGGAGTCGGTCCTGCCGACGTGGGGCTGTGACCACCATTTCCTAAGCAGCAAAAGGCACCTCGGTGTCAGCAGGAAGCAGCTGGTGACACGGAGGTGCAGAGGTGTGACTAACAGGAGGGGAAGCACACTTCGTAAACTGTAAAATTCCATACACGAGTTGCTATTATTCTCCTGCAGAGCGTTAGCCTGGGAAATCTTAACGAGTGGCACGGCAGGTGACAGCACCGCGACAATGAACAGGGGCTGTCGGTGGAGGAAGCAGAGTCCTGCTCCGCCTTCCACGGCATGTCAGAGTCAGCGGGGAGGACCTCAGGCTCCTTAGGCCTCATCCAGATCCCTTTGCAGCGCGGCCAATGCCAAGTGCAGGCCCAGGAGGGAGCACTTCTTTTATCAGATGGAGACCTCTGCTTTGTCCATCCTTTCATGCAGGGAACCCCTCTTGATGGGGCACCTGCTGTGTGCCCAGTCCTATCTGAAGTGACCACAGCTGTGCTCAACCCGATAGAAGTATCCCTGGTGCTACGCTGCCTGGTCACTGTTGGATCCAGCAGAACATGGCCTGGCCCTGCTCCACCTCCCTGACCATGCCCCAGTCTGGTGTTACCGCCACTGCATGTTCTGTGTATTTCCTAACCTAAAGAGCTCCCCTTCCGGGAGTCAACCGAACCATGTTCTCTCGTTACCCAGGGGATTTTCACTGGCTCGTTTCCAAAGGTGAATCACCAGAACTTTGTCCTCCTGGTCTGTCTTAGTCTGGAAGCTCTGTTGAAACTCACCCACCCTGGTGGTCCTGGAAGTATCGGTGATCTCACCGCCTCTCACCGCCGGCATGATAGCCACAGAAGGGCCACCATGGTACAACCACCTGATGAGTGGCACGGGTGGTCCTACAAAGGCCCATCACATCAGGACCCATCGGGGGTTGTAACTGCAGCGATGGAGACAAGTGTGTTGACGGAACTGAAAGAGAGCAGGGAGAGTAGGGCATGCCGCCTGAAGGGAGCAATGGTCCCTGATGATGCTACACGTGGGCGGCGTCCAGACATACAGAACCTCAAGGAGCCCTTAGGAGTTTGGGCTTGATTTAGGATGATCAAATACCTAAACAAAGACTCCCACACCGGAGGTGCTGCCTGCTTTGGGTATAAAGTATGAAATGTATCCGGTGGACTGATACCAGGGATCCTTCAAGCTCGAGAAGCTGCAGTCATGAGATCAAAAGACTCGTTGTGTTAGGTCCATCCGCTGCCCAAGACCTCTTTGAGTACTGAAAAGCCAGGATGTTACTTTGAGGACTAGAGTTCACCGGAGCCAAGCCACGGTATTTTCCATTGCCTCGTATGTATGTGAAAGTTTGGACCGTTGAATGAGGAAGACCAAAGAAGAATCGATGTGTGTGAATTGTGGCACTGGCAGAGATGATTGAAAGCTAAAAGGACAAACATTGGTCTTAGAGGAAGAAGTCCGGCCAGCGTGCTCCTTAGAGTAAGGTGACCAGATTTTAACATTGCTAAAGCGGGACGCCAGCGGGACACCATCAATAAAACTCATATCCTGGCGAAATAGCCACATGGCAGCCGAAAACCGTCTACCCTAGCTTGTCATGCAGTCTTTCAAAAAATCGGGACTTTTTAAAAGCGCGGCGGGACGCGGGAAAATTGTTAGAAATCGGGACTGTCCCGCCAAAAGCGGGACGTCTAGTCACCTTACCTTAGAGGCAAGAATGGCAAGACTTCGTCTTACAGACTCTGGACACGTTGTCAGGTGAGACCAGCCGCTGAAAGTGGACATCACGCTTGGTAAAGCGAAGAAGAGGGAGGCCCTGGAGGAGCTGAACTGACACAGTGACTCCCACCGTGGACTTGGCCCCAGGAAGAGTTGGGAGGAGGGGGCAGGACCGTGCAGCGGGTCTCCTTCTGTTATGCAGAGGGTCCATGGGAATCGGAACTGACCCACCTCAAAACAACAAGCTGGAGAAGACAAAGGCAGGCTCGGAGTCTGACGTACTGCGTACATCAACGCCCCACACTGTCCCCCCTCTCCTGTGCCTGTGCACCTGCTTTTCCCTCCGCGGGGAAGGGTCTTATCATCTTTCTCCAGAGGACCCACTCCTACTCTCCCAAGGTTCAGTAGGGCACTGCCTCCCTAGGGAAGCCTTCTGTGTCTTTTCTACGCCCCAGGACAAAGGGCATAAAGAATGGGAATACGAGGCCCAAGGAATAAACCTGTGACTCGTCACAGTGACTGCTGGGCTTCCCGGTCAGATGCAGGGACCCAGACCTGCCGCCGTGGCACACTAGCTGTGAGCCTCGCCCTTCTTCCAGGTTGTAACCGTCTTCTCACTGTTGGCCTCCCACTAGACTGTGTTCTCCTGGGGGAGTGCCTTGATTGCAAAGGCCTCCCACCTAAGAGTCAGAAACACTTGAACGCACGGATGGTTTTCTCCGTCCCCGTTGGAAACCCCCAGTCAGCCTCCTTCAAGCCCTCGGTCATTGCCATCGAGGGAGTTGCGGAAGGGTTCTTTGCAGCCAGGTCAGGAGCGCCGGTACCTCCCAGCTCCGACACGAAGCCATCTCCCAGAGGAAAGATGTTTCCTGGCTCAAAGACAACCAAAGCAGGTGGTCTTAAAGTGCAGGGAAGGGGGTTCCTTGGGCAGTGGGTACAGCGAAGTCATTTTGCAGAAAAGGGGTCAGTCAGCTACGGCCTCCATCGGCGCAGGCCTTCTCCTGGGTCCTGGAACGGAGAGTCAAGAGACACTCAGGCTCGACGTCCTTTAGCCAGGAGCAGGTGTGATGGACGCAGAGACATGGAGAATGCTTGAGCTTTGAAGTGTGTCCTCTCTTGCTGCCCTTTGGAACCTTCTATCTCGTGAAGTAAGTCACCCCCAAGCAGCCCCACTGACCGGCGAGCTTCCTCACCACAGACTGGAAAAGCAGCTTTGCGCAGCAGCAGCT
Organism: Echinops telfairi; assembly: GCF_000313985.2. Taxonomy (NCBI): domain Eukaryota; kingdom Metazoa; phylum Chordata; class Mammalia; order Afrosoricida; family Tenrecidae; genus Echinops; species Echinops telfairi. Next base: position 5,641,350 of record NW_022103958.1, on the reverse strand, counting down.
CAGACAGCGATAAAAGCCCCAGCCCCCGCCATCAGCCCTGGCAGACCTTTCCCACCCTCCATGAGGGCTGAAACCAGACTGCGTCCTTTTTGTGGAAGAGACTCCTACCTGGAGCCCAGGGTCTAGGTCTGTGACTTATACCTGCAATGGCCACTCGCATAAAAGACTACATTTCCCAGCCTCCCTTGCAGTTAGATGTGGCCACATGGCTGTTTTCGTGAGAGACATGAGTGGGAGCTAAGTCTTTAACTTCCAGGTTGTTCTCATACTTGGAAGAGAGCCACCTTGGACCCTATCGGCAAAGACAACACCTCAGAATGGGGGCACAGCTGCCTGGGAAGACTCGGGATTCTTGCTAAAGCGGGGTTCCCCAGGTCAGCTCAGAGCACTGTGAAGTGACACCACTGTTTAGGGTGCTTGCTCTGTAGCAGCTGCGGCTCATATCCTCCTGGCCTACGGAACAGAGTCAAGGCTGAGCTGCCCCTCCAGTTGAAGCCCCTCCAACTCCCCAGGGCCACCGAAGCTGCCCACTCACCAGGAGCTTCCACTGTCCCAGGGCAACAGAGCAGTGGCCTCCAGCCATCCTCAGGCCCACTTGCCGTTTTCTCAGACTGAGCTCCCGAGAGGTACTTAGAAGAACCTGCCACATTGCCAAGGGTGGGAAGAGGAGAGACCAGGGCTGGTAGTCCACCCCATACACACCCATATCCCTATGCCAGTTAAAAAAAAGGTGGAAACACTTCCAAGTTAGTGGATAAGTACCCACTGCCCTTAGCCACCCCGCCCCATGGGTGATCCCCGCCCCACCGCCACAGCCCCCTCTCCAGGCCCAGGGCCCTTTTCATTATAAGACCCTATCACTGATTAGATACTTGGACCATCGGGCTATCAGGTGCCTGGCCCCAACTGACCACAGGGAAGCTTCGAGGGTTGGCCTGGGTGATGAGAATTTTTGAGAGATTGAGAATCAAATTCCCACCTTCATCTTGCTTCCTCTCCTCCGCCTCTCAGTCAGACACAGCCACAAAAAACGCCACCCGACACACGCCAGGCCTTATTGCACTTTTATTTACAGAAAACACAGATAAAGCATTTCAAGGTTCATTTAGCAAACTGGTCCACTTTTTTTTTTTTTTTGGCACAAAGATATATCACAGATGGACCCCACGATCAATCAGAAAACCCAAAGATTCGTCAGCCATCACTGGTCCAGGAGGCAGCCACAAGATTCAGACAGAGACAGCACGGCCACAGATTGGGGAAGAAAAAAAAATCAACAAGGTGCACGTTCACCTCACAGTAAAAACCTGCTCACCGGCAGGCAAGGGTGGGCAGGAGGAGGCAGTATTTCTGCTCCAAGGGGTTGGGGGAGTGGGTACCGGGGCAGAGGCCGGGCTGGGAAGGAGGAGCTAGACACCATTCATAAATTAGAGAGGTGGTTCTTTAGTTTTTAACTCTTGTAGCAGTAAGACAGTGCAAAACTACGATACCCCGAAGACGCTTCCCTTAGAAAAGCTTGAGAAGTCGTGTGGTCTACTGGGCGCCTCTTTCCCTGTGCGTGGGTGCCCGTGTGTGTGCGTGTGTGTGGTGTGTGTGCACGCTTGCGCGCACGCGAGTGTGGTGTTTGTAAACATTATCACCATCCATGTAGAGACCCAACATCCGTGTGTCTGAATCGGGGTGGGGTGGGGGCCGGACCCCACTTCACGCCCCCCTCTGCCCCAATGATTCCCGTCCGAGACATAGTGCAAATTTCAGAGACAAAAGGAGGCAGAAAGGGGGAGTGGGGCGGGGAGGGAAGGTAGGGGGCAGGGGGTGGGAAGGACACAGAGACGGGAGGCGGGTCGAGGGAGGGGAAATAAGGCAACAGTTAAAGATGGTCCTTGTCCGCACACCGGACACTGGGGCAGGGCCCGCAGGCAGCACCCTGCGGTGCCCGCCTCACGAGAAGGGGCGGAAGTCCCGCTCCTCCACCAGGCTGACGGCGGGGTTCTTCAGCTCCTCCTCCGAGCTAGCCATCTTGTAGCCCAGCTGCGCCAGCACGCGCTGGCAGGCGTTCTGCGCAAAGGCCACGATGTCGTAGGAGAGGCGGAAGCGCCACTTCTCCGCGGTGGCGGCCGAGTTGCGCACGGTGCCATACTTGTGCTTGCCCAGCGCGGGGTCGCCGCGCGTGTTGTTCTGGATCCAGCGCACCACGTGGCTGCCCAGGGGGATGCCCAGGAACCCGTACATCTCCTCCGTCTTCTTCATGGGGTTCCGGGCCAGGTCCTCGTAGCGCACCAGCATGTACTTGCCCTTGAGCCACGGCGGCCGCATGAGGCCGGTGGACACGGAGTTGGAGAAGTCCTCGCACACCGTGGTCAGCTGCGTCACGTCCAGGTTATACGGCTTCCTCCCGGTGCCGTACCAGAGCCGCCAGAGCCGGTAGGTGTCCCGGAAGGTCTCGCTGCGGGAGGCCAGGATGCCCCGGGGGTCGCGGACCAGCTGTATGACCTTCAGGTTTAGCCGAGGGTCCTCGACCAGAGCCCGCAGGTCGTTGACCTCGGGGACCCGCACTGTCTTGATGGCCACGTGGCTGCGCTCGCGGCAGGCCTCAGCGGCCACGGTCAGGTTCAGCAGGCCGCACTTGCGCACGCAGTCGCCCTCCTCCAGGGCCGCGTCCGCAGGGCCCGGGGGCTCACACACGGGCCGGGAGCACAGGACCCTGCTGGCCCCCCGGCGGAAGACGCGGTCGGTGGTGTGGTTCACCGGCGGCGGCTTGATGTAGTTCTCCAGGAAGTAGAGGTCACAGTCGTACAGGCTGCGCAGGAGGTCACGGCTGGCGCCCAGCATGACGCGCCGGTCGGTGGGGCTCTTGCCCTGCGTGAAGCGCGGGATGAGCGTGTTCTGCACGTGGTAGAGGGGTTCAAACAGGTAGAAGACGTCCAGGTGCTGGTTGAAGAGCTGGCCCACGAAGGAGGAGCCGCTGCGCGTGGTGGCCAGGATGAGGATGTGGGTCTTGCGCGAGAGGTTGAAGGCAAAGGTGGGGCCCTCTTCGCACAGCCGTTCGGCCAGGCCCACCTCGGCTAGCCCCGGGCAGGTGTGGAAGGACTTGGCGGTGAAGGTGCGGATGGCCGTGTACTGGATGGCGATGGAGGCCAGGGCGAGGAGGAGGACAGCCTTCCAGGAACATTGCATGGCTGGGTACCTTCATGGGGCTGCTGCTTCACCGAGCGTGGTCTGTGGGCAGAGGCGAGCAGCCATCAGGAGCAGCCACGAGGGTAAGGATCTCTGGGGAGGGCTGATCTCCAGAGATGGGGGGAGGGGGGAGAACTGCCCAGGGCTGACCTACACACACTTCCCAAGGCCTAAGGGGGTTCCAGGAGCCCTGGGGGCAGGGGGGGGGGTTAGGGGGGATACAGGTTGGGCTGGGCTGCAAACTACAAGGTCAGCAGTTCGAAACTACCAGCCCCTCTGAGGGAGAAAGGTGAGGTTTTCTGCTCACAAAGAGTTACAGTCTGTGAAAAACCCCGGGAGCAGCTCTGGACTCTGCCGTAGAGGGTCGCTGTGAGTCAGAATCGATTCAATAGCAGGGAGTTACTGTGTGAGGCTGATTCTGGGATCCTTGAGTAAGCAGGTCCAGGGGTGTGGGGACCTCAATCCTCCAAGCACCCCACCCCAGCCAGCCCTCAAGGACCCCCATCTCTAGCCCAGCAGAAGCCAGGCAGGGCAGAGAGAGGAGGAAGGAGATGGAGCAGGAAGCTCCTCAATGGACAGGCCTAGCAGCCAGCCTCAGCTCCTTGCAGATGCCCTGAGGGGATGTTCCAGGTTAGCTCGTCCACTGGGGAGGGTGCTCCAGAAAGGAGGTGGCCACCACTAGACCACTTACCAAAGAGAGGCTGTTCCGAGCTGATGAGGAGTCCACAGCCGTCAGTGTCTCCTGGCCTGGTGGATAGCTGCAGCCTGTGTGGCCGCCCCGTGGCTGGCAGACTGCAGGAAGACAGGGAGGGGAGGAGTTCCTGGATGAGTGTGAGCTCCCAGCACCCCCCCACCCCCCCACCCCCTGCTTCCCCAGCCCTTCTGTCCTGTGCCCTGAACTTCACAGAAAGCCCTTAACCTTCCACTTGAGGCCACTGATCCCCAGGGCCTACTGCTCTCCTATCCAGGGCCAGGCTATGCGGGGACCACCGATGCGGGGGCCACCGATGGGCCATACGTGCTGGATCTCTGTCTGAGTCATGGGCAGCATGCACCCCTGGGGCTCCATCCTCCACCTCCACCCAGACCGTTCTAGCTGGCCAAGGTCCCTCTGCTGATAGCAGGACACAGTGGGGAGGGGGCCGGCAAGCCAGCACATCCACAGGAGACAGAGCTGGCACCCGCCATGGGCAACTGCCCAGGGAGGCACCCTCCCCGCCCGCACCCTCCAGAACCCCATAGAGTTGCAGAACCATCTATGTGCACCAATGCCTGGGCCTGGCTAGCTCTGTCCCAGCCATGGGGACCGTGCTGACCAGACGCCACCCAACAGCCAGCACTGAAGCCAAGGTTATGCCAGCAGGGCTGGCCCAAGCACAGGCCCACTGGTTCTGGGTATTAAACGGGCAGAAGCAGGTGACCTTCTACAATTGGACTTGCTCGGCAGTTCCCTGGGATGGGGGGAGTTCGTGGAAGTCAGCGAGGGAGGGGGAAGCTCACCCCAGACCTCCAGCGGGAAACGGCAGCTCCGTGGAGACCTGTCCAGATGCGGAGAGGGTGCTGCTCCCAACTACTCCGGACAGGAGATGGGCTACCTGCAACACAGAGCCAAAGGTGACCCCAGAGCCCTCCAGAACACGCCAGGGCGCTCTTCTGATCCAGGCCGGAAGCAGCAAGGCTGCAGCATCACCACAAGAATCGTGGACTGAGCCCAACCAAAGTCCCACACCCTTCGCTGCGCTTGCTCAGCTGGTCCTCACGAGAGGTGGATGAGGAGGCCAGGACTGGCTCCATTTCTCAGGTGAGGAAAAGGAGGGGCAGAGAGGGAGTCAATCCCCCACCTGAGCTACAGACCTGTTCTAATCCCAGTCTGGCGGGCTCCCCAGAGCCCACACTCTCCCCCTCGGTGAAGATTTCACTGTTAGGCCCTCAGGCTTACATGCTGGTGGCCTTTGAACATGCACTTGGTGAAGGTCCCCCTCTCAGTTGTGAGTGGGCCAGGGAGGGAGGTGGGTCCTGGAAGGGAGAGGCCGACAGTTCCTGGGAGTTACATCTGCTCCTTCCCTTTGCCCTCTGCTCTCCAGGATCTGTTTGATCAGGTGGGGCTGATGGGGCGGGCTCCCGTGTGTTGGGGATCTGCCCACCTCCAGCCTGACTCCAGGACCACCTCTCTCAGGACCATGTTATCTCCTGCACCTCCTTCTCTGTAAGCGCCCACCCTCCCCCACTGTTCGGAGGGAGGGAGGGAGGGGCAGAGATGAAGGAAATTTGCATAAGCTACTAAGAAGTAAGGAGCCCCAGTGGCGTTGTGGATGGGCACCCGGCTGCTAATTGAAAGGTTGGCAGTTCAAACCCACCAGCAGACTCCATGGGAGAAGCATGGGGCTGTCTACTTCCATCATGATTTGCAGTCTTGGAAACCCAATAGGGCAGTTGTACCCTGACCTTTGGGGGGACTATCACTTACAATCAACTCAATGGACCAGGTTTAGTTTGAATAAACTAAACCTAAACTCACCATGAAGTCCGTTCCGATACTGAATAAACCTACAGGCTAGAGTAGAACCAACCGCCC
>NW_022103958.1:5627917-5635498 GCF_000313985.2 Echinops telfairi | reverse complement strand
ATTTCCAAAACTGTCAACCTTTACGGAAGCAGACGGCCCCATCCTTCTCTCCTGGAGTGACCGGTGGGTTCGAATCACCAACCTTTCAGTATTAGCAGCCAAACAACGCCTTAGCCCCTGCCCCGCTGCTTAGTGAGAAGTAGCAAATGCACCCATGTTTACAGCATGATGCCCCATCACCAAAAGGCAGAAGCCATCTAACTGCCCATCAATAGTCAGACAGATAGAGTAGACACAGAGTAGACTATGACTTGGTCTTAAAGAGAAATTAGGTCCGGCACTCACTACAACCTGGGTGGAGCCTGAACACATTATGCTGCGTGAAAGTAGTGAATCCGACAAAGATCTAGGTAAGCACCCTTAAAGAACAGGTGTGGAACCAAAAGCAAACCCAAATTCACTGCCGTCAAGTCAGTGCCGACTCATAGCCACCCTGTAGGACAAGGCAGATCTGCCCCTGCGAATTTCTAAGACTGTAATTGTGTCTGTCAGTAAAAAGCCTCATCTTTCTCCCGTGGAGTGGCCAGTGGTTTTGAACTGTTAGCCTTGCTGTTAGAAGCCCAATGCGTAACCACTCGGCCACCAGGGCTCCTTAGGTATGGAATCTGTTGAAGTTGTTTCAGGAGCCATCCGTTAGCTGCAGTGTCATTGCAAGTAGTTGAGTTTCTTTTGTATCTTTTCACAAATATTTATCAGATTGCCAGCATTTCTAGGGAGGGGGGCATTTCAGTGGTTTCTGCCCCCCCCCACACACACACACACCACCCCCTGCCCCCTGGAAACTCAAGGGCAGGGTTACCTGTGGGCACTGAGGTCATTCCCACTCCTAGCGACCCTACTGGACCGGGCAGAACTGCGCCTTAGGGGTTCCAAGGCTCGAAATCTTTATGGAAGCAGGCACTCTTTCTCCCATGAAGCTGCCAGTAGCCTCAAACCACCAACCTTTGGGTTAGCATCTGGGCGCTTAACCAGCGATCCAGAACGGCATCCAACTTCACAAGGTGGAGCTAGGGCACCCGGGAGGGCGATGTGAATGAAGGCCCGCCAGGAGGGCACAGCTGGGGCATGGGAATGGGAAGCTGCAGGGAAGGCGGGCCCTGGAGATGCCAACCTGGCAGAGGCGAGCCCAGGCCCAGCCAAGGGTCCTTAGTATGCTGGAGGCATCTGCCCTGGAAACCAGAGGCCCCGGGGCCGGGCCACATTGTTCTAGAAAGGGTCCCATGGTCAATGCCCTTGCCCACTAAGACAGACCTTAACCCACCCCTCCCCCCTCCCTTCCAGTGCCCTTCTTTGGGCTTCCAGAGCCCTTGGCAACTCTGGTTAGTAGAGAGCCAGCAAACCTTGGACAAGAGAGCCCAGAGCCCATGGCTTCTGCCGGAAGGTGGGGAGTGGGTGAACTCACCCAGCAGAGAGCTGTGAAGGGACCAGCCACCTTCAGATCAGGGCCCAGGGGATGTGGAGGACAGCTGTTATGTTTCAGAGCTGTGATTCCGAGCTAAGGGTTTGCCACAGAGCCATGCCAGCCTGGGGCTAGCACATAGCAGCTGGGTGAATAACTCTCTCTGGGCCTCAGCACACGCACCCGCCCACCCCACCCAAAAGTGGACATGACCATCATCCTGGTGGTAAGGACGGAATGACCGGAAGCCTGGCGTATAGACATGCCACTGCCCCCGGCCCTGGTTGAGTCATAGGCTCTGGCCTGAGTTGATGCCAGCACGTCCGCTCACCGGCTGTGAGAACGTGGCCAGAGTTTTGCAGTCTCCTTGGGTCTCAAGTGTTCTCACCTGCACAATGGGGCTCGTTCGACCAAGCCTATTGTGGGAAGCGATGTGTTCCTACAAGACCTAGCACAGACTAAACACTCAATAAATGCCAGTTCATATTATCGTCAAGCAATCTCTGATTTGTACTTTTTGTCAGGGGGAGGGGCCTTGGAACAAGGCTGACCCTTGACAGTGAGCCAGTCTTCTTCCCTGCCCCCCCTCCTCTCCATTCCTGGGAACCTTCTCCTGCTAATAAGCCTTTCCTGTCACCCGCCATCTAGTGGCCGTGTCCGGCAGTGCAACATCTTAGCCCTGCAGCTCTTCTCCGTGTTCAAGATTCCCTGCTGGGAGGCTGCAAACCTGGGCTGAGAATACAGCCAGTAGAAGGGGATGCCACAGGGTGAGGGGTGCAGGGAGGTGTGAGGAGAGAGCACACCCAGTCCGCTTTGGACTTCAGCAGCCTCTCTTCCTCACCGGCACACCAAGAGGCCAGCAGCGGCAACCAAGCTCCCCTTCTTCCAAGGGCCTCAGCTGCGTGGCTCACCTTGCTCCAACAGGGGACGGGCACTGAGCTCAATAGCTGTCACAAGCAGCCTCGGCTCACATGCCCTGGCTGTGTGACCAAGACTCAGCCCCTGCCTTCTCGAAGCTTCTTTACACACACACACACACACACACACACACACACACACACACACACAAATCCAGTGGCCTAAGTGCCTCCGAGGGCTGACCCCGGGCCAGACCCAGGGCCACGGTACTTCCTGCGAACAGGAATGGGAAAAACCCATCGGAGAAGGCACTGCAGATCTGTAAGCACTGATCGGAAGCAATCATCCAAATGCCTGAAGTGGGGGGAAAGCACAAACCAATGTGGTGATGGTGGTCGTCAGGTGCCATTCGCCCGGTTCCCCCCCAGCCATCCTTGGAACAGCAGAAGGGAACGCTGCCCCAGCCTCAGTCATTGCTCCCTTCGGAGCCACTGTGTTGGCCCAGCTCATTAAACCGTGCGCACCATGTGGGCTTTGTATAAAGATACACACATGCACACACACGTGTGTGTGCATGAGGAGTTCCGGTGGTGTCTTGGGTTACATGCTGGCCTGCTAACAAGGTCAGCAGTTTGATACCACCAGTTGCTCCTCGGGAGAAAAATGAGGTTGTCTGTTCCTGCAAAGATTTATAGCATGGGAAACCCACAGAGGCAGTTCTGTCTGTCCTATTTAAATACAGACAGACAAACAACTCAAAACCACTGCCATTGAGTTGATTCCAACTTACAGCGATTCTACGAGACAGAGAAGAACCACCCCTGTTAGTCTGAGACTGTCACTCTGTAGGGGAGTGGAAAGCCTCATCTTTGACCTGTGGAGTAGCTGGTGTTTTTGAACTGCTGACCTTGCAGCTAGCAGCCCAATACATCATGTCACTGGGTCACATAGGCTCACTCGGTGGCAGTGAGTTTAGACATGTGCACACACATCAGCAAGGGGTGTGTTCGTAGATACAGATCATCCCTAATTCACAGTATGTTCAAATCACAACAAACCACACTGCCAACCGTCGATATTTGGTTTCTTGTTTGGTTTGGGTCCGGCTTCTGGTAGGAATGTGGAGGGGGCAGTGGCCAAGAGGAAGACCCTGGGTGAGAAAGACTGACACAGTGGCTACAACCATGGGTTCCCACCTCTCTACAATGGTGTTCCATCCTGTTGCCCAGAGACAGCCGCTAGGAGTCAGAGCCAACCGGAAGGCACCTAACGCTGACAATTGTTAGTAGTGGTTACAATGTTAAAATATATTATCTGTTTATGTAATGTTCCACCCCCCAAAGAGAAATACCAAGGGCCTAAAGATACCGATAATAAAAGGCAACAGTAACCAAAATGTTATAAAAGCAAAGTGTTGGACATGGGACAGTCTCAGGAGCGGAACCGTCATTCAGTGGGGAGTGCGTGCGTGCATGTAAGCGTGCCGGCAGAACTGGTCACTGCAGGCCCCTGAGAATGGGGACTGGGAGGCTGGGGGTGGGGGTGGGGGCATTGTTTTCCAGGAACGTTTGCTTTTTCTCTAAGCTTCCTGTGCTGTTGGTGACAGGGAAGCCACACTGTGCAGGGATGAGGGGTGACTGATGGGGTAGAGCACTGAGGTCCAGTCCTGACACCTCCTATCCTGTTCCCAGGGCCTGCCCGCCAGCTCTCCTCTGCTCTCCTCCCCAATTCTCAGGGTCCCAGGGTGGAATCCCTGGAGAAGGACATCATGCTTATTCCTCAAGCAGAGGGTTCGGCGGAAAAGACAGGACCCTCATCGAGGTGGACTGACCCAGTGGTTGCAACAACGGGCTCCAACAGTTGTGGGGACGCCGCTGGACCGGGTGGGGGTTCCTTCTGCTGCACATGGGTCGCTGATGTCGGTGTCAGAACCAACTGGGTGGCACTGAACAGCAGCAGCAGGGCTGAAGCCACTGTCTCGCTATCAGAATCAGGCTCTCTGCCCAGGGGGGCCCTAAGAACTGCTGTCCAGGTGGGGGTTGCCAAGACAAAGCCATTGCTGTTGTGTGCCACCCATTACAACTCACAGGGACACACACACACACACCCAATGCTATCACCATTACAGACGCACATCATCGGGGCCTTTCTCTCATTGAGCATCTGCTGGGTTCACACAGCTGACCTGTCCTCTAGCAGCTAAGCCCCAGGGCGAGAGCTGGGGGAGGGAAAAAAGCCATCCCAGAGGGGTGAGTCTGCAGCTACGAGACACAACTGGGGCTCAAGGGGGTGGCAGGGGGGTGGTATGAATACTGCCTCTCGGGGCTTTTCTGACCTCAAGAGATTGGGAAGTCCTGAGGGCTGGGGAGGGAACAGAGAACCAAGACAAGGCACTGAACATGCATTCCTGACCAGACTCAGGAACTCAGGTTCTAGGACCCCAGGAAGCAGAGGGCAGGCAGGGAGGGTAATGTTGGCAACCCAGCCTCCTGGATGGTGGCCACGTGGTTAAGAAACCCATTCACGATAGACAGTTGTTTAGTGAAGGCTCTTCAGACCACACATAAACTGTGAGGGTACACACACACACACACAAACCGAGAGAAAATGAGGTAATGAAAACAAGGTCAGAGACAACCCAGGAGCAAGGTTAGACCACAAGGGCCAGTTGCTTAATAGCTACTTGGATGGTCAGAGCTTCCCAGCAGCCAAAGGGAAAGGGGAAACGTGGTTTTCATGCTCAGAAAAATCTGTAAGATAAAAAAATTCAAGCTCAAGAGAGGCCCAGCTATTCTTGATGGAGCACAATATTTCTCCCAAGGGACTTCCCAGAGAACCCTTCAAATGGGATTGCTGTGAGCATATCCCCGAGAGCTTAGTTAATAAAAGCCCAAGACCCTGTTTCATGGGCCAGTGACGTCCAGGCTCACTTCAACGTAGGCAGTGTGCTCACCCATAATGCAGTTGGCTCAGCTGACCAGAAGTAACCTGACAAGGTCCAGACTCAGCCTGTGGGTCAGTCTGTGGGAGACGAGGCACCACCGAGTCTCCTTAAGGCCATGTGTGCCTCAACCTAAATTGCCTGGGCTGGACAGATGATCCCTCAGGACCAGTGGTGGAGTGGCGATACCGGGAGAGTGGAGGGAGGTTGGGGTGGAAAGGGGGAACAGATTACAAGAATCTACATACAACCTCCTCCCTGGGGGGTGGGCAACAGAAAAGTGTGTGAAGGGAGATGTCGGACAGTGTAAGGTATGACAAAATAAAAATTTATAAATTATCAAGGGTTCATGAGGTGGGAGGAGAAGGGGGGGGGGGGAATGAGCTGATTCCAAGGGCTCAAGCAGAAAGCAAATGTTTTGAGAATGATGGCAACAAATGTACTTGACACAATGGATGGATGGTGATGAGAGTTGTGCGAGCCCCCAATTAAATGATTTTTTTAATTAGCCTGGGCTCTATTGGAACGGTCCCCCAGAACTTGCCCCTCCCCCAATAAATATCTGTATGCAGTCTCAAGTCTCTGGGCCCAGGACCGATTCACAGCCCCAACAGGCGGAATCCCTTCTGCAGTCTGGCCAGTGGGAGCAGGTCCTCTCAGACAAGCACTCTGAGTGTGGTCAGTATTTCCAGCTGCTGTCACCATCCGCTGGCCACACTGGGAGCCCTGGGGGCAGCCACGGGCCACAAGTCTCCTCCAGAGGTTAGTCACAGGCCTGAGAGAAGAGGAGGTGGACAAGGGGGTGGTTGAGTGTCCATTGTGGATTGCCTTCTGTTCCCCCCACCACCCCACAAAAATGTGTGTTGTGAATCATAGCCCCTATATTTGTGGGGATGGGTGTCTTTGTTGTGTTAATGTAGCAGAATTTCTGCAGAGCTTGTCTTAAAGCAACCTCCGGAGACATACGCGAGCAGATCACGCTTAGGGCAGCCATGGGGAGAGGTGGGGGGGAGATGGTGCCACGTGTCCGACTAGGAGCAGACACTCGGGGGAGACAAGGACCATGTTCGGGCGCGAACAAAGCCTCCCTCGCAAGCCTGCGCCCGGGCGTCTGATTCCAGCCTCGTTGACCGAGACAAAGGCGCCCTGGGGTTTGCAATGGTTAAAACGTTGGGCTGCCAACCCCCGGGTCAGCGGTTCGAAGCCACCAGCCCCTCCGGAGGAGAAAGCGTGGCCCCTGGCTTCTGTGGAAATCCCCGCCTCAGAAAGCCTTAAAGCGGTGGGCAGGTCGGCTCTGACCCTTCCACGGCCTGACAATACGGGAATCAATGCATTCGTCAGAGTCATCCCCTTGAGGTATTAGTAACTGAGCCCCTGCCCGCGCTCTGGGGACAGGCGGGCAGGGCTTGGAATCGGAAGTGGCTTCGAGTGTGGGCGTTGCCCAAGGGCGGGGCCTCCTGTTGGCACACCCCAGCCCCTGGGCCAGCCTCTAACACCTGGACCACGCCCTACACTAGCACCCACAATGTTGTGTCCATTGCACTCGTAGAAGAATGAGTGACACGGAGTGATACACTGTAGAGACGGGGTGCTTCTTACCTTAGATGAATGCTAACAGCAAAGTCAGCCTTGTAACTCGCTCTGCACTGACACAACAGGGTTCGTTTCCACATTAAAGGGGCGGGAACCTTTCCTGAGCTCCTCCTTTTCCTTTCAGAAGGGCCCACGTTGGGCTGCTGGCGACAGATGAGCAGTTCAAAACCACCAGGCTCTCCGGGGAAGAAAGATGAGGCTCTCAGCTCCCGTACAGAATTATTGTCTCATACACTCACAGGGGCAGTTCTACCCTGTCCTGGCGGGTCGCTGTGAATCAGAACTGGCTCAACAGTTGAGTGCTTTGTTCTGTTTTTAAGAGAGCAAGGGGTGCCCTTGTGGCGGAAGTGGGTTATGTATTGAGCTGCTGTGAGGTCACTAGTTCAAAAGCACCAGCTATTCCACAGGAGAAAGATGGGGCTTTCTCCTCCCCTAAAGAGTGACAGTCTCACACCTGGCCCCAAAGTCTAATTTTGGTACTCCCTCAGGACTTCCTTGCTCTGCTCCCCTTGCCGTTCTGTTGCACGCCCTTAGTGTTTTGCCTCAGTGTGGTGGGGTCAGATCTGGTACAATTCCTGCATTGTGTCTCCAATGTTGTCCCCCGTAAGGCTAGGGGTCAGTGAGAGATGTGTCTCATAGTGGGGCCGGCCATATGGTCCTCTCTGTGCATTGGCTGCTCTGAGCAGGAATATCGTCCTCAGAGCTTGGTGGGCCAGGATGTGCTCCACTCTCTCTTCCTCCCCCTTCATTTGCTCCTGTGTGCTCTTATCAGACATGTCCCTCTCCCTGA
>NW_022103958.1:5618068-5626983 GCF_000313985.2 Echinops telfairi | reverse complement strand
GGATCGCTGAAGACAAACCGGGTGCATAAGCAAATGTGGTGAAGAAAGATGATGGTGCTCGGCTATCAAAAGATAGTGTCTGGCGTCTTAAAGATAAACAAGCGGCCATCTAGCTGAGAAGCAACAAAGCCCACATGGAAGAAGCACACCAGCCTATGTGATCATGAGGTGTTGATGGGATCAGGTATCAGGCATCAAAGAACAAAAAAATATCATTGTGGATGAGGGAGGTTGCAGAGTGGAGACCCAAAGCCCATCTGTAGGCAACTGGACATCCCTTTACAAAGGGTCGTAGGGAGAAGATGAAGACGAGCCAGTCAGGGTACAGTATAGCAATGATGAAACATACAACTTTCCTCTAGTTCTTTAATGCTCTCTGCCCACCACTATCATGATTCCAATTCTACCTTACAAATCTGGCTAGACCAGAGGATGTACACTAGTACAGATAAGAATTGGAAACAGAGGGAATCCAGGACAGATAAACCCCTCAGGACCAATAATGAGAGTAGTGATACCAGGAAGGTAAGGGGAAGGTGGGGTAGAAAGGGGGATCTACATATAACCCCCTCCCTGGGGGACGGACAACAGAAAAGTGGGTGAAGGGAGACGCTGGACAGTGTAAGACATGACAAAGTAATAATTTATAAATTATCGAGGGTTTGTAAGGGAAGGGGGCTGGGGAGGGAGGGGAAAATGAAGAGCTGAAGTAGAAAGCACATGTTTTGAGAATGATGGCAGCAAATGTACAGATGTGCTTGATAGTGGGACAAGAGGATGATTGGATTGTGGATGGATGTTTGGATTGTGACAAGAGTTGTACGAGCCCCTAATAAAATGATTTTTTAAAGCAGAGTGAAACCCACAGGCAGTGCTAGCCTGTCCTGCGGGGTCGCTATGAGTCGGCATCAACTGGAGGACAGTGAGGTGGGGTTTCGTGTGTGTGTGTGTGTGTGTGTGTGTGTGTGTGTGTGTGTGTGTTCTTCCCTTCCTTGAGGTTTAGCTCTCCAGGTTATTGGCACAGGGTCATAATGACTGATCACTGCAATATCAGAGCTAGGAACACCCGAGATCGCCAAAGCAGCCAAAACACCTGCGGGCACATGGTGCGTGCTCACGTGATCTGAAGTGGCGCTGTAATCGGGGCATCGGGCCAGCTCGGGCCAGGGCTCAGGAGTTAGGCCAAAAAGTACACGAGCAGGGTTTGAGCCCTGTATGTTGAACTGGGTTTGCCAAAATGAAATAAATGCTTTTGTTGGGGGATATTAGTATGAAAAACAGATTCCTGCCGGACCCCGGCACAAGAGAGAGTGTTAGAGGGCGGCATTTGGGAACCGCCCCGACCCTCTCTGCCCCACGAGTGACGCCGCTCAGGGAGGCCTCCTCCTGCATGCAGGGTCCTCCAGCTCTGAGGCCTCCGTTGTCCTTACCGAGGGACGGGGACCACGACCGCAGAAGCTCTGGGTTGTGAGGCAGAGAGAGGAAGTGTGATTTTAGTGGCTACTCAAAAGCGACGGGACCCTGGGGGCGGGCCCCCCAGGTCAGCAGCAGTTCGAAACCACCAGCCGCTCGTCGGACGAAAAATGAGGCTTTCAGCTCCTCAGAAACACACAGGGCCAGTTTACCTGGTTCTATGCCTTGATTCTGCCCAGCAGGCAGTGCTGCCCTCCATCCTGAAATGTTAATGGTTACACACACACACACACACACCCCTCCCAGCCTGTGGGACTGGTGGCCCTCACGGTTGGGGCTGCAGAGACCTGGCTGGGGGGAGGCCGACGCCTTGCGGGTTGGCTGTGGCTCAGTCGGCCCCGCCAGGCCCAAGAGGAAAGTTTTCCCAGCAACGGGAAGATTGACTGGCCGCCTAGCCAGGGCCCAAGGCCACAGTGTGGTCAGCTCCTCCAGGAGGAGGGAGGAGTCAGTTGCTGTTCTGTGTCTCAGCCTGGCCTGTGGTAGGCGGGACTCTCCTGAGAGGCCCTGTTTCCTGCCCCCCCCACCCCCCCACCTTCCCAGGCCTCCAGCCACCACAGCCAGAGTTGGAATACTACTGAGGCCCCACCCCCCTGGATCCGGCCTCAAGGATGAGAAAAAAACATCCACAGGAGCTGAGTGCTGGTAGCTGCTGACAGGACAATGAGGGGCTGGGGGAGGGGTGTCTGTCCCTGGATCCCTGTGTCTCCAGTCTCGGGTCACCTGCCGCTGAGGATCATGGGTGAGACTGGCAGGGGTGTGGAGGGGACCAGACTCCCCTGAACGGTTGGGTTATAGCGCTGAGGGCAGGGGGGAGTAGGGGACAAGTTACAAAAGGTGACTGGGAGCTGACCACCAGTGTGGCACCCAGCTCTCACCCAGAGGTGCTGACCACATGCTGGGCATCATCACCACCTTTCCCAGGCAAGGTGTGCACCACTGGCCCATGGCAGAGCCAAGATTCAAACTCAGCTCCCAGGAGCCCCAAGCCCTGGTCCTAACCCCAAAGTTGAAGTCCCCTGGCTGAACCCAAGAGCTAGAGCATCTCATAGCATCTGGAGGCTGGAGGGGAGGGGCATGGGGAGGGGGAGGCCCCCAAGGGAGAAGCCCCCGCCCCACCCGGAAGAAGCTTGAGGGGGGCCTGAAAGTGACCTCCAGGGCCTGGGCCAATGAGCAAAGGCAGCTGTGGGCTGGGCTGGGCCCGGGTGATGGGCGGAGCAGGGAGGGAGACCAATGTTCTGGGGAGATGGGGCTGGGCCGCAGGGGGTGGAGGGCGCTGTCACCTGGGAAAAGGAGGCCCAGGCAGCTAGCACTAGGAGATCAGCAAGGGAGGCCCGAGGGCTTTACCTGGATGCTCAGACCCTGGGTCCCACCACACCCATCTCCTCAGGGCATTTACCCCTCCAAAACAGTCCCCGGGTCCAAGGGGCTGTCTTCTCTGCCCAGCCCAAACCCAAGGCCCAGTCCACAGCACACCTCTGCCAGGCAGCTGTCCCCAACCTCAGTCCCCACCCCCCACCCCCTTCTCTCCACCTTTTCCAGGATGCCTGCAACCTTCCTGGCAGCTTGGTAGGGCTGTGGCACACCCCTCCTGCGCAGGGGGCTCTGTCCCCAGCTGGACAACATCCAGGATTATTGGGGAGCTCGGAAGAGGTTGTGGATATGGGCAGGCCCAAGGGGGCTGCGGCTGACAAACCACAGGTTCCAGGTCCAGGCTAGAGAAGTAAAGGGAGGGTTGAGGGGAGTTGGTGGCCAAGGAGCCTAGGAAGGGCCATCCCTCACGCAGAACACCAATGTCCTCACACCAGCTGGCCTGGGAGCATTCAGAATAGGGCACGGGGGCTCGGGCTCAAGGCGGGGCCCTAAGCCTGGGGTTACCACAAGCCCACAGCTGGTTCCTGTAAGGCTCTGTTTCCCGGGACAGCAGCATTAGACATCAGGTGGGTGTCTCTACCTGCCCTCCATCCACAGGGACCTCCACCATTAGGTGGACAGTGGCAGCTGCCCCTGAGTGCCTGACACCCTGTCACAGCCCTGCCCTGCATCTCATTGGAGCCTCCCCTGAGCCTAGCAGGTAAGGATGACAAAGGTGTCCACTGCTCAGGTGAGGGGCCAGGGCTCAGAGGGCTGAGCTGGTTTGCTCACACAGCCAGCCTGTGCTATAGGAGCAGGCTGAAACCCGGCTTGGGGGGCCGGGGTCTTGGTAGTTTAAGATAAGTATATACAGGGGGGGCTTCAAAGTTCATGGGGGAAAAAATCCATTATCTTTTCACTCCATTTGTCCATGAATTTGGTGAAGCCCCTCGTGTGTGTGTGTGTGTGTGTGTGTGTGTTGGGGAGGAGGGGTGTCTTTCCCTTCCTTCCCCACTCTGACCTGCTGCAAACCACCTTGTTCAGCTCTCCTCAACCTGGAAATTGTCACAGGCACCCTGGAGTCGACCCCCTCATGGCTGCCCCATGCACAATGGATGGTCATTGGCTTCTTTTTTTAAGGAGCTCACCCAGTCCTTTCTTTCTAGTCTAGAAGTTTCCTCCTGTGGGAACTCTGTGGAAACCTGTTCCCTATCACAGCAACAAGGGAGCCTCGGCTGGCAGCTGGGCAGAGGCTGCCAGAGTGACTCCAGGTCTCCCACTGACCCACCACTGCCCCCAGGGCAGTATCAAAACCTGTTGCCTTCCGCTCGATCCTAACTGCGGTGGTCCTGCAGGGCAGAGTAGAACTGCCTCGTGGGATTTCCAGGGCAGAAAGAGCCCTGATGGCATCGTCGTTACGCACTGAGCTGCTAACTGCAATGCCATCAGTTCAAGACCACCAGTCACTCCATAGGAGAAAGATGAGGCTTTCTACTGTCCTGTAAATAGTCACAGTCCCAGAGACTCGTGGGGCCAGTCCTCCCCTCTCCTATAGGGCCACTGTGAGTCAGCCTCACCTCCACGGCAGTGGTTTTCAGTCTAATTTTACAAAAGCAGATAGACGCATCCTTCTCCCAGAGGGACCAGTGGGTTCAAACTGCTGCCCTTTTGGTGAATTGCCTCGCTCTCAGCAGCCGCCGCACCACCAGGATCCTAGCAGAGGGTAAAACCCAGGCACCCAGGGGAAGGGGGTTACCCACACCGCCCAGAACAGGTGAGGGACTTCAGTGAACTCTTGAACATAAAGCCTGAGAACATCGTAACTAATAATCATTCCAGAACGATCTTCAGTTACCTCTGGAATGCCGGCATCAGACTTGTTTGTTTGTGTGTCTGTCTGGTATCCTCATCTGCCCTACAGAATCCAGGAGGGAGAAAACCAAGCCCTCCCCTCCCCCCCGCAAACCCCCAACTCACTGCCCTGCTCACCTCTGAGGGACCCCGGACACAGACTCCACAAGCACCCGGAGCAACTGGGTGACCAGCAGCCAAGGCTCGGGACTCCCTCCACCCCAGAGGAACGCAGAGACGGGCAGAGATGGGCTGTGCCATTTCCCCCACCCCAGAGAAGGAGGAGCTGGCGTCCGGACAATTCCCAGCCCACAACCTTCCAGCGCTAATCAAAGAGCAAACACAGAGAGGGAATCTCTAAACATTTAGAAAACGCAAGAACCCGGTGCCCCACTCGGCACCGTGGGGATTTATAAAGAACAAATCATGCCTGACAAACTTGATAGCTTTCTTGATAGAATTACAAGACTGGTAGATGAAGGAAATGCAGGCAGGGTAATATATCTTGATTTTTAGCAAAGCATTTGATACAGTGCCTTGAGTAATCTTACAAAATTAATTCAAACAGACTGGGCCCGAAGCACTTGTCACCAGGCCCCAAAGCAGAAGAGGGCAGGCAGGGCCAAGGTGGAGGTGCAGGCCTGGGGGCTGGGGAAGAAAGGGGCTCCCGGGGAGGCAGGGCTGCCAAGACCCTGTGGGTATTGGATCAGATCTTATCTAACATCTTCATTAATGATCCTGAGAGAGGGAGTAAACAGCCCGTTAATGAAATTTGCAAAGGATATTAAACTGGAAGGTGTTGTGAACACCAATGAGGGCAGCAAAGTGGTCCAGAGAGCCAGGCAGGGGAGAGAGGAGCTCAGCAAGAAGTGGAAAGTGGGGAAGGGAGTGGGCGTGGTGGGAGGGGCGGGGAGTGCTGTACTGGTAGGCATCTGGGTGACTTGGAGAACCAGGGAAGAAATTAAGAGTGTGCTTGGGTCTGGGGTGAGCGACGAGGGCCTGCAAAGAGCCTGCAAAAAAATGGGTGGATCTCAGTTTTGCCATCTGTCAAACAGAATGAGCAGCGGCAGACGTGAAGGGTGGCCATGACGGAGAACTAGGACACTGGGAGCTGGAGCCCACCTTACAGAAGAGGGACGGGGGACACGGAGGGCAGGCTGGGCGGGCCCCCTGAGCCTCCCTGACAGGCACTGCTGGGGTAAGCCAGTGGGGCAGTATCATTATCAGTGGGTGGCTCAGTCTGGGAGCCCGGCTAATTGGCTTCGTGTTGGGGGCACTTCATGGTGGAGGTGACGATCTGACAGGGGGATGGTCTCTTAGCGTTCTAGATCCCCCTCTGGCTGGTCACCAGAAAGGAGGTCCTTCTCCAGCAGATGGACCAGCTTCACTGTCGCAGTCCAGCAAGGTGGCCTGTCCCCTGGCCCTTCTGGCTAGGTGTCCAGGCTTGTAGCTACCTGTGCCTGCCTCCATTTCCTCCCCCAGCTAAATGGGGACAGTAGCCACAGCACCGGCCTGTGGGGTTGTTGGGACAGTCAAAGGTGTTAGTATACGAAAAGAGCTTAGAACACTGTATGGTAGGTGTGCAGTTAAGTGTGATTATTAGTCATTAATTCTGGAGCTGGGAAGAAACTCCCTCCCTAAACCAAAGCGCTCTCTCTCTCTCTCTCTCTCTCTCTCTCTCTCACACACACACACACACACACACACACACAGCACCTGAATCCTCCTTCTGTGTCCTGACAGGAGGTCCTGGCATCTGGTAGGACTGGCCTGTTACCTTCCTAGAAAGTCCCCCATCCCTCTTTGGCTGATTATCAAAGAGAAGGTGCTTCTCCAGCCAGATGGGCCAGCCAGGCTCTCCAGGGTCAGAACAGGTGGTCTGTCCAGCCCCCAAACCCTTCCCTCTGGCCTCTGAGCCAGAACCTCTGCCTAGACCTCCCCGCACCTCCCCTTGTGCCCCACTCACCAGGAGACTGAGACCCCCCAAACACCAGTCCATGTTAGGAAACCGCCTGGCTTGGGGCATTTGTTCCCTACGTTTCCAGGACAGGTGGAGTCCAGACAAGATCCAGGCTGCCTCCCACAGTGGCCAGTTTTCAGCCACCTAAGTAAACATGCTCTGAGACCAGAGAAAAACAGCTGATTGGTTCCCAGCTGGGGAGGCACTGGAGCTGCTGGGAAGCAGGAGCCCATCAGGCCAGATGCCAGAGGAAGGAACCAGTTAAGCCTGACAGGGGAGTCCCCTGTCTGTCCCCTGAATAACTAATGCCTGGGGCTGAGTGCTTGTCACAGCAGCGTTCTAAGCCCCTTTTGTCTACAGAACACATTTGACCCTGAACCAGACACAGCCTTTTGAGGTCGGTGCCTTGACTTTCCCCATTTTGCAGAGGAGAAAACTGAGCCACAGACAGGTAACTAACTACAAGCCCTGGCTCCCAGACAGAAGGCCCGAAGGAGAAGCAGCAGTGGAGAGGCTCCCCCAAAAGGGGGACCCAGGTGGGTGGAAGAGGCGGCCCCTCCTGCATGGAGACCCGTGCCTCATCTGCTCACCACCACCACCACCACCACCACCACAGGACTTGCTCCAACTCCCACCCCACTTGTGGATTTTACTACGTTTCTCTTCTCCCCCCACCACTGCCTGCTACACCAAGTCCTCTGAACAAGTCTGTTTCCATGGAAACCATACAGTGACTCAGGGTTTCGGGACCTTCTCTGAACCAGATTATGACTATCAAAAGCTCCCTCCTTGAACCAGTGCGGAGTGGAGTTAGGAAAGTAAAGAGAGACCCACGGTGGGCAAAGGAGGAAGACCAGGGGCGGCTGGGCAAGGGGAAGCCAGGAGGGGACCCACCTGCTACCCCCACATCCCAGGGCGGGCTGGCATCTGGGCCCCCTGCGGGGCGCAGATGTGCTGTTCCCTATGCAGCCAGCACCCTCTCCCTTCCTCCAGAGCTTGGGTCCTAGGGTTGGGAAGAGGAGGGGGTGGGGGGTGAGGCCCCCCACTTCCTGTCAAGGGACCCGCATGGAACAGGGGTGGACAGGGCCAGTGCAGGGGGAAGCCGCCCTCTGCGGAAGTCCCTGTCTGCTCAGGCCAAGGTAGAAACCTCTGGTCCAAAGCACCCAACCACTCAACAGAGGGAAATGTAGACTTTCGGGGAGAAATGTGTTTCTGCTTTGAGAGGAAGAGGCTGGCTTCTGGGCCAGGAAAGGGGGGTGACCAGGCTCTTGGAGCCCCAGCAGGGTTGGGGGCTGGTGAGCGGAAATGGCCTCTCATTTCCACAGCCCTCTCCCTCCCCAGCCTGGCCTGACCTCCTCCGGCTGGACTAGAGACAGCGGCAGGGACAGGAAAGTTTGCAACACCGGCCTCCCATCACCACCACCACCACCTCCCCAAGGGGGTCTAAGGCCCCAGGGCAAACCGGCCCCTCCCTCCCCCAGCGGCTCCCTGGGGACCCAGGAGGGAGGGAGGGAGGGGAAAGAGATGGTTGGGGGCTCGATACCTCCCTGGTGAGTCATGCCGGTGACAGCACTTGGAAAGGGGAGCAGGGTCACCGTGTCACCCGAGAGTGCCCCCTGGCTGCTGAGGGCCTCAGAGCCTGAGCACTGTCTGCACAGGTCAGGTCTCTGCAGAGGTAGCCCAGCCCGCCTCAGGGCCCCAAGAGCAAGCAAAAGTGCGAACCTGCTGCCTGGAGCCTCCTGCTTGGCCCTGACACGGACTGGATCCCTTAGCTTGTCAATGCAGCTAGCTTCCCAACTCGGGGGCCACAGCCTGGCCCCTCTGCCCCCTGCTCCTGCCAGCGCTCCAGAAGACGGGGTTGACTCTGGGCTCTGCCTCTGTCAGTGGTCTAAGCTCACCCTCTGGCCAGCATCAGGAGTGGTGGACCCCAGGGTTTGAGAACACCAGAGATGAGGTGTCCAAGCCTGGGGAAGGAGGCCCTGTGGGCGGAGGTGGGGGTGGTGATGTGGCTGTGCTATCGGAAGTTAGGCTGCTGTGCCCACCCTAGGGTGACCCTTCGGTCTTACTTCCTCCGGTAACTTGGCCTTTTAACCCCTAGCGCCCTGACTACGGCTACTACACACGGTAACTGCGAAAGCAAGTAGAGTCAGCCTGAGCAGAAGGAGGGCTAGCTCCCAGAGTCCTCTCCAGAGAAGAGAAGAACGGTGGATTTGGCTGCCCAAATTGGTGCGGGGCTTCCCGGGCGCCCTCCGCACCCACTGGCGGCCCCGGCCCCGAGCGG
>NW_022103958.1:5614714-5616227 GCF_000313985.2 Echinops telfairi | reverse complement strand
CCCAGGAGCACACACACCCTCCCTGCACCCCAGGCCCAGCCCAGGAGCACCCTCCACCTCCACTTCACTCTGCAAGTGTAGACAAGAGAGTCCCTGCCCTGCTCTAGTTGTCCCTCTTGTACCCAAGGGTCAAAGAGTGACTTACTGGAGAGAGGGGGATCTTGGATTGGATTTGTGAGCAGCGGGGGCCTTCTTGACCAAACCACCACCCGTTGCTGGCACTTGGGATGGCATTCCACAGCTGCTGCCGCCCTGAGGTGGTGGTGAGCAGGGGGCTCAGCGGCCAGAGCTGGGGCACCTTGTGCATTCATTCTTTCAATGCACCAATATTGACTGAGCTTCTCCAGCAGGCCCGCTGGGGCCGCCCTGCCTCCCTGTGGCTACACAAAACCAATGGGCTCCTGACCACCTCTCCGAATGGGGGTGGGAGGGAACAGGGAACCTGCAGGCCCACACCAGGTGATCCGTGGTCCCTGGGTCGGAGGCCGCCGCAGGGAAGGGCAGCTGGGCCACCTCCTGTGTCCTGAGCAGCAGCTGGGCCCCTGCGGGGCCGGTTTCCTCATCCTGGTCCTGGGCAGGCATGGAACATCACCTCTGACTTCCAGCTGCAGCCTCTGGGCAAGGGTGTGGGGGGCCATGGGCGGATCGGAAGCCCTCTGAGCCTGCTTGATGGATTCCTCACCAGGCCACCCCACACACACACACACCCCAGCCCAAGTTATAGTCGGCGTGGGAGAGTGGTTAGCGCACAAGCTTCCAGAGGACTGCTGTGTCTCTGAGCCTTTTGAAGGGAGGCTCTCCTTGGCCACCAGATGATTTGCAGCCTTGGGAAAACAACAGGGCAGTTCTACTCTGTCGTCTGGGGTCCCATGGGTCCCACTCCATGGCAGTGGGTTGGCTTTGGGTTTGGTAGCTTCTTTGTACTTCCGTTTCTTCATCTGTGTGCAATTGATGGTAAACAGCCGGCCGCCTGCTTAATAGTGTGTTAATAGAGGCTACTCTTGGCCAGTTGATGCTCAGGGAGGCCAGTAAAGAACACACTCACTCTGCGCTTCTCTCGGGAACTTGGGGGCGCTGAGGTTGTTGAGAGAGAGTCTCTTCACCCAGAACCAGACGGGCTAGAGGCCCCTGCCCCAAAGGTCCCACCAGACCAAATGGTCATTTATCTTGGTCACAACTGCAGGCCCAGCTATCACATAGGCACAGGCCCCACAGCTCAGCCCCAACAAAAAGGAAGTGGTCAAGCTCATGTTCCAGCCCTATGCACCCACCCCCCTCAGTGCTGATTTCAAGATGAGCCCCCACTCCACCCCAACCCAGGAATGGCAGGAGGCCAAAGCAGCATGCGGACATCTCAGCAGCAAGTATTTTACGTTTCCACCCCTCAGCTGTCTCTGCACAGAAACAAGCTCTAGCATGCTGGGCTGAGCTATCAGAACCTTCCCTTTCCCCCAGAGCGAATCCCTCCCACCCCCACCCCACCCCACCCCTTCACTCACCCCAAATACCTCCG
>NW_022103958.1:5607866-5614614 GCF_000313985.2 Echinops telfairi | reverse complement strand
CCTGCCACTACCACCACCAAGTTCCCAGCCTGATGGGAATAGACAGGGCTTACAGAAAGCTTTCTCTATCTCACACTCTCTGGTCCAGCGCCTCATTTTTCAAATCCTGGTGTCTTTAGGATGGGGAGGAGGGAAATGTACATCTGGCTGACAGCAAAAGATTTGGTGTTGGCTGTAATGTAAAAACGAAGTGGAATTCGGATTCGCCTTTCTTTTCTTTTTTTCCCCCCTCCATTCTTTCCCTTTTTGATCAAGAGCATTTAAATTCTGAGAGTAGACGCAAGACCCAGAATGCCCCAGGTGACAAGCGCCTGCTGGATACACACTCAATGTGACCCCGATGCTATAGGGGAAGGACAGGGTGGAGGAGAGAGACAGGGAGACGGGAAACAGAAACCTTGTGCTCACAGGATGATGCAGCCAAGAGTCCCCTCTGCAAATGTAATCAAGTCCAAAAGGGAAGTCACAGGGAGGGAGTGCCTCTGAGGGTCAGTCCCGGAGGGCTGCCTGGAGGAGGCGATGGTTACATTGAGGCTTGCTTGAAGGATCCATCCGATACAAATGGGAAAGAGCAGGGGAGGAGTCTGTGAGAAGAAGCACGGGCTAGTGGAGATTAGCTGGTGGTGCAAATGGCTAAGCACCCCGTGCTCATCAGAAGAGTGGTGTTTGAGGACCCAGCCGGAGGCTGCATGCGTGGTAGAGAGACCAGGTGATCTGCTCCCGTGAATATTACCCACCCACCTTCCATGGCATTGTGCTGACCCTGACTCATGGCAACCCTCTAGATAGCCTCGCTCATCTTTCTCTGGAGAAATGGCGGGGCTGAACCGCCAGCCCTGCAGTTCCCAGTTCAGCACTTCCCCAAAAGCACCACCAGGGCAGCGCTACTCCATCAAGATTGAACTCAAACTCGGTGCCGTTGATTCAATTCTGACTCGCGGGGACCCTACAGGCAGGACAGAGCTGTCACCACCACCATCACCCCACCCACCCCGCCGTGGCTTTCCGAGGCTGTAACTCTTCACCAGAGTCGATTTTCTCCCAACTTTCTCCCAAGGGGCAGCAGGGAGTTTCAAACTGCTGACCTGTGGCTAACAGTTCAATGCCACCAGGACACTCCATGGAAATCGCAGCTGAGAAAATCCTATGGGGCCGTTCTACTCTGTCACGTGGGTTCACTACACGCCATCTCAACGCAAGGGCGCTCAGCAACAACAAACCAAGCAAAGTGACGCATCGCGACCCTATAGGGCAGGGTAGAGCTGCCCCTGTGGGTTCCCAAGACTGTCACTCTGGACAGGAGGAGACAGCCTCGTCTTTCTTCCTCAGAGCAACTGGTGGTCTTCAACTGCTGACCGGGTGATTCGTAGCCCAACTCGAAACCCGCCAGGGCTCCGCCACCGATGACGCCGACGCCGGCAGGGAGGCTCACACGAAGGGCTAACCTTAGAGGCCTTGCCAGTGTGCAAACACTGTGCTATGTGGCGTGTGTGCGTGAATGATGTCCTCTCATTCTCAAAACAACTCCGTGATCCTGGCACCACCGTGCCCATGACGCCTGAGCAAACTGAGAAGCCAAGAGGCGGGGCAATGTGCTCGGGTTTGCAGGCTTCCTGAGTACTGCCGGGAGGCTTTGACCCAGAACGCCTGGTTTCCCATGCCCATGGCTTAACTGGTCCTCCACGTCGTGTCCTGCCACCTGGGCACAACTTGGTAGGGAGCCTGCAGGTAGACACAGGAAGCCACTGGACTAGGGAGGGTAGGGACAGGTGGCAGGGCCCCGCCCCTGGCCCTCCTGAGGGACACTCGATAGGCTGGTTCCTCTTCTCCCCTCAGCCTGCAGGGGTATTGGAAATTGGTTAAGGGATTTGGGGGCTTGAGATTCCAGCTTTTTAATATATCTCTCGCCCGTCCACGCTGCGGCGGTCTGTAACCACCCACCTCGTTATTTTCGTCTGTGCTGGGAGATGGATGGCCCAGGCTCTGATTTAAGATTGGCCGCTGTGATCCTGATTTCTAGTGTCTCCCAGGGGATGCGGACAAGGCCGCACGTGTGCAGAGGACGCCTCCTGGCTACTCCCAAGGCAGCAGGTGGAGGAGAGTCCCGGCCAGAAACAAGGGAGCCTCTGTTTCCCCGCCAGGTGAGGAGGTGGCGGGGATGGGGAGGAGGATGCCCAAACAGGGATCGCGTTGGGGGGCCTCTCAGGGGAGAACCAAACCAACTTCCTCTTTTCAAAGATGAACTACAGTGAGGTGACGTGACTTTGCCCAGGCCACACAGCAAGCGAACCAGGCTCCAGAACTTTGAGGAAAAGATCTCGTACCCCACCCCCCACCCCCCCACACACACCATATGGCCCTGCTCTGGGTAAAGTCTTCTTCTGGATGCATCCACACCAAACTCGTTACCGACTCTGACTCCCGGGAACCCTGTCGGAGGCTTGACAACCTGCTTCCGTAAAGCTAGGCCTCGTATGCTGTCACATTCCTCCAAGATCACAACAACCCTGTATCACAGAACAGAGAGTCCCCTTAGGACTTCCTGGATGTAATCTTTATGGGAACAGAATGTTCACCATTTCTTCCAGAAGCAACTTAGGTCACTGTGAGTCAAAAGTATCTGTGACGTATGCACACCCACACGCACACACAAACTATAGGCCACACACAGCTGTGTCATCTAAGAGAGGTGGCGTGGCCACTTGAACAGATACACCAACTTGAGTGGCATCGTAGGTATGAGTTGGGTAGCTAACTGAAAAGGTCAGCAATTTGAAACATCCCCCCTCCCCCGCACGCCTCCTGTGTTCTGAGAAAGATGAGGCTCTTGTCAAGCAAGAGGGACGGTCTCAGAACTCACAGGGGCAGTTCTAGCCGGCCTACGGGGTCTCTATGAGTCAGAATCGACTGGATGGCAGTGGACTTGGTTTGACATAAGACAGTGCGTGTGTATGTATACGTGGACAAGCATATATGTTTCCCCTCATAAAATCCCCAGGGGCTGCTGGGTCCTGAGCTTTCCTCACCAAACCACCATGACTCCTGTTGGCCCTTTCTTTCCTGCCCCAGCAGGTGCTGCAGCCCAAGTTCCTGGGAGGGGTGACTCCCACACGGGGATATCATGTCCCTCCCAGTCACCGATAGGTACGCCGATAGGAACATCTGTAGTGCTCATCTGCTCCCGCTCTAGAACTTGTCAAAGGCCCAGAGGTCACCAGGAGGAATGTCCCTGCCTCACTAAATGAACCCTGGTGGGGACACTCATGGCCAAGACAGGCTGACTCTCGAGTGCTCCCAAAGCCCACACACCTCAGGCTGCCAGAGGCAAGGCCAGTCTCACCCCACACTCCCACCCCCAGCACTGGCAGCCCTGGGCCCCCAGGACTCCAACACAGGTCTGCTGGTGTCCATCCGTCTTCTCCCAGGGCCTCTCTATAAGCGCTTGTCCTACTAGGGGCTGCAACCTCTGACCCTTGCCCTTAAAGCCACCCCAAGGGGGGTCCAAGGAGGGTCTGAGATAAGGGCACTCTCTTTGGAAACACTCCCAGCCAAAAGTCCCCCACCTCTCCCCTTCAGAGAACTATGGCTTCCAAGAACACCAAATGCAAACAGCCCTGCAGGGGGAGTTAACACAAACGCCTGTTGAAACGAAGCTCTCTGTGCTCCTTCCACTAAGTAGCAGTCGGCTTCTCAGCCTTGCTGGGCCCCCCCGGGAGGTGGGACAGCAGGACGGCCTCAGGGCATGGAGGTAGCACACACCCCATCCCCAAGCTCCCTCTTCCCTCCTGTGGCCTCACATGGTCTGACCAGATCTCCCCAGGGCGAGTCTCATCCAACTCACCAACATGCAGGGTGGAAGAAGTGGTCAGGAGGAGGCCAGATGTCCACTTTCAGGCTGCCCTCTGAAGCGATGCCCAGCAGAGACGGCCTTGGCTCACCACTCTCTGGCGATGGCCACGTTCACCTGGTAGCCCAAGGCCCTCGGGGAGTCCAGGCTGGGAGGGAAACCACAGGGCATTCCCGAGCAGGGCCCAGTGTTTCTCCGGCCAGAGCCTACCTGTGGTGGAGGCCCATAAGTGACGCTGAGAGAAGGCTCCATCCCTCGGGCTCCCCGCCCCCACACACCCGACAGGGGGTGTGCTGAGACACCAGCCCAGAGCAGTGATGAGACAGATGGGCCAGCCGACCTCAGGGGGCCGGCTCAAAGGCCCCAAGTCTGATCTAAAAATATGATCCGTTGAGCATCTCGCAGGCCCTGGGGCTGGGGAGGTGGTGGGAGCTGGGGGCGGACAGCAGAGCAGGATTGTGGGCTGCAATTAACATTCCCATCCTGGGTACTTCCCGGGTCTTGGCAGGGCTGTTTCCATGGAGAAAAGGGCTGCCCTGGCAAAGCCTGGCTCAGCCTTTCCCCTCACCTGCCCGCAGAGGCTCGGCCTCTGGGCCAGGCTGTGAGAGCAGGCAGGGCATACGGTCCAGCTCGGGTCCCGGTGAGGTACAGGTAGAGCCCCAAGGGACAACAGCCTCGTCTCTGTGGCCAGATGCCCAAACTGGTAGGACACAGGCTGAGGGACCCAGGAGACAACCCAGTGGCATGTCCTGGGATCGTGGGAGGCCACCCAGGGCCCAGGGTCTGGCCTACTGGATGGAGCAGCCAAGAAAAGAAGGCTAGCCTGTTCTCTTCAGAGGCAGGAAGAAAGTCAAAGTCAAAGTCACCACCCCTTCATAGCCCTGCTTGTTCTCTCTCCCCTACTTCCCACTAGCCCCCCGAGTAGCCCCTGCCTGCTCTACCTCCTACCCTCATCACCCCTCTTGCCTGCCCTCACCTCATGCCTGTCCCTGCAGCAGACCCTTGAGGCCCTGTCCCATCTGGTGCCCACGGTGGGCGGAGGGAGCGGTAGGCCAAGAGGTGGATAGCCGGCTGGTCCCGGAGGGGCTCAGCAGGCCACACAGATAAACCTCCGTGCCAGTGCTCAGGAACTCTGCCTTCACAGGCTCGTCTCAGAGAGGGCACTGTGAGGCCTGCTTCCTGAGCCAGCTACCGGGCCTGGAAACTTCAGGAGGGCAGCCAGCTCCTCCCCCTGGCCCCCAGGCTGCCCACATTCATCACCCCGGGAAGAAGAGTAGGGACAAGTCGATATTCCGTGTCCACTTCCTTTCTCTTGCCCTGCCTCCCTCCGTTCCTCATCTGCAGGCAGCGCCAGCATTCAGGAGCTGGGGGTGGCAGGAGCTTGGGAGGTGTCCCCTGGCCTAGCCCCAGGCTAAACTGGGGCTCCCTCCCTCCGCCTTCCCTCCCTTGGGGTGGGGGTGGGGAACAGGATGAGTGTCTGCCAGGTGTGGCCGGCCTTGGTCAGGGCCCATGGGCACCTCCCGCTGGACAGCCCAGCCCTGGTCAGTGCCACACTGGCGGCGGCTCTGGGAACTCGGCCGGGGACAATGGGCCCATTCACAGCAGGCTGGGCTGTGCACAATGACCCTCTTGGTCTCTCTGGGCGGCTAGACGGTGTGTGAGGGAAACTGCGAAGGGGAGAACCAGAGAACAGCCCAAGGTAACTGGAGAATGTAGTTGGAGGTGGGGAGAGCACACCCCTCGGGGCACCACTGGCGTCTGCCCTTGGCTAAACAACCACGTGCCAGGCCCTAGGCTGGCCAGACCACCACCTAGGCTGGCCATTCTTCACCACCGGAGACTCTGTTCGTCCCCACGGAAGTGCCACAATCTACTACTGGCAAACGTGGGAGCTTGGGAGAAGGGCACTGCATGTGGTCAGCCCTGGCCTCCAAGGTGTCTCTGGGCGGGTTTGAGCTGCCAGGTCTTTCTCTCTGCAGTCCAGCTCTCGCCTGCTCTGCCCACCCGGGGAGCCTGTTCCAACAGAGTCCCCCATTTTCAGGAACCTGGGGGTGGGGTGGTAGAAATCAGAATATCAGTGACTTCCTGAGTGAGGGAGGACGTTAACTGGGAAGGGACGCGGGGGAACTTTCTGGAATGATGGGGGTGAGGGCAAAGAGAAGCTGTCTGCCCTTCTCGGAATGGGGTGTGGCCACGCGCAGAAGGCCACCACGGACCTCTCCACTGAAGATTTGGCGCAGGTTCGCTGTGTCGCGTCTCGTTTGGCGAAACAGTACACGTGGCCCCGAGTCTCAGCACTCCAAACCAAACACCCTTGCCATCGAGCGGCCCCTGCGCTGTGTGGCCCCCCTGCCACTCTTTACAGGAGCAGAAAGCCACCTTTCTTTCGGGGAGCAGCTGACGGATTCAAACTGCTGGCCTTGCCACTGGCAGTCCAACCTGTAGCCCGCTGTGCCCCCAGGGCCCCCAGGTAGACTAGGACACAGGCATTCAAACAAGTAGGGGGAAGCTGTCCACGGACTGGCCAGATCTCCAACACACTGGTCAATGAGGAAAAGTCTGCAACTACTCTCCAGGGTGGACACGCCCACCGGCCAGGAGCCAAGACCGCTTGCTGGTGGGGCAGGAAGCCCCGGGGCTGGAGGCAAGGGTGGGAAGAAGACTGCCTGGCCATGTGCCCTCTTCCCAGCCCGTGGGATTGAAGTCCATATTCCAAACTTAAGGAAAATCAAATACCAAAGGAGAGCCCACCTGCAAGGATCCCCCAGCCACCAGCAGGCAGATGCTTCTGTGCATTCAGTCCCCAAAGCAAAAGACCTCTCCATCCTCATGCAGCCCCCCTCCAGCCTGTCTCCCTTTGAGCCCAGCCAGGCAGGTGGCGGCTGGCTGTAGTTGCCCAGT
>NW_022103958.1:5603388-5607766 GCF_000313985.2 Echinops telfairi | reverse complement strand
GGGGGGGCAGGTGTGGGTCGGGGGGTAAAGATCATGACTGGGGCTCCACCAGGGATGGTGGGCTGACCATCAGGGGGACTCCAGCCAGGGAGAACTGCTGACCTCTCGGATCTGAGAGCCCACCAGCCTCCGGGCTGTACCCACGCCACACCGCTGCCTTGCACACTCCCTTCTCCATATGTCTCCAGGCAAACTGGACCAGGAAGGTCCTGGAGGAGGACCGGAATGCCACCTGCCCAGCTCAGGTGGAGGTGGCCCAGCAACAGAGCAGCACCAAGTCACTGGCAGAGGAGGAGTGCCCCATGGACAAAGAGTATGTGGTTTCCGGGGGAACAAGACAGATCAGCTTGGTTTGCAGTCCTGAGCTCAAATCCCATCTCCCTCTTTTCCTGGTCAAGTGAGCCCAGGACAGCAGCTTCTCTGTGGGCCTCAGTTTCCTCTTCCGGGAATGGGAACAGTGACGCTTACCTGTGAGTGAGGGCCACTGCGAGAGACCTGCAATTCTGCAATTCTGGAGGCGGCGGCAGCGGCAGTTGAGCCCCCGCCACTGTTATTAGCTGCCTACAGACAAGTGTGGGCCGAACTCATGTAACCCTGTGTACAGTGAGATACAACTGCTACAGGCTAGAGGGGACGCCCGGGTTCCTGACTCACTCTCAGGAGCAAGCCAAGTCTCCCTTCCTAGCCCACTGTCACCTGCCTGCGGGAAGCTCCGCTCAAAGCTGCTCCGAGGCCATAGTCCCTGCCTTGACAGAGGCGCAGGGCCTACACAAGAAGCCGGGCCTCCGCGGGGCCGAGCCCATGGAATCAGTGTTGCGGTGCAGGAGCCACCCCCAGGCCCGGATGGGCACATCTTACATAGAAACCCCAGCCCTCGGGGAGTTCCGTCATCTAAGCCACACTTTATCAAAGTTCGCAGCGTGCAGTGCCACAGGGAATCGGCCAGGAGAGGGGGACCCGGCCCAGCTGGAGCGTCAGGTTCCTTCTGGATTCCTCTCTGCAGGAGGGACTTCGACAAAGTGGGCCCTGTTGCTGGGTTCGGGTGGGAAGGCGAGATCAGATGGAGGCGGAGGCGGAGCCCCCAGGCCCCAGGGCTAGCGTCGTGGTCTTAGGCTGAGAAGCAGAAGTCTCAGGGAGGCACCAAGCATCATCGGCTCTAAGTCTCCAAAGACTTGTGATGAGGTGGAAAACCAAGACCTAGGGCGGTGGGAGGGACAGGTTTCGGGGCCACGGGGAGCTTTCAGCACTCACCAATACCTACCCACCTGGCTTTTCTTGACCCTACCAGTTTACCAGGGTCCAGGGCATCACACCACTGGGGCTGGAGCAAAGGTGGGTGACCTTGCGCAAGTCACTGGACCTCTGGACCACAGGCTATCCTGCCTGAGGGCTGCCCATGCTGGAGCCTCCCTTACCCTGCCGGCATCTCGACTAGTGGCCTCGATTGCCCCCACACTCACTGAGGCGGGCCCCACTGCTGCCTGCAGCCTTGGCTTGGCCGACAGTGCCTCTTCGGCAGGCTGGGGACGAAGGGCCGCTGCACCCATACCCAAAGAGCTCACATTCCACTGTGCCTGGCACGGGGACACAGACAAAGCAGAATATCAGTCATCTGGCAACACAGGGACACACATGCGGGATGAGGTTAGAACTCGAGGCCTTTGAAGGATGTTAATGCTGCCAGGAAAGGGCGGGGAGGGGGTTCCTGAAAGACCCCAAGTGTCCCGACCCAGGCCCACCCCAAGTGTCTCATCACGCTCAGCCTGAGGAGAAGCAAGAAGGTGAGACCAAGAACAGCATCTCTGTTTCACAGGGTGCGCATCCCGGCCGCAGAGCCCCAGCTTCCGGCCTGCTCCCCATCACTCGTCACTCGAGTAATGAGCCCCACGACACTTCCCCTGAACCCCTGGTCAGGAGCAACCAAGAGACGCTCCAGGGTTGCCCCAGGCCCCTTGTTCACTTCCGTGGGGGGAGGGGAGTAGGGCAGGAGGGGGCATAGCAACTGTAAGTACCGTCAGAGACACCAGACCTGGCTGCCTGGGTCAGGCAGAGACATTTGGACCCAGGTACACAAAAGGAGGGCATTGAAATCAGGCCACTGGGAGAGGCTTTGAGAACCCGGACACCTGGGTCAACTCACTGACCTGGTAAGGGGACCTGAGTTAATGACAACATGACATCAGAGGAACCCACTAGTGCTTGCAAACAAGCGTGCGCGCATGCGCGCACCCTCCCAGAGAGCACCCTCCACAGCGCCGTCTCCAGTCACGGGAGGGAGGAGCAGCGGGGAGTGGGGTGCTCCGTCAGACCACAGGAGCCAAGCTCTGACCTTGAACTAGAACCAGGTAACATCACTTCTTACACCGTATCCCTGCAGAGGAAGCCAGGCCTACTCGAGGCCAGCCCCCCGCCCCACCCTCTGACCAGTGGGGCGTCTTCCAGTCCACCCTTGTCATGGGCAGAGCCCAAGGGCCTGGCCTGGCAGACCTTGAGCGAGTCCTTCCTCTTGGGGAGGAGGCTCCCCAACATCCAGTGGGACTGAAAAAAAATGTTTGCTTTCCTCAAATACCGATCATGGCTCTTCTCACCCACTCTCCGCCTCCCCTTTCTGGGGAGGCTGTCGTGGGGATGGACTGTGAGGCGTGGGAAGCACCTGACCACCAGCGGCCCCAC
The DNA here is from genome assembly GCF_000313985.2 of Echinops telfairi. NCBI lineage: Eukaryota > Metazoa > Chordata > Mammalia > Afrosoricida > Tenrecidae > Echinops > Echinops telfairi. Next base: position 5,605,093 of record NW_022103958.1, on the reverse strand, counting down.
CCCCACCCGCCTTCGCTGGCCTCATTGGTTACTGGGAGGAGGAAGAGGTACAGTTAAGCGGAGCCTTGTTACTATGTAACAAGCACATAGTAAACACTCAATAAATGTTAGCTATTATTGTGGTGGTGGCTGTAAGGCTACTACCCACAAGCAGAGACCCCTGCACACACACTAATCCAGGTCCTGCTGCCCCCTCCCCACACACACACACTGCCAGTCACCCTCCCTCCCTCCCCGAGGGCCCCTTCTTCTCAACCGGATAAAACTAAACAAACAACTGGGCTGCAGCCGGGGCTCCGGGCTGACTCAGGGTGTGCAAAGCGTTGGAGCCAGGCATGGAGAAGAGCAGTAAAGCTAGTGGAGGGGGTGGGCACTGCCCCCACCCAGAGAGGACTGCCAGTGGCGGATCAGTAGCTGCTCCAGGGAGGCCTTCTGCCCAACCTGCCCTGCCAGGCTTCCCCGCGAAGATCAAGGAGCCTGGACCTGTGGGAAAGTGTTAGGGTCCCATTGAGATGGTTGGCGGGGTGGGGCCTGGTGGCAAGGTCCTTCCCACACCTGCCTCAAAGTCAGTCCCAGCAGTGGGCCCCTCAAAGGTGACATACCAAGTCCCAGTTAAGATACTGAGCAGCCCTGGCCTCTGAGCAAACCATCTGCAAGCCCTTGCCTTTCTTCACAGGGGTCCTGGTACCTGCTGTGACCCTGGCTGACCTGGGCAGGGACCACAGGGCCATTCCTTGCTCTGCACTCTGCCCACCCTTTGCCCTTTGTGCTCCCATACACACACACACACACACACACACACACACACCACCCCTGCACCAACTCAGAGTCCCTGACCTCCCCTCCTGCCACAGGGGCCAGATGGACAGAGAGACTGGCTCAGTCGTCCTCTCTCCAGCAGGCAGCTAGCAGCTAGGCAGCAGTGCTGACATCTCATCCCCACCGCCTTCCCTACAGGGCCTTTGAACATTACTAGGGACCGCCTCCTCCAGGGCCCCTCCACCCCCCTCCACCAGCACTGTGCCCATGTGAATGCCAACTTGTCTGCCTCTCCCACTAGACTGGGAGCTGCTTGCGGTCAACGGTTTGTCTGATTTGGCTTGGGAGCCCCGAGGTCCCCTGGTTCGAGGTCCCCTGGTTCGGGGGCCCAGCTCCTGGGAGATAATCACCAAATCGTTGCCACAGGAAATCGAGGCCAGCGCTGCCCAGTAAACCAGGTCACCCAACCAACTCTGAGCAGGGTCCCAAGACCCACCCACCCCCTCCCTCAGAGGATGGAACAAAGAAAGGCAGGCGTCACCCTGCACCCGCTGGCACCCAGAGCACGTCAGCCGAGAGCACTGGGTTGCACACAGGCCGGCTGGCTGGCAGCTCCAGCCCCATGTCAGATCGGTACTGAGATTCAGGTGAGGAGGAGGGGACCAGAGCCGTCCACGGCCACATGTTCTTGTGGAGAAAGTGAAGCTACAGATCCACATTGAGCACTCCCCGGCCACTCTGAGACTGCTGTTAAATTCAATTGTTCTCAAAAAAAAAAAAAAATTTCAATTGTTCTCCAAACAGCACTCAGACTCACTCATCCACACTGTCCCCTCAAGGGCTGGGAGCCCCCCACCCCCGCCCCTACCACCAGACAGACAGACCAGCCTGCCCAGGGTGAAACAGTCAGCACCCACTGCTGAGTTAAGGTGCCCAGAATCCACGG
>NW_022103958.1:5598861-5603286 GCF_000313985.2 Echinops telfairi | reverse complement strand
GGGAGCGCAGTGGTTCAGAAGAAGGGATAGATGGAGAGGGGCACCCCCAGAGGATCTTTGGAGACAAGCTACAGGGAAGGCCCTCTGCCCTCTGCCCCTACCACCTGCGTCCACAGGGGTGACAAATGGAGATGGGTCCCTGATTTTTCTGGAGGGATCACTCATTCATTCAACACACGGATGCACTCAGCTAGGGACCTGGGACAGGAGAGTCGATACATCGTCTTGGGGTGGGGGGGCAGGCAATGTGATGGAGGCGGGCAGAGCTCAGGGACTCACCCCGAGCTGACCAGGCTCAGAAGCTGATGAGGCTGAGATTTGGGTCCCCTGGTGACAATGTCCCAGGAAGGGGGAGAAGCCCCCCTCAAGAAAACACTGCTGGGGTCTGAGCCCCGTTGGCCTGTGTGTCCTGAAACGCTGTGAGAAGGTCACCTCCATTCTCGAGTTGGGCCCTTGGCAAGTGGCATCCGTTTATTAGGGTTTATCCTAAGGGACTTCCGTGTCCCTCAGCTCACTCCACCCTCCTTAGTCTCTTACTTTCAAGATAAGCAAGCTGAGGCTTCTGAAGGGATGTGTGTGTGTGTGTGTGTGTGTGTGTGTGTGTGTGTCCATCCACTCACATGCATCTCAGTGTGGGTGGCAAGGCAGGGTCTGCCACTGGACCCGTGTAGTAGTCACCTAATCTGGTATCAATTTAAGGATTAAGAGGGTAGGGGTGGAGTCTAGGCCGTCAATCTGGAGATTGCCAATGAGACTTCTATGTGGGCCTGGCTTCCTGAGAATTCTGGGAAATCTGGTACTTTCCTCCTTTGAGGCAGGAGAGACTCTCTCTCTGCCACACCCTGGGAGACATAGCAGCTGACAAGACACATGGACCCACCCTGATGCAGAGACCCCTGCCAGCACTGAGATGTTTCCAATCCACTGGATCCAAGGACTTTCTACCCACTGGCCTGCAATCTTCTACATTTGGCGTCATTGCATGTGTTTTGTGAGTCTGAAGAGGACTTTATAGATTGGTATCGGCCATATGGGCTAATATCGGACTCGTGGACTTGATCTGGACTGGGCTGGGCTGTTTGCTCGGTGTTCAATTGCTCTTGTATATAAAACTCTTTCTTATACACATGTGTGTGTACATGGATTTGTTTCTCTAGTCTACCCAGACTAACAACCAGCTCACTCCAGAATCTCTGCTCCCCTGGGGAATCTGTCTCCCCAGCTCTAAAGTGGGAGCAATTGTCTGAGCTCTGCAGCCTGATCCCTGAAGCACCTCCTCCCCACCTCCTGCACCACCCAGAGGCGCCCCTGACCCCGGCTTTCCAAGGGTGGGTGCAAAGGAAGATAAACAACTCTCCCTGAGAGGGAAGGAAGAGGCCTCAAGACACACATAGGCTCTGAACCCCCCACCTGCCCAGTGGACTCTCCGCTGCCCTCCCTTCTTGCCTGCCCATCCGAGGGCCTTGCAGGGCAGGCTGTAGTCCTATCTAGGAGCCCGACTGGAAGGCAGCCATGGGCTGGTCATCTCATGCCATAGAGGGAGACTACCTTCTGTCCTGGCATCCAAGGAGCCACCTGCAGGCGACATGCAGACCCAGCCTAAGGACCCCAGGCCTGGGGTGCCCAGCCAACTTTCCGAATCGAATAGGTGAGTCACCTGGGGGCTGTGGCCAGAGGCTTGTGGGCCTCCATGCTGCGCCAAGAAGAGAGTGGCCAGAGGAGGCAGGAGTGGGGCCACCACCACTCTGCTGCATCACCAGGACTGGGATCCTTTCTGAAAGTCAAGTCCAGAGAGGATGGGGACAGGGTGAGGGCCAGTCCCCCTTTCACTCCCTCGGCACAGGGCTTGGGGAGGCCTGGCTCCAGTCAAGGACTGTGGGACCAGGGCCTCCAGGAAGAGGACATAGTGGGCAGGCCCATTCCAGGCAGAGCGGGACAGACGGTGGTGGGAAAGCCTGGCGTCCCTCAGCACCTCCCCTTGGGTCTGGGCCCCAGGCCCAAAGGAAGAAACCCAAGTTCTGGGGGCCTGGGCAGGGGTGGGGTGGTGAAAGGAGGGGCAAGAGGAGACATGCCCTGAGACAAGTCTAGTGGGTCCAGTGAAAATGATGGAGCCTGCTAAGCAGGAAAGGCAGTCCCGGTAGGAAAGGGAACCAGTGAATGAGTCCTTTTCTCCACCCGCGCCCTCCCCCCCCCACACACACACACAAAGCAGCCCCACTTAGATAGAGGATCCTTTCCTGTTGCTCCGGGTCTACCTGCTCTGACCTCCATGAGCCTCCCAGCCCACATGGCCTTGTGAGCTTTCCTTGGTCACTCTGCCCTGCCTACCCCGCCACCAGGCCCCCTCCTCTCGTCCCCTCCTCGAGGACCACAAGGGCACCTGGTTCCTGGTGCCCTGAGCACAGTGAGGAAGCGGGGACCCCCATGGGAGAGAGTGGAAGTTGAGGGGAAGTTGGCATCGGGCCCGTTTCCCCCCCATAGGTCCAGATGACCAGAGGAAATAAACACCAGTGTTTCCCCCACAGATACTGCCAGAAACGAAGCCCCCTCCCCACCCCACCCCTCATCAAGAAGTGTGGGGAAGGCAGACTCGAGGCAGGTGTTCGTGGCAGGACTTCCCAGAGACTTAAAGGCACTAATATGGATAGAGGTGAGGTCCGGTCCTCCAGAGGCGGCAGCGAGCTGCCCTCCGGACTGGGCTAGACCATCAGTCCCCGATTTCTCAGCACCAGTCCGCACTGGAGGGAACACCCTTGGGAAGGCCCAGCTCCACACCCCAGCCAGCCAGTGTCCTAGGGGAGCGTCCCACCAGACAAGGAATTCGGTGACAGAGGGGGACAGACAGGGAGTACCCACCAACGGACACATGCATGGCAGGACCTTGGAGACACTGGTGACAGTCCCGAAGCCCCAGCTTCCTCCCAGGGACAATGGAGACCCCCTACTCCCACCTCCCGTGCACCCATCTCTCAGGACCCCTGGGAGGGACCAAGAAAATAATCACTGTAATCGACATCTGCAAAGCCAAAGACCCAAAGAGCCAACATCCCTAGGGAGTGTGATTTGGGGCGCAAGTGCCCCTTTCTGCAGCACCTTTTCCACGAACGTATTGGTGGAATAGAGCTAGATACACCCAGGTGTGTTAGAAGCCGCCACATAGACAAAGCAAAGATGAGACAGAGCTGTGGCAGGTGAGGCTCACAGGGCCAAGGTCAAGCCCCACTGCTCCTGTCCCTGAGGGGTAGAGATCCAGCCAGGTAAGGTTGGAGGGCACGTCCTGCCACTCATCTCTCCCCCTCGGGGAGTCACTACCATCTTGGCCTCAAAGTCAGACCTTCCCGTGGTTGCCTGGGAGGAAGCAGCTAAATCTGAACACACACAGGATTGAGGTTCTGAGATGGGAGGGGAAGGTAAAAGCCAGGGAACAGAACTAGAAAGCGCCCTGCCCTCTTCTGCGGCCTTGGCACCTCCTACAGGCTGGTGGGGGGCCAGAGGGGCCAGTGTGGAGGCCTTGGTTTGCTACAGATGCCCTGTGAGGGAGGCTGGTCCTCAGAGAACATAAAGCCAAGCTTGTTGGCCGAGGGAGCCCGGGGACCACACAGGCCCGTGCTGAGGGCTGCGGACGGCAGCAGTGGGGCCCTCTGCTTTTCCACTTGCTGTAGAGTCTATGGTGCAAGGTTCTGGGAGGCTGATGGCCAATCTTCAGCAGGAGTCCTCCTGCCTTTTGCAGGACAGCTCGCAGCATGACCCCGAGCCCTGTGGGGCAGGGTGGGGTGGGGTGGGGGGAGGGCCTCATGTGCCTTAGCCTTGGAGGGTGTGTGTGTGTGTGTGTGTGTGTGTGTGTGTGTGTGTGTGTGTGCCCTGGAGGCTCTGAGATGGTCTGTGATTGTCTGGACATGTCAGGAGGTAAGGGAGGGTACTGACAGTATTGGTTACCCTGACTGAAAGCAAATCCTGGTATAACCAAGTGGGTGTCAGAATCCCAGGTGTGGAGAGGCTGTGGTCTCTACATCTACAGGGCATGTGAACAGGGTCTTGGTGGGGGGGCGGGGGGAGGCCTGCTTGGGGCCTAGGGGTGACATCTCACCCTGTGGACCTCCCAGGACGCGAGGCGTGCAAGCCTGGAAGAGCAGGATTTATTTATACCAGCCTCTGTGAGTTGCAGAGCCCCTGACCGTGGGTGGCAGAGGCCTTGGAGGCCGGACCGCCTCTGAATCAGCTCACTCTGGAAAGTCTATTGTGTTGCTGCCCCGTCTCAGGATTCTGTCTCCTCAGCTATAAAATGGGAGTGATTGATTGTCTGAGTCCGGAAGTGTCTTTGGGGGTGGGGGAGGGTTGGCCCCACCAAAGCAGGGTTCTCTGGCCCTCACCACCCCCCTGCACCATGGAGGTCTCCCCCAGTAGCACCCCCACCCGACACTCCTG
>NW_022103958.1:5593235-5598754 GCF_000313985.2 Echinops telfairi | reverse complement strand
GTGTCTACAGCACCCGAGTCCTCAGGACACACACTCCACGAACCACGAGCGCCCATCTGCTCAGCCCCAACCAAGGCGACGGAGCTTGAGGGCGGGGAGGGCTGGGACAGACTTAAGTGAATTATACTCACTGCCATCAAGGCGAGGCCCACTCCTAGTGACCCTAGAGGGCAGGGACCCTAAGGGCAGCGTAGAACCGACCCCCTGTGGGTTTCCAAGACTGTAGCTCTTTACAGGAGTAGAAAGCCTCCTCTTTCTCCCAAGCCGCCACTGGAGGTTTGAACTGCTGACCTTAAGGTTAGTAGTAGCCCAACGGTGTAACCCACTGCGCACCACCGGGGAGGGCTGGGGTGAGGGTTGGAATGGCAGAACTACAGCACTGGCCTAAGGCCCAGCTCCTGACAGCATCTTCAACACCACATGCTCTGGGCAAATCCAGGCCAGCTTCAGACGAGGCTCCAGGATTCAGGGAGGTAACCCTTAGCTAGCCCGAGAGGACCTGGCTCTGGACCCTATCAACACCGCGCCTCTCCCACCGCCTGGGAGGCCTGGTCTGGGGCGCTTAGTGGAGGCTCTAAACCACAAAAGTTGGGAGGAGAAGCAGGACTGAACGCGTCGTGAGCTTTCCCCCATGCAGCCCCACTTTGAGGCCATGGAGAATGGGGCGGGGCCGCCAATGGACCCCTCTCTTCTTGCCAACCTTTTCCCTCTCCCTGCTCCTTTTTATTTTATTCTGGTGACACACACACACAAAGCCTTAATTGAGTCTCCTTGGGGAGCTGGAGCTCCATCTATTCAGCTCTTAATTAACCCAGCACACCCCAAAGAGGCTGAAGAACGGCTTGTAAATTAAATATGAAAAGCATTATTTATCTAGGCTCTGCCTCTGACACTCATTGTTACAAATGAAGATGGAGTTGAAGGGAGAGAAATGGTGGACGCTCCGCCCAGGGCCAGAGGGGAACTGTCAAGTCTCGTGAGGGTCTTCCAGGACTTGGGGGAGGGTGGTCACCCTTGTCCAGGGCAGTGGGCCCCTCTGACTTTGCTTCTCCAGATCTCAGGGAGGGCTCCAGGGCCCAGGAGGATGGTCAGTCTAGGTCCTTCTCCACGAGCCTCAGGACCACTCTCTCCACGCCCCCTCCTTTTAAAAAACATTTTATTAGGAGCTCTTACATACATAGTTACAATCCATAGGTCCATTAGATGGAGCATAGTTGGACAATTGCTGCCATCATCATTTTCAATACATTTTCTTTCTTCTTGAACTCCTTGGAATCAGTTCTCCTTAATCCCCTCCCTCCCTCCCTATTGAACCCTTAATATATATTATAGTTTTTTGCCATAATTTACACCTTCCAGTGTATCCATTCACCTAAAATTCTGATGTCCGTTCCCCTCCTGTGGGGTTACACAGTCATCGTTGCTATCAGTTCCCACCCCCGACCCCCCCTCTTGCCTTACCCTCAGGGAATCATTACTCCCATTACTGTTTGAGGGGTTTATCTATCTTGGATTTGGTGCATCAAAAGACCTTAATTGTACCAGTGTACACACACGGGTCTAGCAAGATGAGTGAGGTAAAACTGAGGTCTCTGGCCCATTGTTATTCCTCACCCCTCCTTCTGGTCTTAGCCTGTTCTTGCCTCAACCAAGAACCACTCCTTAACCATTCTTCTCCTCAATCCAACCCCGTCTCTAGCCTGTCCCTCCAGGCTCCTGAGTGCTGGAGCATTGGACACAGCTGGTCTAGGCCACACCTCTAACATGTGGCGGGCCGTTCCTCCTTCTCCCTCTCCATTGTCTCTGGCAGCTACCTGGAGCCTTGTATTGACTTCCAAGGCCCCAAAAGATGATCCCATGGGCCCCATCAGGAGGCAGGGAATCGCATGACGTGGGGAGGAGGATCGGAATGGGAAACAGTTGGAATTTTATCTGTTATATCTCTGCCCTCTCCCTTAACCCAGGAAGGCAGACACGGAGGAGTGAGCCTCGCGGATCAGGCCCTACTCAGACTTGCACCCCCTCAAGCCCCATGCACCACCCCCCAGGGAAACAGATGAGTCTTGAATTGCTGCGTTTGCGAGAGGAGAGGAGAGGAGGAAGAGGAGACAGAGGGGCATGATCTCAACCGCAATCGACTGGCCCATTCTCACTGTAATGAGATCCTTATTGTTTCCTCGGGAAAGGCAGACCTGTTGGTATCCTGCCTTCTCGGGCCTTCCCTTCTCCCTTACCCCCGGGCTCTCCACTCTAGAACTCGAAGCCAGTCCCAGGGAGAAGGGGTCTAACCCCGGGTTTGCTCTCTCTGGAATGCTCAGCTTCATCCTGTTGGCAGACAAGTCTACACCATCGTCTTCCTTTCGGCCCCGTTGGCCTCTCGAGAAAGAGCGGCGGCTGCAAGCCTCATCTCGCAGGCCAGGCCTCCTTCCAGGGAAGAGGTTAGAAATCCCTCCACACAGTCAGTCCCCAGATGATAACTCAAATGACATCTCTTCCACACTGCCCACACGCCGCATCCCACCCTGTGCCAGGAGCAACGCCAGATACAGGGGGAAATAGTCAATACAGGATCACTCATCTGGAACCTTCCAGCTTAGCCAAGGAGGACTTGTGAGAAAGGGGCGGAGTGGCGGGGGGCACAATGGAAACGGCCCACCTTTTCCCGCTACGTGTCCTTCGTTCAACTACTCGTGTGTTGGGGAGAGGGCACTGGCGGACATGGAGGGTCCGCTGAGATCCAGCGAAAGCCCTCACTGAGCTGAAGGAGGACCCTACCCTGGACTCAGTAAGAGTGCCCCGACCAGAGACTCCCTGGGGCCCCGGAGGCAGCCTTGGTCCGATCTGACCCCTGGAGGTCTGGAGTTGGGGGACAGCTAGATGGAAACAGGCGTTGGGCTTCAGAAAGCCCGACAAGGCCTGTTCACCAGGAGCGCAACAGCGAGAGACTGCGAGGTGTTGATCCTCGGAGCTGCGCTTCCAGACTAAAAAGACTAACTAACCAGGGAGGCGCCGTGGGAAGACTCAGACAGAGATATCTTAGAAATTCCCCAGAAATGGCTGTCTGCAAAAAAAAAAAAAAGGCAGTTTCTAAGACAAGCGGCTGACTCCCGAGTGGACAACTCGGCTTGAGAGTCCAGTGCAGTGTCCATTCTGCTTCTTCAGCACCATCCCCCTCTCCCCCCTTGGCCCACTAATCCTGGCTGTTAGTGGACCTTGGCATGTCTATCGCCTAAGCGATTTCCAAGGAGCCCTGGTGGCTCTGTAGAGTAAGCGTTGGGCTGCTAACCACAAGGTCAGAAGTACAAACTCACCCAAAGCTCTGTGGAAGAGGAGGCTGTCCAATCCCATAAAGATTCACAGCCTCAGAAACGCTATCTTTGAGTCAGAATCAACTTGACAGTGAGTTTGGTCCGCTACCACTTTAAGAAAATCAAACAAAAAAACTTCCCAGCCCACAGCTACCGCTTAATTGATGGCATTTAATCACTGTTCCTCTAAGTACTTTGAAAGGTAGATTTCCTTCTAGAAGTACTTCTGATACGGTCCCTCATTCAATACATGGCAAACTTACATTTTAAAAGCACGAGGCTTGAGCCCCAGGTCAAGGATCTGTTCAGCTTAACCCTGTTAACAATACTGGCCCATTAAGAATGCAAAATGTTCTTGTGTGTTCTCTTCTGGGATGTACTCTTCTGTTAATTTCCTTCAGGAGAGCTTCTTGCCCACCTCCACCCCTAGGCTCACTCCCCGTGCGAGAAGAGGTGTTTCCAATAGGATACATGCCTCTCAATATTATCCTGAATGGACAGGAGAAGTCAGTTGGAGGAGGTGGGTAGATGCCTAAGGTCCACAAGAGACGGAATATGGAAGGGAGAACATTTCCGATGTTTGCAATTAAGGGCGACTTCCATCGGATCCTGTTTCCCTGAAAAGGCGGCCCAGAAACTTCCCTCAAAGACCCAAAGCTCAGCTAGCTACTTGAGGAGGACTCCCCAGGGAGCTCGTTCACTCCCTCTTCAGGTTTACTTTGCAGCCCGAGACACGTCCAAGGCGGGGAGGATTCCGGTGGGAAGGGCAGCCTGGAGCTCCTCTCTGGCCCTGGGAGATGTCACCCATTTCCACACCAGCCACCCAAACCAGCTGGATGAGCCAGGGTTGCTGTGGGTACTCACGTAGGCATCCCTTTCTCCCTGCCTAGCCAAAGGGAAATGTGTCCTAGAGTCCACTGGGCTTGGTGCACCTATATAAGTAGGACAAAACAAAACTAGGCTTTAAAAGGGGGGGCAGGGGGGGCCTCCTGGGTCTCCAGGGGGAAAGACCACTTGCATTTTTTTCCCACGGGTCATTCATTGCCTAGGTCTGATGACCCAGACTCCTCCTGCGCAAGGCCAATGACAAGAAGTGGTTCTTTCTAGGCTTCCTGTCGAGTTTGGCTGATTTGCAATCGCCAGCATCTTCACTGCTCACGGGCAGCCAAGGTCCCCTCCAAAGACCCACCGCAAAGGGAGCGGGGCAGACTACCGACCGTCCAACGACCTGGAGCCCAACCCCAGACTCTGTTCTTGGAGCGCCCTCCTGACCCGCAAAGTGCTGTGTTGTTGCTAGGGACTATGGAGTCAGTTCTGACCCATAGAGGCTCTACGGACAACCAAATGAAACACCGCGCAGTCCTGCGCCATCCTCCCAACTGTCCCTACACCTGGCCCACTATTGTAAGCCACTGGGTCAATCCATCTCATAGAGGGCCTCCCTCTCTTTCGCTGTCCCTCTACTTTACCAAGCATGATGTCCTTCTCTAGGGACTGGTCGCTCCTGACAGTGTGTCCAAAGTACGTAAGAAGTCTTGCCATCCTTGCCTCTAGGCAGCACTCTGACTGTGCTTCTCCCAAGACAGATGTGTGTCCCTTTGGCAATCCGTGGTACTTGCAAGATTCTTCTCCAGCACCACAACTCAAAAGCACCCATGCTTCTTCGGCCTTCCGTCGTCAGTGTCCAGCTTCCCCGCGCATGCGTGCGGCTTGGGCCAGACACACTTTGTCCTCAAAGTAACATCCTTGGCTTGTCACGACGACTTGGAAGAGGTCTCGTGCAGCAGATTGACCTGATGACTTTTGATCTCTTGACTCCTGCTTCCGTAAGCATTGGTGGTGGATCCAAGGAAGACGGTGGTGGTGCGAACGGAACAAGGGAGCCCTGCATGGCTCAAAACCAGGAAAGGCGTGCCTCATGGCTGTAGCCCCCTGGTTCAATGTGTATGCTGAGTGAAACATCAAAGCAGCTGGGTTCCATGAAGAAAGATGCAGCATCAAGACTGGAGGAAGGCTTCCGAGCAAACCTGAGACGGCAGGTGATGAACCTTGCTTGCCGAAAGCGAGGAGGACTTGAAGCTCTTGCTGTGAAGCCAAACGTTGGCGAGGGTGGAACCTGGATTTCAAAGAGGAAGAGAAAGGCAGCCCCTCCTCCCAGGTGTTGACATGGCTATCAGTTAGCCCTTGGAGTCTCCAAGCCTCCCCCCCCCC
>NW_022103958.1:5585001-5593118 GCF_000313985.2 Echinops telfairi | reverse complement strand
CCTCCTCCTCTCTTGGTCATAAATATGGGGGACTGCTGCTTCATTATCAGTTCTCAATCAGCCTCACTTCATTCATTTTGCCTTCTGGATCATCTATTCAGATCCCAGTCGTGGAATCAACCCCACCTTCCCGAAAGCCTCCAATCTCCAAGAATCCCCTGAAATTCTGCTCCCTGAAAATCACTTCAAGGAGCCCAGGGCTATCAGTAGGAGTCCTTTCTAATCTGGCTCTGAATGAGACTCCCCGTGTTTGTCCTGTTCCGCCATGAGCCAATAAACCAACGCTGTTCAAGTAGAAGGAGGGTGTGAACTGGAAAGTGTTTGCTGGGCACGTGCGTAGGCGGCACTCCCTGGGGCAGAAGGTGATACGTGCTATGAGGACACAGGCCTGGTCAAGGTTAATAGAGAGGATCTATGAGGACACGGGCCCAGTCAAGGTTAATAGAGAGGATCTGTTGGGCTAAGTCTTGGGCCTGAAATGTATGTTTTTCTGCATGGTTGTTTTCTGCCTTGTGTTTTGGTTTTTCCAAGACGTAGGAGACTGGACTGAACTAGGAGAGTTTGTTACACAAGCAGGATCCCATCACCCAGGAGAGCGTGCCTTGTTCCACGAGATCATGAGAGACCCAGATGAGGACGAGGAAAGGATTGTGGTGGAGGGTGGGCTGCCCACGGCGTGAGAGAGGGTGGAGGGTCCTTCTGAAAAGAACTTGCACCCAGGGAAATGACTGGGGGCCAACCCAGCAGAAAGGGCTTGACCTGTGGCTAAGAATGTGTTGTGCCTGAAGTTCCGGAGTGCTTCGTGTTAGCCTCTTGTTGGTCGGATCGGTTAACTGAGGTTACTCCCCAGAGCATCCTGGGCACAGAGGTGAGAGCAACATTAAGAAGGAAAAAGAGACCAGTACGAGGATGGGGAAATGGCTGATATGCTTTGTTGGTTTTTTTCTTTTAGTAGAAAGCCCTGCACGGTATCAAGAGGACAAGCCCCAACCCGTCTGAGAAACGTGCTCTTCTCAAAAGGCACAGACGCCCCAACTCATGGGACCTCCGTGACACACAGACACTTGGTCGGCTCGGGGCCATGGGTTGAGCTGTCACTCCTGCTTCTGCTGCGCCTGCGTCTTCACTCGACCCAATCACAAACACCGGATCCCATTCCAAAGGGCTTTCGCGTGTCATTCCAAAACCACCTGGAAGCAGAACCATGTCTCCTTTTACCAATGAGAAAACCGAGGCCTGGCAATACTGCACAGTTGGTGGCGATTGGAGTATCCAACCCAGGTGCCTGAGCACCAAAGTCACCTGAGTCTAGCCACCCACCACCCACCCCCGCCCCACATGCCACACACCCTGAGGATGTCAGCACATCGACTGCTTCCAAAATCCGCACAAACACTGGGACAAGCTCCCCCTCCCTTTGACATGTTCCAGCGGGCAGATAAGACTTATGTAAAACATAGGTTAAAGCCAAGATGCCTAAGGCCTTTGCTGTAAAAAAAGCACATGTCAGTGGCTGCACACAGCTAATACCCAACCTAGACTGTGATCGTTAGTCCAGGCCCTGGTTACCTTTCTTTTTTTCCTTCCCTATAACATGCATTCTGGGGACATAATTACAGTAATCCAGAAACGTAACCACTGGGTGGGCCAGCCAGTGCCCACCTCCAGGAAGTCTGAGGGTTATGTTGTTCATTCACGCCTTATCAGCAGTTAAAATCCGAGCCTAGATGTTTTAGTCTTCCTCTCCTTCGCTTTCTTCTTCTTTCTCCTCCTCTTCTTCCTCCTCCTCCCCCTCTCCACCTGGCTCTTCTTCTTGCCAGGCCCCTCAGCCCTGTTTCAGGGACCTTTCCTGGCCGTTGACCACCTGTCTCTCAGAATTCCTTTTCCCAGACGAGGGCTGAGTGGGGCACTCTGCCCTTTGGGAAGTGTTGGCTCTTCCCCGCTGGGTGGTTTAATTCCCACCTTGTTTCTTCCTCAGGTAGCTCCCAGAGGACCTCAGTCTACATTTCTAAGTGGTCATTTTGAAGTCTCAATTAACGTCTTTTTCCATTACTAGTCTGTTAGCATTCTCCAGAGTCGAAGGGGGGGAAGAAGGCTCCCTAGTGCTGTCCATCACCGTTTTGCAAATCAGTTCCAGCCTCCTCCTTAACAGTAGGACCAGGATGGTGCCTTCCTGGCAAGGTGCACAGCTTCAACAGTATCTAAGCTCGCCCCTTCCCTCTGCACAGGCCCACCTTGACCTCAAGCTCACCTCACAGGGTGGTGGTGGGCGGGGGGGAGGTTGCTCCTCCCTCTTTCTCAGGAACTGGAGAGGAGGTGGCCCTCAGACACAGAGTCACCAGGCAGGTGACTCAGATTCATTGCAACCCAGCAGCCTTTGCTCTGTCTAACACTTACCCTGTCATGAAAGGGGAGTTGGGCCACATGATCTGAGAGTTCTCGTTCAGCTCTGGGATAGAATGACGAGCTCAGAGAGGTGGACTGAGGTGTTCAAAGGAAGAGGAGCAGCTACGGACACTTTTGTCAGATCCATCCTCATTCCACACTTCCTATAGCTGCCAGGAGAGCAGACCCTGGCCAGGTCCTGCTAGTATGCTTTGAATGGCGCCCTAAAGAGCCTATGTCACGTGAACCTCCACTATGCCCCACCCTGCCCACCACCACATACTAAAGAGCCAAGGCTTCCTTGCTGACAATCTCCCAGCGTTGTGCCCATGGGAGCTCCGGGGGGCCCTGGCCCTCAGCTACGTGGCTTCTCTCCATCTCTGGAGGCTCGCGGCTTGCGGTGCTCACATGCACACACGAAGCTCTGGGTCCTGGCCCGCCTCTTTTTTTCCCCTTGGTCTTTCCCTCAGCCCCGTGGTGAGGGGCTTTCAAACCCTGCATTCAATCAACAAGAAACCCCCTAACCCACTTCTCCACTTAGTGAATCCCCATCCATCACGCAAAGTAGGCTCAGCTCTCCCTATCGCCTTCCCGAATCTTCCACAACCCCCGCCCCTCCTGTGTTATCACCGCCGCCATCCTTTATGATCCCTCGCAGGGCGCTCAGTAATCACACCGCTTTGTAATTTTCTGCCTTCGTCTCTATCATCATCTCACGCCTTAAGGACCACGAGGGTGTGTTTCACGTAGCACATTGCCGGTGTCTCGTGTCCAAGAGAGACTCATTCTTGTTAAAATGATGATACAGAAATGAATCAACAGGTTTCCAACGTAATTGAGGAGATTCGCGGGCAGGAAAGGAAAGGGATAAAAAGAAAAGAAACTGATGGTAGCTCTCAGTCTAGGAAAGCTGCCAAAGCAGCCAGTTAGACAGTGTCTTAGACGCTCGGAGTTAAACCATTATGGGCCAGGACAGGTGAGAACTGGCTCGTTTGCTTGGTTTGGTTTGGTTTTTGAAAGGAACTAGACTTCTTTGGGGGTTTGTGTGGGGAGAGTGGGTGACTTTTAGCATAAAAGCAGTGTATGTAGACATCTCTGGAAGAGGTGTTCAAGTTGAGCTTGAAGAGAAGGGTTTGGGAACCAGTCGGAAGGCTCGTTATTGCCCTAACCCACGTCCTAGGTAAGAAAGAATTCTTCTCCAAGCTGATGGGTATGTTACCCTAGGTACCTATGTCCCCGCCCCCGCCCCTGGACCTCCCACCCTGCCTTTCCCTCCTCCAAGGGGAGCTTCCCCAACAATTGTCCACCAAGAACCAGTTCAGGGCAGTGGTGGGCTGACGGACACAGAGCTAAAGCTGGTGGGCAAGTGGCTCCAGGTCGGTTTGAAAAGCAAAATCGTAATGTTCTGTCTCTTCCCCACCCCACCCCACCCCCACCCCCACCCCCTGTTTTCTTTGTCTTTGTCTTAGGGCCGCTGATCCCGAGGGAAGATTTCTGAAAGGGACTTTATTGACTCTTTTCCATCCTACCCAAACTAGCAGCCGGACCATCTCACAGCCAAGGTCCCATCCCATCCCATCCTCTGACGAAGGAGAGAATTAAGCCCGAGCTCCCCGCTTGGTGCTGATGTCTCCATTTTTAAGGTCAAGGAAGTGAGCTCCACACAGGCAGACTGACTCGACCAAGGTCGCCCACCCAGTTTGCAGCAAGGCCAGTCTTCCAACCCCAATCTCTTGACGATGCCTGCTCTTCATCTGTGCTCAGTTCCAGGTGGCAGGAAGATGGTTTATTTCTCTGGTCCTAGCGTAGTGCCTACTCCGTGCCCAAGCTCTTTCTGGGTTGCCATCAGCTTCCCTAGCTAGCCTCCCCACCTGCCTCTGCTGTGTGCCCTTCCTTCTAGTCAGGTGCTGGCCGCTCGGGAGGCTCACCTGGAAAGGGTGCAAGCAGCTCGGGATAGGGAGCAACTGACCCTTCAGTATCCCCTCTCCTCTCCCCACACATCCATACAGCTCTCTGGGGCTTCATCTGCCCAGACTGTTCCGTCATTAAGTCTCCCTCTCCCCTGCCTTCCTGCGTGTTCCGCTCAAAGATGGTGGGTTCCCTGGTGTGATCTGAGCGAGGCCTGAATGTAAAGATGAACTGGTGGGGAGGGTGCCGGAGTCATAGCCCTAAGCTGCTTTCTGCCCAAGAGACACCACGCGGGTGCCTCCTCGGTCCCAAGTTGCCTAGTCCCTTCTCCACCAGTTCCTCAGGGGTTCCAAGGTCTCATATCTCAGACTCCAGAGATTCATCAAGCAAAGCCCCGGTTGACACTCAGGCCGTGCCAGGTATTATGGGAGGTCCAAAGGAGACTAGGGAGACAGACGGGGCGGGGCTTTCTCCTCCGTAAAGAATGGCAGTCACAAAAACTCACAGCGGGGCAGTTCTACCCTGTCCTAGGAGTCGGGATCAACTCGATGGCAGTGATTTTGGTGTTTTGAGCATAAAGGCCAAGGGTCCTAATGTCTGAATCCGCCCTTCTGCATGCATCCGCACACGCTGGTGCGTGGGCTTTGACAACTGTTTCTTCCCTCCAGCACAACCCATCCTCTGTCATCCTTTACAAGGAAAGAGACACCCCCCCTGGGATCCATCTTCCACCCGAGATAAACATCCCCCTCTCCGAGCCACTCGATCACAGCATCCCCTACTGAAGTCCTGTGGGTGACGTCCCTGTTAGGTGCTCTTGGTTGGTTCTGACCCATAGAGACCATCTGCACAACAGAAGGAAGCACCCCCCAGTCCTGCCCCAAGAGTGGGTTTAAAATCTGGTCTTCCTGTTAACGAGGTGTGCACTCGGAGCAGCTTGCTTGACCTCTACAGGGTGCGGTGTGACCTCTCCCAGCTTCCTCTCCAACAAAGTGTAAGGCTCAGCTTACATGGTAGTCCAAGGCCTTCCGCAAGCCACTGCCCCCAGCCTGTTCTTCCCTGGCACTCTGCCCACGGCTAATGTCTCCCGTGTTGAATCCCATTCACGGTTTAGAGGACCACGTGCTTCCCAACTTCTAAGCTCTGTAGGGACAGAGCTCCTCTGTCGGCCCCCCCCCAGGGGGGCCAACACAGGGCATGAACTACAGGAAGTATGCAGAGCATGTTCATCGTCCAAGAGCTATTGGGTAAAGAGCCCTCTTTCCTTCCCACTAGTTACCTGCTGCCCTCCCCACAAAGGAGTCTGTTTAACTCTATGACTACTCCCAGAATCGGATGTCTCTGGACAGTGGACCACTTGTGCCAGGAATGCTCAGAAAGCTGGTTGAAGATGTAGCCCCCCCCCACCCCACCCCTGTGCTCTATGCAGACCCTAGGGGTCACCCAGAATCTTTGCTGAATGGCAAAGCTCCCGAGGGCTTCCCCCCCACCCCACCTTCCTGCCTTGGCTCAGAGATCAGGCAGACCAGAGAACAAGGTCCTTCCGCCAGATGGGGGTTACCGCAGAGGGTCCCCAGACCAACCTGAGGGGCGGGGGGTTGGGTGGGGGCGTGAAGCAAGCAAGCCGGGCAGCAAGCGCCCAAGAGGCTGAGAGTTTGTGCCTGTCGGCCATAAGCACATGCCCTTGGCACTCCTGGCTCTCTTCCTCTACCCAAGCCCAGGTGAGAGAGAAGCCCCCTCCCTGCTCCATCTTGCCCCCACCCCCACATTCCTCTCTCCTTCTGCCATTGGTCTCCTTTTTGCCATTCTCTTTTGACCTTCCTCTCAGCTCAGCAGGACTTAGACGTTGCCCCTCCCTCTCTGAACCCCAAGGGCTCTCATCTCTAGGACTAAGCTGCTTCTTCCACTTCAACACAAAGAAGGAAGTCCCCGGCCATCCCACTGAGTCCATCCAGATTCATCACGGCCCTCTACAGGGCTCCTGGGGCTTTGTACATCTTTACAGGATGTACGTCCTGGGGCTTTGTACATTTGTACAGTACAACGTACTGTACGCCTCCTCTTCTTTCTCTTGCAAGGCAGCTGGTAGGTTTGAACCACTGACCTTCAGGTCAGCGCACCCAACACTTACCCTACAGCGCCACCAGGGCTCTCAAAGAGTGGAGATGGATCCTGAACAGAGGCCCATGCGCATCCCAGCCCAGTTCCTCCATAATCACCAGTCTGACTCCCAGAGGCCCCCACACAAGGAGGATTCATGGGGAAAGAGCAAAGAGGAGGCCACCGAGCTAAAGGCATGGGCTATGCTCCTTCCAGAATACAGAGGGATACTACCCCCATCTACCCTACCCATCTACCCTCGCTTTCTTTACCCCACCGTGCACATGCAGGGGTGTGGGGGAAGGAACCTCCACAAGGTGTAAAGAGTTGGCTGGCATTCAAAGTCAGTCTGCTGAGGACAAAACAAATGTGGCTGCGTCCTTTTTCACCTGACGTCCCAAACCTCTCACTGATGGAGTTGAATTGATCGGAGATGATGTCAGCGTGTAAGCTCACGTGTGACCTGCTCTTCGATACCATGGTTACGGATTCCCAGAAAACTTGAAGCCCTTCTGAGCAAGTGACGAGAAGGGTTCGGACACTCGTCATTCCAGTTGGAACCTGAAGGGCCGTTTCTAATCTACTGGCGGTGCACTCGCCTAGCCACTCAATCCACTGGGGCAGCAGCCAGACAGATTTGATTGGCCAGGAAAAGGGCTCGGACACCAGCCTGGGTGGTTGTGAGTTACTTGCAGTTGAGGACAAACAACGAGGGCAGGGCTTCCATCAGCCAATGTCAGTGTGAGACCACTGCTACTTCGCCCGGCTCCTGAGACACCGGACTGACTTCTTAGCAGTGGAGAGGAGAGGACAAGAAGTCTCCGGGCAGAAGCTCCAGTGCCCTGCGTCATCCCTGGAGTTTCCAAGTTTGTCACCAAGTTTACAACCTACTGGACTACGAAAACACCACCATCATATACCCAGGAGGTCCAAGTGGCAGCCTGGACCCACCTGCAGGTCCACCACAGTGATGCCGCCCGTGCCTGCAGTGGTCTCGGCCCACAGAGGGTGTCGCTGTTTCAAGTAGTGAGCTGCCATGGAGCCGGCTCATAGCAACCTTATAGGGCAGGGTAGAGCTGACCTTGTGGGATTCCAGGCCTGGAAATGTTTGCAGGAATAGATAGCCCAGTCTGTCTCCCACTGAGCAGCTAGCTGGTGGTGGTTTCCAAATGCCAACCCTGCGGGTCGCAGCCACGTGCATAACCAGTATGCCACCAGGGCTCCTATTAGCATCAGAGGGGAGGAGACCGTCTTTAAAAAGTGACTGTCTTTTCCCTCCTTTCTCCCCTTCCCTCCAGCTGGGCCCATTTGTCTTATAAAACGAGTGTGGGGAGCATTTTCCACCATCACCCCCCACCTTAAAGACGTGCCTAGTTAAACCTCTGCTGGCCACCGAGGCAGGCTGCCTGCCCTCTACCCCGGAGGCTTCCAACCCACAGGGCCCCGCAGCTCCTCTGACGTGCCAGTCGCACACCCATCTGAGTTCGTTGCCCTGATCTGGAAAGCACAGGTGGACTAGATGACCTCAGAGAACCCTTTGGATCCAATGTTTGGTTTCTTGTAACCGTCACTATTCTAGAACATCCATCCAGGACAGGAGACTGGAAGATGACAAGACCAAGAGGAAGGAGCCCTAGCCACCAAGGTAGGGCAGGGTCCCCCCAAACCCAGAGATGTCATACCTCCATCATGGCCACAGGGCTGGAATCACCAGAGAGTTCTTG
>NW_022103958.1:5579130-5583727 GCF_000313985.2 Echinops telfairi | reverse complement strand
CGGGCTCCCACCACTCGGCCGGCCTCCGTCTGCGCCCCGGCCTGGAGTGCCTGTTCTCTACCTCTTCAACTCAACGCCCTGGCTCTTTCTCCTCAAGGCCTGGCGAGGCCGGGGCAGCTTCTGCACGTGCCGTCTCCTCCCGCCCCCCACCCCCCACCCCAGACGGAGATGACGCGCCACAGGTTCTTTTCAACTCCCGGAGGGACCCTGGGCTTCTCAGGGCTGCCTGTCCCAGGAGTCTGTGTGCCTGCTCATCTCCCCCAAAGACTGTCAGCTGCTGTCGGAGAGAACCGTCGAATCACGCGCTTTTCCTAAACCTGCTGCTGATCTTGACCCCTGACCGAAACCCCGGAGTGTGTTTGTGGGTGGGTGTCTCCGGGGGTGGGGGGGTGGCGTGGAGCCCTACGCCCCCAGTAGTCCCTCAAGATGTGCTTAATGGATGAATGAGGGGGATTTGAAAGAACAGCACCCGGACTCGCTCTGTGCACACACAGAAGAGGCCAAGAGCCAAGGTTTATTTCACTAGGTGCCGGGACTCCGGATCCTTTCAGGGAGTCATGTGAGGAAGGCGGTTTTCCACCTTTCCTAGTTCAGGGACAGACCCCAAGCCTCGTTCTAGAAACCGCTATCTGTCTCCCAGAAGGCAACTGGTCCCCGTGAACCTTGAAGGCAAGTGTAGGGGGCTGCCTAGTCAGAGGGACTTCTTGGGGGCATAGAAGAGCACCCCAGCACCCCCTGCCCCCACTAGTGCATGGCTACCTGGGGAGGAGCTGTGGATGACTCTGCCTTTCCCCTCTTCTCAGCTGAAGCTTGGTGGGGTGGGGGGGCGGTGAGTTCCTGCCTGAGGCAGGGCCTGACGGGGCAGAGAGGGTCATTGAGTCGATGAACCAATCACCCGCAGCACATTAAGGCCCAGAGGTGCCACCTCGCCCAAACGTCTGAGGCGGTTTTAGCCCTTTTGTTGGGCTGCCTTCTCTCTCTCTCTCTCTCTCTCTCTCTCTCTCTCTCTCTCTCTCTCTCTCTCTCTCTCTCTCTCCCCCCCTGAAGAAGGAGGGATAGCTGGTGCCATAAAGACCCCCTGCTCCAAAGTATCTTTTCTCCTTCACTACTTCCTAAGAACAGGAGGGGCCAGGCCAGAGCAAAACAATGGCTACCTTGGGCAACACTCTGTGTGTGTGTGTGTGTGTGTGTGTGTGTGTGTGTGTGTGTAAGGTGGGGTCAGGGAGTAGAAACTCGGCACTTCTGCCCAGAGTTGGGCTCACAGACGGATCTGTGGAAAGGGATGGCGATTTGGTATAATCCCCACCCACTAAGAAACAGTGAGAGGAAATGGCCATCCTCAAGGTGAGTGCCCCGGAGGTGTATGCCAGTGTAGTGAACCAATGCTCTCAAAAGAAAAAAAAAAAGCTGACGGACCCGACTGCTGGTGAACCCTTAGGATCCATGACTGCTCGGGGGCAGGGTGGGGTGGGCGAGCAGGTAGGTGAGACCAAGCAGACGGACCTGGCCAAGGTACTGCACAGACAGCACCTACAGGTGTGGGGAGAAGTCAGACACTTGCTGCCAGACTGCTGTCTCATCCCACAGCAGGGCTGGGCCTGCTCCCTGCTGCTGGGGACAATGGCCTACTTCTCTCTGAAGCTTTGGGACCATTAGCTTTGTTCTTCTAGGTGGGGTTTACACCCTACTGATAATGTTCCTATGGAGACCCAGAGACCACCCTCTCATTGCTGTGTAACCTATAGTGCAGCCCCTTCCTGTGACGTATGTCTTTACCTGTAATTAGTGGGCTGGATTGCCCCCAAAAGGTATATAGGTGTGAGTCAGCAAGACTTCTCTCTCTGACTCTCTGACTCTGACCCTGAGCTCCTTGCTGCTCACTCCCTGGTCACTCCCCTCTCCCTTGTTCCCTTCCCCTCCTTTCCTTCCCCCTCTCTCCACGTGGACCACCAAGCTGGGCTGAGGTGAGCAATGTTGCTATGTATCATGCCTGACTGTATTATTGTATTATCTCTCATGCTCTCGATGACTTTAATATAATACTTATATATCTCAACCGTACAATTGTGCATTACTGAACCCAGAAGTAGTATTACTGAACCAGTGAGTTCAAGCAGCGGGTGGGGGCTGGTTCCCTCACCCTCCGTCCTAGCAATTTTATTTAATACTACAAATGGCGCCCAACGTGGGGCACGAACCCACGACCCTGGGATTAAGAGTCCCATGCTCTACCGACTGAGCTATCCGGGTGAGACCAAGCAGACGGACCTGGCCAAGGTACTGCACAGACAGCACCTACAGGTGTCACTGCGTAAAGCGCCAAATCAGGAAAGAGAAAACAGAGCCAAGTGCCAGTCAAGGACTAGGCTCCTGCCCCGAGGTCCTCCCCCGGTCCACGGTCCCCGCGGCAAGTACACCCTCCCTGTGAGCTACTCGCCCGGAACCGTGTAGCTGGGAAGCTAAAAAAGGAAGCCATGGGGAGGAGAGCGGGCTGGTCCAAACGGTTCTGAAGAGGAACCTGAGAGGACAGCAGGGATGGGGGCAGCTGAGCCGGGAATGGAGGACAAGTCTGTCTGCATTGTCCCAGCCGAGCCTATGAGGGGCCAGACTCAAGTGACCTCAGAATTGCTGGCACTATTTCCAGGTATTAAGGAAAAACTTGCAGAGCAGATGGGCAAGGTAGGCCATGGGCAATGGGGGTGGGAGGGGACAGGCATAGCCCAGAGTGTGGTCTCAAGTCTCGGGTAGAAACCCCGGAAAGGGGAGTGGGAGGAGACTTCTGTCTCCGTGGCCACAGCACTGGTGGCCTGGGGGGTCTCCTGCTCATTGTCACTACTACCCGGAGCCATTCCCAGAGGAGCAGGACCCTCCCTGAGGGCTGCAGCCTGGGAGAATGGCTAGGCAGCCTCGGCAGGGAAGCCAAGCACACTTACTGTCTCAAAAATGACCTGTCTGGGGTCCAGAAAGTTCTCCCTTTCTCCTCCTCGCCCAGGCCCTTGGGTCTGGTTTTGGATTTTTTTCACCCTTGGCCCAGCTCCTCTGGGGCCACTTGGCACCGCCCTTCCCCGCTCCAGCACCCACCTCAGTCCCCGGGTTCCTGCCAGCCACTGCCAGCAGCAGCGGATTTGCTGTCTCTGGGCACCATCTGCTGCCCATTCTGGCCTCAACCCTGGCCAGGAGCCCCTGAAGCCAGCTCCCCACCTTGCTGCGTCTGCTCAGCATCTGCGTTTGGGAAGGACAGAGGACACAAACTTCTCCCTCTGTCTTCAGCCTCTTTCTAAAAAACCACATGATGCTGGAGCCGGATGAGACCTGGGCAGACAGCTCGGGCAGCCCCCATGCCCCTGGAGCAAAGATAGCTTTCTCCCAAACAGCTGTGGCCTGTGGCTCCGGGGGGAACCAGCTTGCTTTCTCTCCGGGACCACCACCACCACCAGGGTTCCAGGTTCCAACAATCCATCCTCTGGGAGGACAGACGGGGCCACCACCCTCCTCCACGGGTGTTCCATAAGGAGGGTTATAACGGCCTTAAAGATGCTCAAGGGCCCAGCACAGCACTTGGGCTTGACAGCCTGGCCCATAAGATACATTCATCTGGGATCTCTCCCTATCCCTGCCACACCAGGGCCCACCCTGAGCCCCTATCCTCTCCCCTTACTCCCCTCTGTAAGCCCTCTTATGGAAAGTGCTCTTACGGAACCAGAGAGCGTAAATCTTAGCTAAGTCTCTTGGCTGCCTTTAAACTATACACGGACAGTGAATCCTTAAATAAGGGGCCCTTAAATAAGGGTCTCCTCTCAACTCAAAACCAGTCCAAAGGGCAGAACTGCAGTAGGGCGCTACTGTCTGACTTAAAGCTGCCCTGCAGCAAGCAGAGGGGCCAGGAGAAGAGGCATGTTCTAGGGGTGGGGGGGGGCGTTGGTTGGTGTCCTCATCCCAGTGAAGTGGTCTGTCTACTCTGGGCCGTTCCTGGGCAAGCAAGGGCCCCCACACCCGCCCCTAGCAACAGCATCACCCAATGGGGGGGGGGGGTCTTGACTCTCCATGCTGCCAGGAGTCAAAAGGAAGGGCTACCTGAAGCATCAATGTGTACAATTATAGGGAGATGTGTTCACCGGACCCTGCCACCTCTCGCTGGCAACCAGGGACAGGCTGGAGGTTAATGGCTGAAAAGAGCAGCTCTGTGGAACTCCAGTGGCATGGCTGGCCTTTGAAATGCCTAGTCCAAAGAAGCTGGAGTTGGAAGGAGCTCTGGACCACCTTAGAGACAAGGGGAATTGAAGAGGAGGCTAAAGAGGAGGAAGGCGAGCAAGATGGGAAATAGGACTGGGCACTTCCAGGCCAGGCCATAGATTCAGATCTGGCGGCCAACTGTCCGCCCCCTGGCTGGGGGAGTGGGGCTCCCTCCGGCGGCGGCATCCTCTCCCTGTCCCTCAAGGAAGCATCAGCACAGGAAATGGAAAGCGCTCTTTAGAGCCGAGGAGGCCTGAGCACACTCCCAACGCCAGCCATTGTTTCCTAGCTGAGGGATCTCGAGGAGGCCTGAGCACACTCCCAGCACCAGCCATTGTTTCCTAGCTGAGGGATCTCGAGGAGG
>NW_022103958.1:5572985-5579030 GCF_000313985.2 Echinops telfairi | reverse complement strand
CTAGCTGAGGGATCTCGAGGAGGCCTGAGCACACTCCCAGCGCCAGCCATTGTTTCCTAGCTGAGGGATCTCGAGGAGGCCTGAGCACACTCCCAACGCCAGCCATTGTCTCCTAGCTGAGTGATCTCGAGCACATGACTTAAGTTCCCCCCACTCCCCCCACCCCACCCCACCTGTAAGTGGCTCTCAAACCCCTCCTCCAAGCAAAAGACTGAAACCACTTCCCGACCCTCACCCCCAGCCCAGAGCCAACCTCCACTCAGAGGTAGGGAGGGATGTAAAACACGGGCCACCTCCGGGCCTCCCCTGAGAGGCAAAGGAGCTATGAGGACGACGGGCTTGCGCATTCATTCGTTAGTTGTTCATTCAACATGTATTCACTGATTGCCCCCGCTCCACCCCTCCTCCCCGTGTGTCACTGCCCAGGAAGGCCTTCAAGGAACAAGATGTGACCGACCAGAGGAAGATGCAAAGTCCCAATGGGATAGACGTGCCTAGAGGAAAGTAAAGCGGAGGCTACAGAAAGCAACGGACGTTTTCCAGGCGCGGCATCTCCAGGGAAGGCCTCTCCAGAGAGGGGAAGGGCGGCAGCCACAGCCGCCCGTGCACGTGAGGGCAGGGCATGCAAAGGTCCTGGGGGCCCTAACACACCCAGATAAAAGAGAGAGGCGACCGCAAGGCAGAGCAGTACACACTAAACCCCAGAGACAGCCCCAGACACCCCAGCTGCTCCTACGTACGTGGGCCGGGCTCAGCCAAAGGGCTACCACCCTCCATGAAGAACCATGGCACGTTCACAGAGACCAAGGCATCGAGACTGACCTTTAAGACCATGTGGGATTGCCACCGGCCCGGATATCCAGGCGGGAGGCTGGGTCCAGCCCTCCTGGTTTTCGTGGCACCTGATGTTTTGTTTTTTCCATTTTGCTCTTTTCTCTTTTAGAACATCACCCTCTTTGTGGGAATGCAAGAGGAAGCCAAAGACCCAAGACGGGCGCTTGCCGGAGTCCCAGCCCAGAAGTAGGGAAATGAGGACAAGAGCCCGTCTTCTTGACTCCCAAGCCCAAGACTTCCTTATGAAGAGCCCCGCTTCCCACCACCCTTTGTACGTTCACAAAACCCACCCCAACCACTGGAAGCAGCACAGGAGAAAAATCCGTTTCTTTTTTTTTTTTTTTTTGGCCTGGAATCCAGTGTTCTGCGTCCAGGTGCCTTGACCTTTCTCTCCTCTCGATCCAGCCCCCGCCCACCCCCACCCCACTAGGTATCCTTTGGAACACCCTTCTCAAGCCCACATTGACTGTCCCTAGATCCAAAGGACATTCTACTCGGTAGGGGCCCACTGACACTCAGCTCGGCAGAAAGGCAAAAGGCCAAGGGGCAGCCATCGGGCCAACCCAGGCTCCATCTTCCCAGGCTTGGCGGAGCCCCACCAGCTGCGGGGCAGCCAGCTGCGTTTCAACTCTGCAACAGCACCATGTCCAAGGTGATGAATGCCCTATCTCCCAGCAAGTAATTAAAACGGATGTCGAACAGCCAGTCAGGAAATCGGGCATGATGAGAAGGAATGAGCTATTTGTTTTCATTTTCTGCTCCGTTTCTCTACCCCACCTTCACTTTCCACAGTGCCCACCCACTCCCGAGCCCCTCTTCCTCCCCCTCAGCCCTCCTCCCCAACCCCATCCCCACCCCCAGCCCAATCTCCAGTTTCCCAGCTCCACCTCTGAGTTGGAAGAGAAGACAGGCTTGACTCAAAATTGCCTTCGTTCCACAAGAGCCCGTGGCACGCCTTTGCTTCCAGACACGACATTATAAAACCGAGAGCACCACAGGATGCTAAATGGCAATAAAACAGATATGGGAAGGCATGGAGGGACACGGCAGTGACCGCTTACTCCGCTGTTGGCCCAGAGAATCCCAAGTGACCCCACCCCTAGCCCCCTGAGCCGCGTTTTCCAGGTGAGCAAAAAGCAGGGCAGTCCTCCCCCCGGCAGCAGTTCTGGGATACCGGGAAACAGTCCCAGAGCAAAGGGTGCAACTAAGGACTATGGAGGCAGGACGGGAGCACAGCGGGGGTGGGCGAAGCCCCAGCAGAAAGGGCCGGTGGCTGTTTGTTCGTCGCCCCACGGGACCTGGGAATGCAAGATATAAACGCTTCCTGCAGGCCCGGAGTGCAGCTGGTCCGATTCAGGGCCAGACCAATGAGTGAGAAGGTCTGGATCAGGAGAGATGAGGGCAAGTCCTAGAGCAGCTGCCCAGAGACCAGGCCCAAAGTGGCAGTAGGTGTGGCCTTGCTTTCTTCTACTACCAGCCTACCCCTTGGGGGGTTGAGGGCACCCACCGGGGGCTCCTGAGCATGGGAACCTGGTTGGGGTGTAAGTTTCAGGACTAGAAGAACAGCAGAGTCAGGAACCGGGGGCCATTGAATCTAACAGTAAGCCCCAGGAGGGCAGAGACCACCACCACCCCCTGTCGGCACCCCGTTAACCGAGGATGATTATGTGACTTCTCAAAGGAACCAATTCTGCTCACAAGGTGAGGGGCAGCTCGCAGCAGACCACGATCCCTGCGGAAGCAATTGCAGTATTCCAGGAAACGGACGAGGTCAAGGTGCTAAGACCCTATGGAGATTTCTGGCCCTGATGGTAAGGGAGGAGAAGTTCTGGACCACCCCCGGCGGGGAAAGGATTTAGGAAAGAATCTGATTAAGAAAAAAGACCAGCCAAGAATTCTCACAAAACTAATGGAGAGTTCTCGAATACCTCTCGAGTCCAGACTCCTCCCTCCCTTAAGAAAGTACACCCTACAAAGGTACCTCTCTCCCCACCTAAGCCCCACCTCCATTGCCTTCTGCAGAGGGAACTCGGTCTCAACTTCTCCAGTCCTCATCGTGGACCATTAAAGAGGAAGCAAGATGTAGCTAGCTCGCTTCAGGCCCCTTGCCTCAGAGGCCACAGCAGGGTCCTGAGAAGAGGCTGTGTCAGAAATGGAGGCAAGCGCGCTGAGGCTGGCGGGCAGGGCTTAGAGAAAGATGACGGGACCAGTCTCTCTGGATCCAAAGAGCCTCCTTCTTCTCTCTTGGAAAGGTGTCACAACCTTCCCAGGGATTTGGTGCAGGGACCCCTGACGTCTCCCTCGTGTGGCTGATGCCAACCCTTTGAGATCGGATGTAAGGCCTCTTTAGAAAGACCCCTGGCCAACCAGACCCCACGGAATCCCCAGCACAAGACAGCTAGAGAAAAGAATGCTGCTTCCAACACAGCCCTGGGGGGAAGGGCGATGGCCCTCTCATCCCCCAGTCATTCTCCCCCCACAGCCGAGGCCAGACCACTCGGATGCAGTGAAACTATCTTTCGGCTCCACTCCTGCACATCGAAAACCTTATTTCACAGATAGCCAGCTTTACTCTTGCCAGAAAAGCAGTACCCCCCTAGTTTTCAAATGAAGAAGCAAGCTCAGAGAGACATGACTCTCCCCATGTCACCCAGCAGCACGCCAAGTTCAAGCCCAGATCTGACCACACTCCAAGGCGACATCTTTGTTAAGGCATAAAGAGTAGCGACGGCACAAGCTCTATTCTGGCTGAAAATTTAAAAACAAAAACCTAGTCGATTTTGCTCCATCTGAAATACCAGACACTCTGAGCACCTACTGTGTGCAGTCCTAGCCTTTTAATGTGCTTTGTTTCATCTGAAGTCCCTCCACCGGGGGAGGCCTCCATCCCCAGTCTTTGAGTTCAGCCAATTTGGGATGTAGACACCCCACCCCCACCCCCACCACCCCACCCTTAGGCTCATGAAAATCTGCTTTCTCCGTCCCATCCTCTTGCTCCAACCAGATCACCCTGGCTCCATTTCATCCTCCCACCCCCAACGGCTTCTGCTCCATCCAGGCCCAAGCAGAGTTCCCCACTCCCAGAGGGGATCCCGCAGGATCCTAAGGGCTCTCCTCTTACTCTGGTTTTCCTGCCAGAGACTCTGGCTTGTGGATCACCTTGACTAGAGAGAAAGGGGCGGAGTCAGCCAACATCAGGAGTCAGATTGAAATCAGAAATACACGCACCGCCTTCTTTTAAGCCTGAAAGCCATTGATAGAAGGAATGGCCACACTTAGGATGGCACAGAGGGAAATTCGGCTGGAAGTTCCTGCAAATCTCCATCTTCGGGACCCCTCCCGCCAGCAGAGCCAGCTGATTAAAAAGCGCCATTTCTGGCCCCAACTCAAACCCTAAACAAAGCAGAGTCCCCTTTGGGGAATAAATGACTTGATATGGCAACCAGCAAGAGGCACTGCCCTCCCACCCCCACCCCACTACCACCAAAACGCTGCTGTCTGCACAGGGGTAAGCTCATTTGAGTCACCTGGACATTCACTTCCTCACCCACACCCTCAAACTAGTCATCGCAGCTTTGCAGGCCGGACGGGGTTG
Source organism: Echinops telfairi (assembly GCF_000313985.2). Lineage (NCBI taxonomy): Eukaryota > Metazoa > Chordata > Mammalia > Afrosoricida > Tenrecidae > Echinops > Echinops telfairi. The sequence goes on along the minus strand of NW_022103958.1, from coordinate 5,574,601 downwards.
TTGGGAGGAAAGAAAGATCAGAGAGGAATCATGTCTGGAAATCCGTGGTGGAAATATTTGAGCTCAAGTCAGATCAACACGGTACTTCTCACATCTTGCCAGGTGGCCATCGTTCTGCTAAGGTTTGGGGTGCTGGCCGAGCCCCAAGGCAGAGGTGAGGTTCCAGCTACATGGGGCAGCTCTTAGTGGGGCTCCGTGCACACATGAAGGATCCAGCGACTAGATTAAGTGGCGTGAGCTCTGAAGACAGGCAGACTCAGATGTCGGAGTCCTGGCTATGCCACAGCCTGGGTCCGTCTGACTTTTCGGAAACTCTATTTCCTCGTGTGTAAAAGGGGAACGCGCTGCCCACTTTATAGAGTTATTGCAGGCCTGTAGAGAGTATATGAAATAACTTCGGTAAAGGGCCCAGCCCACATGGTAGCTGTTGCTATTAATAATAATCCTTCCTTTCCTACTGTCTGGTCCCTAAAGGTGAGGAGGCAGCCTTGAATGGCTATTAATGAGAACTCCACCATGCGCCTTACAATAGGCAGCCAGTGGGCCCTCAACAAACTCACTAAGCATGAAATTGAGAGAGGATATTTCTGTGTCTACTTGAATGCTAATGGAGCTCTCTAACCAGAAAAGAACAGCTATCCATGGGGTTCCCATGCTAGATGGCGTATTAGGAGAGGAGGAGGTGGAGAGAGGGAGGAGGGCCCCGGGGAAGCTAACATCGAGGCTCCCAGAGTCCAAGCTACTGCCTGCCTGCCTCGCCATAGACCACTCGGATGCCGCTTCTCTCCAGCCCACAGTGACATAACTGTTCAACAAACTCAGGCGTGGCCATTTCTCAAACTGGAAGCATCACGGTCCGGGACTTTCTGGGTTTGAAAGGGTGAGAACAGTGGGCGCAAACAATCCCTAAGAGGCCTGGCTGATTCGATGCTGTCCATTCCAGAGAGCCGGCTCAGGAGCAACCCACCCGCATCTGCAGCGATCCAGCTGTGGGATCTGCTGACAAGAAGGGCTCGAGGTAAGACATTCCGTGAATGGTCAGAAAAGAAGAGCAAGAGAGGGGAGCGATTGGAATTAGCTGACTCGACAGTCTTATTGGGCAGAAGAGTCCGGTCCCTCAAATAGGGATAAGTAAAAGGAGGGAAAACCAACAACGCCCCATGTAATAGAGCTGAAGGGAAATGTGTTCCTGCTGGGGTGCGGCCCAGGCAGGCAGGTGAAGAACAGGCAGCATGCTTATGAAGCACCTGCTTTCGGCTAGGAGAGTTAAGAGAAGTTAGCTCATCTATTGCTTACAACCTCCGAGTCAGAATGTTACAGTCGCACTGCTTCGCAAATGAGACCGGGGAGACTTCAAATCATTTCAGCAACATTCTGATCTTTCTTGCGCTACCCTGACCCCTGGAGTTGTGGGCTGGCTTCTGTGCCCTCAGAAAGATTCGCTCAAGTCCTAAGCCCCACTTCCTGTTCACTTAACCTTGTTTGGAAATAGGCCCTTTGCTGATGCAATCGAGTTAAGATTCGGACATAATGGATCCGGGTGGAGTGGAATGCAGTGGGACTGGTGGATTTGTGAGGGAAGGGAGGGACACAGGGACAGCCCCTAGGGTGGGGGG
>NW_022103958.1:5559553-5572759 GCF_000313985.2 Echinops telfairi | reverse complement strand
CCCGACACATTGATTTTGGACTCCCAGATCTGTGAAAGGAGACACAACTCTGCTCTTGGTATGCCCCAGGCCCTGCCCTCTTTGTCTGGGCTACTTTGAAAAATCCCAGGGCCACGAGTTCCTAGTAAGATGCATTCTATCGCTGCTGTTCCGCAACCAGGTGTGTCTATTTTTAAAAATAAAATACATACTCCTATGAAAAGAATGAAAAGGCAGATGATGCACAATCCTTGGGTTTAACGGATGCATGTTTTTCCAGCAGAACAAATGCCGCAGTTCCAACACGTGCCTTTCTCCAGCATCCTCATCATTTCATCTGCTCACCCTGAATCTTCCTTTGGAGTCAAAACCTGGTACTACGCCTTTTGCCCTTGACCTTCACAAAGCCACTCGCTGCCACCCACCCACCCTCCTCCACCTCCTCCTCCAGACACCTCAGATCTGAGCTGCAAGTTTAGTCTCTGTTTCAACCACCAACTGGGGCATACCCCCTGCTGAGGCTGTTCAAGTCGATCCCAGGGAAAAGCCTTCATTTTCCCTTAAAGCGTCCTGTTTTCAGAGCTCCTGCCTTCTTTCTTCTCACAGAGCAGAGAAGGGCAACGAGGGTGCAGAGGAGTGCGGGCAGCCCGCCGCCCCTCCACGCACCCGATCTCCCCCTCCACGCACCCGATCTCGCAGTGGGTTCTACTTAAGTCGCTGGAGATGCTCATCTTTCCTGGCTCCAGTAGGGCCAACCTCACCCCAGCACGAGTCCCCTATGCCACCGCCGCATGTCCCCCATCCCACGCCCCAAATAGAACACCCAGGACAAAGTTGTCCTGGCTCTTCCCACTACCTTCACCCCCAATCTGAAGAGCCTCTTTTCCTATTTCATGGCTGTACCTCTGTTAGCCCTACCCAGCGCCACCTTGCAGTACTACTGTGGTGACTTGCCTTTCCTTGTGCCCAGACTGTGAACTCTTGGAGGGCTGTGCCTACAACTGATCTGGAGGAGACTTCAGGCTGCCCTCTCCAGGCTTGGTGCAAAAAGAACCCATCTTATGTCTTTTTCAGCTTTGCCTTACTCGTTTCTCTCTAAGAAATGAATCCCAGAATGACCGTGACCTTTGTATCTTGAAGTGGCAGGCATTCCCCAGGAGCTGACAAACAAGGTTGAGAATTGTCCTAAGATGACCTCAGGCCCCCATAACTTCTTCCTCCTCCTCCCCAGTCCTTCAGAATCCCACCTACTCTTTTTGATTAGGATCAGATTTTGGTTAGAGGGGGTCCCCGGCCCCGGCCCCAGCTAGAACATCTCAGCTCTTTTCATCGGCTATTCAGATTTTCATTGGCATAAGGGGCCACATGCTGTGTTGGCAAAGCCTGTCTGTCTCTAACGATGCCATCAGACATCAGAGGGAGGGCTGTTTGTTGGTTTGGGGGTTTTGTTTGGTTTTATTTCATCAGTTCCAGGTCCTTTATGTGAGAGAATATTGTGTGGAGGCTCCAAACGGAGAGGGCGCTCCAACAATTACTCGCCTTTCCCTCACACAGAACATACAAAATACAGGGGAAGCACTGCTCGTGGAAATGGAAATTGGGTTTTTTTTCCAGCCTCTGCGCACATGTCTGTGGGCAGGGAGCCACCTGTGGAGGGGAGAGACAGAGAGGGCCACACTGAGGGTCGTCGATGTGTGTGAGGAAACAGGTCACCAGAGCGGGTAGGGGAATTGTGCTTCTCAAAGGTGATCGCACAGGATTTTTTTTTTAATCTGAAAGGGAGACAGACAGGAATACTATCTTATGGGAGGAGGTTGGAAACCACCCAGAGAGCTCCAACTGGCATCTACTGCCCCAAACAAATATGTGGTCCTACTCAGTGCGGTCCATTGCACCGCCTATGTCCTGGGCATCTCAAAACCGATACTAATGGGACACTGATGAATCTGACCCTAAAAGAGACTCAACAGGATGCTTCATTTTTGTTTCTTTGTTTCTCTGCAACCTCAGATTTTTATGACTTGGTCACCCTATAAAACTAGAGCCACCAGAGCTGGAAGTAAAACTCCAGGAAGGCTATTAACAAGTAGCATTTTCAGCTCATGAGCGCAGGTCAATTCTTACAGAGTCTTTTCTCTTTTCAACTTGATGAGTGAGTTTGGTTGGTGCCCCACAAAAGGTAGAGAATGGCAGTCACTTTGATTAAGACTTTCTGACCGGGCCCTTCCTTCGAAAATCAAACACCAAAGACGGATGCTGTCAGAATGGGGGAGCGTGTTTTGGTCAGAAGGCTGGGAGGGCCGGGAGCGGAGGCTTGGGCAGGTGGCACAGACCCTCGAATCTCGGGCACATCCCTGCTCTCACCCTCCTAACACAACGAAGTTACCAGGATGGCTATCGGCTGTGCAGAGTGACATCATTCTCTCAGCAATACTTGGCAGTCCCCGATCTCCTCAAGAGGAGCGACGGTGCGGTGCCGTCACAAACCGGACTCCAAAATGGAGAGGGCACGCACTTCAGGCTGCAAGGGTGCTGCCGTCCTGGATGGCAGGCAACACAGCCCAGGGCGTTGTCTTGCTACAACCCGACGACTAATAGCTTTGTATCGTGATTCATGCGGTGGATCACATGTCAGGGCGACTGAATGCCGATTCAATCCAGTTAGACTGGCCAATCGAAAATGACTGCCTATGTCGTTCAATTCTTAGCGTATGGATGGTGCAACAAGGCACTATGGGAAGTCTTACACGGTTCGAGCCACGGGGACAGCTGCCTCACGGCTAATGCAAATGCTTATGGCAGCCCATGAAGCACAAATGACCTCCCCTGGCCACCAGCACCAACTCTCTGGCTGAATTTGACTGGTTCTTCTCCTCCTCCCTAGAGTGAGTGACGTTCTAGGATGAGTGGGAAAGACTAGTTTCCAGCATCGGTCCAGACTGGTTCCCATATGCCAAAACCATCAAGATCACCCCCACCCCCATCCGCATTTCCAAAGCTAGCATCAGCTGCACTGTATCAATGATAAGAGGCTAAAAGATAAGCATTGCACTGCCAGGAGGAATCCCGGAGACGGAGCTCCGAGACGCGTTCTGGAGGCAAGCAAATGATGAGGACGACCTAGTTCTCTGCTGAGCCAGGGGAGAATCTTCAACCATGAAGACTCTCCCAAGAAATCGTGGATCTTACACTAAAAAAGAGAGAGGAGACCAACCCCCCCCTTCACCCCACCCCCCTCCATTATCCTTGATTTGAGAACACTAGCGAGGGAGGGGGGGAGACCTTTAACATAGGTGGCTTGGGAGCCATGAGTTGTGAAAGGAGAAGATGGAAGAGAGGCACAAGGGAGGAGCAGCAAGTGCATTGACTATTCACTCTCCCAACACCCCACAAATGTAACGCAGTCAAGCAAATGGATGACTGAGCACTTACTATGTCCCAGGGGCTAGAGAGATGCAATGGGACCTAGGAAAGATGGCATGTGCCCCTGCTTTCAGGCAGTCTTGACATTGATGGGGAAGACAGGCAATAATCAAGAAAGGAAGATCACGTCCGATAGTGGGGTGTGCTATGGAGACTCCGCTGAGGACTGTGGCAGAGTGCGGACCACAGAAGTAGGATTGGGTAGGGGCTCAGGAGTACGCCTCTCTGAAGGGACACAACTTGAATCGAGCCCTTAATATTGAGAACTGTTCAGCCTGAAGATCAGAGGAAAGAACATTCCAGACAGAAGAAACAGCTAGGCAAAGATCCAGATGGTGAAGCCCCAGAGAGAGGCTGGGATGAGCTGGCAATGCATCTTTCAAACCATGGAGAGAAGTTGGGGGTTTTTTTCACGGGCAATGGACAGCCAGGTTCCTTTGGGCAAGGAACCCAGCAGAGTGGGGGGGGAGGGGACATTGTTAAAAGATCATGCAGCTGTTATGTGCAAAGCAGACCTGGGGAAACCAGCTAGAAATCAGTTAGAGACCATCAACCGTCCAGACCAGTGATGATAAGGGCCTCGCCTCTGGGTGGTAGCAGTGGCGTTAATGACAAGGTAAACCAGCCAAGACTGTATTGGGGAAGTAGCATTAGCAGGACTTAAAGGGGCCCTAGTGGCCCCGTTGGGTAAAGGTGGGACTGCTGACAGTTCGCAAAGTCAGTGATTCAAACCCACCAGCTGCTCTGTGGCGGGAAGATCGGGCTGTCTGCTCTTATAAAGATGTACAGCCTACAGAAGCACTCAGCTGCTAACCAGAGTCAGCTGCCCAAGGGAAGAACGAACGGTGTGACCGTGCCTTCTGATAAAGATGAATAGTCATGGAAACCCTTGGGGGCCGCAGCCCTCCTTGGTCCTGTAGGGTAGCTATGACTCAGAACTGCCGGGGTTGTGTGTGAATCGGGTTAGGTAGTAGAAGTCCTTGGAGGGTGAGACAGTGGAAGCAAGAAGGGTGGTTTTGTATGGGATACGTTTGAAATGCCTGCTAGACACTCGGTGGGAAAGAATCCATTGGAAGTGAGAGAGAGAGAGAGAGAGTTTGAGGCTACAGACGTACATTTTTGGGAGCAGTCATTCACATGTCACCTTCGATCCGAAATCCCACCAGGTTTTGGTCTGGCTAGGGAAGTTATCGAAGAAGACCTGCTGGCACACTGGTTAAGAGTGTCCATGTAACTGAAAGGTTGGTGGTTCAAACCCACTCACAGCTCCGTGGGAGAGAGAGGCGGCAGCCTGCTTCTATAAAGTCTTACTTTCAGCCCTGCAAGGGCTAGCAGGCAGTTAACTCTGCTCTGTCTTCTGAGTCTGAGTCGACAAGGTGGCAATAGGGTGTAGGGAGGGCTAGGAAATGAGGAAATGCCCCAGGCCTTAGCCTAACCCAGGCAAGCCCCAAGAGAGCTGGTGCTGCCATAGACAGAAAACCAGGAAAAGCACCATTGCCAGCCAAGCCAAGAAAGAGGCCGCGTCCACACGTGTGTAAAAGTCATCCAACTCTACAAACTACTGACAAGAGGGACCTAGGCCAGCATAGGGATCAGAGCGAAGAACAAGACACAGCCCTCCCTGCCCTCAGGGAACTTCCAGGTGAGAGATCCCTGGAGGGTGGGCATTTTTAATTCCATTTCTCGGCAAATACAGATTCTGTTTTGACTCCAACTTCAACCTGTAGCTTAGGTTGGAATAAAATGCAGCGCATAGACCAATGATTAGAAGGAGTCAAAGCTACACGGATAGATGGACTCCTGTTTGATGGGCAGATCAGCAGATTTGGGGACACAGTCTGTGTTTAACGACTGTGCCCAGCCCACCGGATTTTTGATTCAACTTGTCAGAGGCCTGAAGGCTTACAAGAAAGGCTTGCAAGAGAGGGTCTATCGGTTGCCCATTGGCATTCAGTGTCCCACCGAGGCCGTCTGAATGGAGAGAGGAAAGAGAGATGGAAATCACAGGAGAGGTCTCACTCTGGGCCTCCATGGTGTCCCTCAGCACAAAGGCGCACAGTACAGCGCGCCAGAGTAGGGCCATGAGCAGAGTTGACGGCGAACGGTAGACTCGGAAGAGGCTGAAGTTTAGTGGGGTTAGACCGAGGCAAACTGGAGGATCTGACTTCTTACGAATAACGCAGTGGAATGGAGTTTGAATCACAGAGTGTGACTTTGTTTCTAATATCGTATGGAGACTGTTAGTCTTTACTCTTCAGCCACCCCCTTTACCCTGCACGCTGCCTTGCATGGCTCCCCCGGAGCTGCTGCAGAAGCTCAACCAACTATTGTCATCCAAGGACTACCCACGTTCTCTTTCTCTTTGATTTGCTCTGCTTGGCCCCCGGGTTGCTGCCTCTGATCATGAGCACAGCCAGACAAGCTTGTCGCCGTTCTGACCCCATTTAGGACTTGAGCTTTTCAATGTTTTTGGAATCTGAAGGTATCATCCCCCCAAAGTAAAAATGAGGTCGTCATTTGACCAACAGCAAGCAAGGGAGGTAGAATATTGGTAAGTGGCTTTTTTTTCCCCCCTACTGCAGCCACGTTTGATATGTTTGCCGAAAGACCAGCGTTTGACAGTTGAGTACATTGAGGAAGTGTCTACCAAGGAGTAGAAGCACCAAGAAGAAAAGTGGAGGGGCATGGGGATAAACCATGGCATTAAGAATATACTTGCACCAGGGTATATTTCTTAGAGGTGAATCTTGTGATGGGGGCTCCACCACCACCACCTTTTTTTTTATTCTCCCCCTCTCTTCCATTTCAACCTGTGACCTGGGTCTGTCAGCCCTTGCTTTGGGAACACTTTGTCATGGCAGAAAGCTGAAGCATCCTAAACTGCATTCCTATTTGGGAGGCAACGTCTACATTCATTCTGTGGACATCCTGCTGATTGCAAGGGAGAACGCCTTGGAGAAACGGGGAAAGGAGGAAGGAGATGCCCCAAGACTGAGAAGGGGGCATGGCCCCAAGTTCCCTCAAGCAAATAAGGGATCAGGGCCTGCTCCCCGATAAGACACTATGAAAGTGGCAAGAACAAGAGGACAGTGAGAGACCTCCGGAACCCCCTTCTTTTTCTTCCCAAACACGAACTGGGGTTGGGGGGAAACACTTGGCCTAACAGAGGCAGACTTGTGACTGTGAACTAGGGGGCCCATCTCAGGGCCTTGGCCTGCACGAAGATGTGCAGGGAACCCCTACAGGTGCCCATCGTGCAGGATTAGTGAGCTAACTGCAAGGTGGATTGAAATTGCTTGTCGAAAGTGAACGCATTGATGTAATCTATGATTGGCGGAGCTAAACAACTACTAAAAGGCATCATGAAGAGAAAACACTCCTACCAGATTTTACAAAAAGCCATGGATTCTGGATCAAACGCCACCCCCAGCCCCAGCCCCATGCCGTCTCCATTCTGGGTAGGGCTGCTTTAGGGTGCACCTCTTTGGAGAGCTGCCCTTTAGAGAAGGCATCGCATCGCAGGATTAGCAGACAGTATTACACACCCTCCATTTCATCACGTCCTCAAGCCAAAGCTCCAAAACCAAACTCACTGCCATGGAGTCGAATCCGACTCACTGTGACCCTGCAGGACAGGGTAGACCTGCCCCTGCAAGCTTCCAAGACGGTGACTCTTTACAGTAAGTAGGAAGCCCCATCTTTCTCCCTCCGCGCACCTGGCGGTTTCTAACCACTGACCTTGCAACGTGTAACCCCTCAGCCACCCCTCCCTTTCCTTGGGCTCCAGCGACTAGATTCACACTCACAAGAGTTTGAAGCTCGACTGCTACTTAATTCCTTGGCAGTGAGTGATGGGCCAGTCTGAGTTCTCTGCAGAGCATGCGGCAGCACACGGACGAGACCAAAAGAGAATCCAGCATGGCCAAACACAGACTCGGAAAAGAAAGCAGACTGACGCCTGGAAGGATAGGAGCATCACATACATCGTAGCTTGGTGCTCGCCTCGCCTGGTCTAGGCTGCTAAAGCTAATTCATCATAGGTTCCCTGATCACAGGTCAAACTGCACAAACCAAAGGTCCCATTTGGACAGGGTGACTGAGAATGAAACAGGAGAAAACAACGGCCAAACTGTGCGCACCTTGGCAAGTAAAGTCTCCTAACATCCACATCAGCCAGAGAAAGGGGGGCTGCATGATCAGAGAACCCATCCCAGAGTGATGAGCCATCATCAGACTCCGCCGCCGGGTCCATCCCACCCAGTGGGGTTTTCTTGTTTTGTTTTGATTGATGGAAGTAGGAGGGACTAAAAGGGATGTCCCCTCAATACATAATAATCTCAGTCAACAGAGAAGAGCTGAAATCTCCTGACTGGTGTGAGGACTATCTCAACGGAGAGGAGACCAGTCTGCACATGAGGAAGTTTACCAAAGGGTTGCTGTAAACCCTGATTTAAGAGAAGCTATTGTGTTTTGTATCAAGTAGAGCTGGCTTATCAGCTATTCAGATGCAAGGAAGAAGAGGGGAAAATCCCACCCCAGTCAGAGTTTTTATTGGCTACGTTAAGAGATGTATAGTATCCAGGTAATGATGGCACTAGACACTGTGCTCGGCTGAGTGCCACTGGAGCCCGATACTTAGAAGAGGTTCTCATGAGCTAGAGCAAGTCCAGAGAACGGCGAGAGGAACGGTGGAAGCCCGTGAGAGCTGCGCTCGATTCAGAAAGGCTGGGGAGGGTGGAGAGAATGATGGCAGGACCCAAGGTCTACGCTAATGAGTTGTTAACCCATTTGCTTGCATCTTTGTGTGTTTACATGGCGGAGGACGTTTGAGCCTCAACAGGGCCCGGCTGTTGGCGGAATGAGAACCAATGGGTCTTGATTATTATGAAGGCAGCTTTCAGTGAAATGAAAAATTCCTTTCAAAGATAATCACGAGCATCCTGCAATACGATAAACTGCCCTATTGAGTGGCGAGCTCCCCATGAAACAAAACGTGTTGTATGCAGAGGCTGAATAGCCCGTGCGAAGCACGCCATTCTCCCATCTGCAAATGAGAGACCAAGCTGCCAGCTCTCTAAGAGAACTCTAGGAAGCAGCCTGTGTCCTCAGAAGCAAGTCACCCTGGCTCCTGGCTTCCCAGGATCCTAGCATCTGGGCTCTTGGCTTGCTTCCTGATGAATCGGTCATTTTCTCAAACACTGGCTTCAGCCAAGGAAGCTACTGTTTTTGCCCTTTCGTCCTCAAGACAGAGCTAGTCAATAGCCTTTCATTCGGCCCACTATTTCTCAAACCTGAGGTGTCTTGTCTCTGAACTCCAATCACTAGCGACAGGTCTGATCTGGAAGACCTCCTCCCATAGGAAGGTTGTCAAGCTCCCTCCACCTGCCCACCAAGGTATCAAACAGCTGCCAGCCTGGAGCACTCACTGCCTATTGCCTGCTGACCTGACTCCGAGCTCACCCAAGCCAGTTTAGATCAATTAACAAAGCGCCCTGCCGCTGGCTCCAGATACGTCGGACTTTCCGTCACCTTCTATTATGCCAGGTAATGAGACAAAATACAAAAGTCTTTGCCCGCAAAGCCATCCCATTAGTACTCTGCTCACACCACTAAAAAAGCATACGAATGGGGATGGGGGTGGGGCAAGGGAGGAGGAGGGGAAGAGCAAGTGCTCCTGAGTAAGTTATCGAGAATCCCATCCTGATGTGGTATGCAGAGGGTCCCCTAAGGGAAGACTTTGAGAAAGAGACACTTGAGCTGGGTTTTCAAGGATAAGTAGAATCCTGCCACTTGGCAAGTGTCAAAGAGAAGGCAGGCCTAAATATCCATCCTGGGGCATGGAACTTTCTGGCATACTCAGAACATCGGGACTAACTCGTCATCCCGTGTGACCAGAGCACCCAGGGCTGCTTCTGGCACCTCAACGGTCGACCCAGCCTCAGGGCTGGTGGCGGGCCACCAATCAAGGACCCCCGGATGCTGTCCGAGCAAAGACATTGCAGTAGAGTAGATTGAATCCAGATCCCTCAGGACCAGTGTGGGCCAGTCTATTCCAAAAAGCCAATAGTAAAACTCCATTTGCTTTGAGATTATATCCTGGGAAGCTGAGTTACACCTATCACCCTCTAGTGGCAGTGGCTCCGTCTGTCCCCAAAAGAACTCTGAGATGGTGTCCTCCCAACTTCTGTGCTGGCGGCACAGTCCAGTGAGCGTTGGACGGCTAACCTCAAGGTTGGCGGTTCCCAGTCACCAGCTACTAGCCACTCCAGGAAAGATGAGGCTGTCTGCTCCAGTCAAGATTGACCTACTACTGCCTCGGAAATCCTATACAGGGCCACTCTGAGTCAGAATCCACTCAACAGCAGTAGGCTTGAGGGTGTTACTTTAGGGCTGATATAAGAGGCCCTCTCTTTTGCCCAAGCAAGTTAAAACTGTGTGAAGAGCTTTCTTTTCATATTCTTCTCTCAAAAAAAAATGTTTTAAAGGTAGTTTCTCAATTTGTGAATCCAAGTCTGGAAAACACTGGGAGAGAAGGCCTTCGAGCTCCCTTCCAACATGTGAGTAGCTAAGAACTGAAGACCGATGATGACCATAGCCCCGTCTCTTCCAGTGAGAGCAGGACATCAACTGAGAAAACCCCCTCCTCCTTCCATGATCACCCCCACCCTACCTCCCAGCAACAGGCTGAGTTTCCCAGATGGCAGGCTGCTGTGGAGGAACCTGGGATAACTGGGTTCCTGATGCCTTTGGGAGGCTTCTTAATGACACCCCCAATACATAGCAAATCAGCTCTGAGCAAAGAATCAAAGCTTCAGAGATGTCCACAAGTGGTAGATCTCATTGGGTGCCCCCAAGGACGTGTTCTCTTGGGTTCACTTAGTAATCCTGGCTACCCTCTCAATTCCGGGGGACCCATGACACTCATCGGGGTCTTAGCTTGGCCTCCAAGTCTCACGCCACCTGGAAGTCATCCTCCGAAGTCAGGCCACCTGAGTCTTAAGGAATGGTTTTCTCTGACTCTACTCACTATTATCGGTAAGGGCTCAGGGTGGGGGCCCACTTGACAGACTAAACTCTAAAAGACTTAAGAACTTTCTGAGGAAGAAGTATGCACACGTCAGAAGATGACACAGCTCTTACTGCTGGGCTGCCCTGCCTCTCTGCACTCCCCATGCCTTCTCTCTCTTTCCTCCCCCTTCCATTTTACTTCTTCTCCCATCCCTATGCCTGTATAATCCCACACGTGTCCAGACAGTGGTCATGGGAGATCAATGCTGCCTCTCCCCTGGGGGGTTCTCCAACTTCCTAGTAGCTCATGCTCTTTAAGGTCCCTTACTTCACAGCAGGAGTATTTATGTATTTTTTTGCCCTTCTGGGAATTCAACCAATGCTGGAGTTCAAATCAGTTGATATCTATTTATTGAGTTCTTACCATGTGGCTAGATGTTTGGGATACAGTAAGGACCACTCTTTCGCCCGCCCTCCAGCAGTTCAAATGAACAAAGGAAGAAGTTGTTGAGGAGTCTAGAATTCTCCACTTCTTCTAGCTTTCTTTTTGCACACAAACCTAAGCCCTTGGGCCATTCCTAAAAGGAATGATTGGTTTCCCCACCCCACCCCCACCCCCTGCACCTCCCCTCCCCCACCCCCTCCAGGAAGGTGTCTTTGGCAAGACAGGACAGATAAGCAAAAGTCATTTCGTAGAGTTGTGGGGTGGTTTGTTATGTTTTATTTCCCCACCCCCACCCCCACCCTTTCAAAATGCTCTGAAGACGGGTGTGCGGAACTTTGAATGAGCGGGGTCTTTTGAGGGGCAATGGGCCCAAGGAGGAGTGGCTTGGAAGGTCTGGCACCTGAAGAGGTCCCCAAGGTGGTGGGTTTTCTCCCTCTTCCTGTGTCTCTCTTTCAGCTCATCTGACTCCTCTGCCCCTAGCAGATGAGGAATTAACCACGGAAATGCTGTGGGGCGCGTGGGCCAGCCAACAGAGCATGCCCTCCACCACCTCGCCACAAGAGCAGCCTTTCAAAGGCAACAGGAGCAGGCCGTCTGCCGTGTTGGCCTTGCCTCCAGAATCCTCCCTTCTGAACCTATGCCATTCAGGGGCTCGGCCCGTTCAAAAGAAACTCTCCACCTTCTGGACAGAAAGAGAGATGACCTTGACCCCATGCATGTCATCCAATCTGCCACTGAATTCTCACCCGTGGCTGCACGGACAAACTAACCCAAGGGGCTCCTGGGCTCTGGTAAGTTCCCTCTTGGTTCTGGTCCTCTGAAGCAAAGTACTGACCCCCTTCCCTTCCAAGGGCCCTCTGACATCTTCGTTACCAAAATAAGGGTTGGATACAAGTTTAAGCTGAATCTAAATATTCCCACTCCCATAGCTCTCTTCTCTCAATGAAAAAAAGCAGTTTATCCTCTTGCTATCTCCCTGCCTTTGTTTCGCTCAACTCCACAATTCCTTCTACAAGAATCATCTAAATAAGAAGGCTCCAGAGTAAAGGTAGCAAAGCGATCAGGAAGGCCCTAGAAACAGCCGTGGTTGGCCACGACTGCCTGCTTTTAGAACTGAGACAAGGGGAGCCACCGACCCCTGAGAAAAGCTCAAAGGGAGAGCCCTTGAGGCGTCAACCATTTCCTAGATGTTTCCATCCAGATCCAGGGAGAAGAGGAAATCATAGAAAGAATGAGTTCTAAGGGGACTGGAAGCAACACACCACTCCCTTCTCCCCTTCCAATCACCCCTTCTCTTTCGTTCTCCATCTCCTACTTCCCACCCACCCACCCCTGCAACAGGAGGGGGTCTGCTGAGGGCAGGCTTGTGGAGTGTGGGAGTTGGGGGGCACGGTCACACTGTTCCCTTCTTTCTCATCTGTGGGTTCCTCATCCTCGGTGACCCTCCCGTGCTCTCTCCCTCTGTCTTGGTCGGCTCTCCCTTCCAGGCCACCCAGACCAAAAGGTCAGGTGCTGGTTTTGTTAGGTCACATGCCCAGAAGAGAAAGGGTGGAAGACAGCTGGCAAGGGCTCTTTCTCGCATGCCACTACCCCATCCACATTCCCAGAGCAGACCAGAAACCAAGAGCGAGTTTTCCTGACCAAGGACAGGTCTGCTTGGGGAGTTGGGGGTAGGGTGTGATGAGAGTACTCATGGCAAGTGCGCAGGGGTCGTAAGCAGGGTTTTCCCAAGACATGTCCCTCTCTGAAAACACTGTCAGCATCCTCTGTGAATTAGTGGTGAATTATTTGTGATCAAGCACACATTCAGCTTAAAGGACCTTCACCGTCACCGTTTCCTAGCCTGTCTCTTCCTCTTTATCTACTTTAATCTCTCTCTCTCCTCTTGTATCCCCGCTTTCTGCTGACCCTCTTGTTCACTTGCTCTGTCTCCCCTGTATCAGGTTGCCCTCCCCCCTCAGGAGACTACAGAACCAAAACAGAGAGCGATGCTCAGAAGAACTTTCCCAATCCCCTCGCTGCCAGGTACCCAGCAAGGCTTACAGGAAGTGCAGAGAAGAGATGACCGCTAGTACTTCCCACCATTGCATCGCTCTACCTGCTTCTTAGCCACAGAAAAAGGCCAGACAGTCTGGTCCCCGAGGGCTCGACGAAGACTTTCACTGCTGAACCCTCGTGTATTGACTCTCTCCAAACTCTAGAGGCCGACCAGGTACACTACAGCTGCCATGCATGGGCACTTGTAGTTAGCCAGCTAAAGAGACCCTCTAACGTGGCCCACCCTCTCTGGATGTTATTGAGTCTGCCCCGTTACTGGATTTCCAGTGGTCTCAGTATTTTTTGGTGGGGGG
>NW_022103958.1:5554605-5559453 GCF_000313985.2 Echinops telfairi | reverse complement strand
GGGTTGTTTGTATCTTTAATTCTAAACTAGAAGATGTCTTCTATTCTCCTTCAGTGAAACCCTTGGCTCATGATGTCCCCTTGCTAATCGCTCAACCTCGTCTCCTCCAATAATCAGGGAGGCCAGGCAGGGGCCAAAGAATGAGGGAGAAGCGTTGGAACTTCTGGATTAGGAGGAGGAAAGCGGAGAAGTGAAAAGTGTCCACATCTTCCAAAGGAACAGTCACAAGTATTCCATGGTGAAAGTCAGAGACCACGCAAGTCCTCTTGGCTCGCAGGCATCCCAAAAGTTCCCTCGTATCTCAGAACCTGATGTGTTCCTACAGGAAATGCCCCAAGCCACCGTCATACAACTATCCTTCCATTAAAAGTCAGTAACCAACAAGAAGCCATCTTGCCCTGTGCAGGTGACCATCTCATCATGCTGTCAGTAGTACCTATGGTCCTCTATTGGGGCTGGGACTCCTGTCGCCAGCCAGCATGGACACACACAGACTGCTCCAGAGGTGCACCATTTCCCAGCAGCATCCGCTCTCCTCTCAGGGAGTTTCCTTGGCAATACATTCTCTCACACCAAGGGCACCAACGGAGACCTCCGTTTCACTCTCTCACTATAGCAGGCCTCAGGCTGGCTGGCCCCTCGGCAGACCCCTGGAGACATTCCGAACTTGGGGTCTGCTGGCCAGAGATTACTCACCTATGATTTTGGAAGGACATGCTGGGACCAGAAGCCTGCCAGTATCTAAGGAGACGATCCAAATGGACCATTAGACTCCAGAGCTTGCTAAAGGCAGTTAGTTCCCATGCTGGCTTTCCAGGCCCGCTCTCTCCAGCTAAGTCAGATCACCTGGCATTTTAGTATTTTCAAAATGTCCTGCTTTTATTTATATCTAATATTCATATGAAAAGGTATATTTCAGTCTAGATATTGAGAGTGCTCATATATTTTTTTTTTAGGTTTGGGAGTGGGGGCCAGAGGGAAGTCCTTTCACAGGACTTGTGTTGTCAGAATGGAGTTTATAAAACTGTGAAGACTGGATTCTGTAACCACTGGACGATTAGGGGGACGATGGAGGGGGCAGTCCTCAGAAAAGGGAGCCGAGATGAATAGCTGAGACTTGGGCAGTGGCTGCGTCTTTCTTCCCTTTGATAATGATCTGACAGCGCTGCTCTGCCAGTACAGCCTACAGGCTACCTCCTTAGCTCTCGCCCCAAGTGGGTCCCACCTGGGGGGCTGGCTGTGAGGAGACGGAGAAAGGCCTAACGTGAGCGGCGCAGGGCCCAACACAGAAGATCCATCCAGAGGGTGAAGACGGCACTGAAACCTCCTTCTAGGCCAATCGGGAAAGCCCAGAATCACCCAAGGAGGGCAATAGACACCCAAAAGTGGGAGAATCTCTCAGACATCAGACCCAGTTGAGAACAGGCTTGGAATCCAATAACCCACAGATCGGTAGTAGCAGGTCACACACAAGTCAATGACTTTTTTTTTTTTTTTTTTTGGTGCCTGTCTTTCACACTATATTTGGCTTTTTAAAAATCCTTTGGTTTCTCTGTAAAAGTTCCTTCTGAACCACTCCAGTCTTGCCTTGGGCTGCTATGGTGGACAGGGATGGGGCAATAATAGGGGCAGACGGCTTTGCCACAGAGGGTTCTGCCTCTCCCCGACCATGACTCTACCCTCCTCCTCCTCCCAGAGAGGGCTGAGGAGGAAGAAAGGGGTTGGGGCAGGGTAGGGCAACAGGAAGAAATGTCTTCCAAGGATGAGATTCCTTTAGATCTCAGTGCAAAGTAGATAATGATCCTCCTCGCCTCACCGAGGAAAAACTGTGCCTGAAATCCTACTCCTGAATCCTAAAAGCATCAAATTCTAATTGCCCCATAAATAGGAGGAGGAATTCGGGAGGAACTAAAGGAGGATCAGGAACCCCACCCACCCCTCTTTCTTGCAGAGAGGAGCAGAGTCCAGAGTTTCAGAACACAGCTGCCCAAAGATTGAAAGGCTGAGCTAGCCCTTCAACCCTATTCTTGTGTCATCCCTATTGGGATCGAAGCCCATCCCCAAGTCCCACCCCCCAACCTCCTTCTATCCAGTCCCGTGCACCTGTCCATACACTCCACTCTCCTCTCCCACCCACACTGTGTCAGCAGATACAGGGGGGATACAGATTTCCAACTCCTCCCTGCCTCCTCCCCCACATGTCCTCCCCACCCTTCCTGTATTTGCCCGCAGGGGGAAGGGGGCAGCCAACCAGGGGTTGTCTCCTGGGAGAGCTCCTTGTTGCCTGGACACCAACCAGTCTGGCTATCTTCAAGTCCTCCCAAGCTACGGACTACGTTCTAAGCCAGGAAGGGCATCCAGTGCAAACTTCAGTCTGGAAGTGTTAGGGTTAGAGCAGAGACTGGTGAACACTTGAGGAAGTAAATCCCCCTTGAGGATAAGCACAGTCACCTATGAGGGAAAGAAGCTGAAGAGACGAGAGAAGCGACATCAGTGTTCAGCGTGTCTGTCTGCTCATCTCTGTGTTAGGTTCACCTGGGGTCAGTTTCTCCCCAGCCTTGTCTCTCTGGTCCGTCCCTCTCTTGCCCCTTTACTTCACCATCCTTGGAAGCCACCCGGCATTTGATGGGCCAAGGCGGCTAAGGGGAGTGGGAAGTCCCGGGTTTCCCACCGGCCAACCGCAGACCCTGGCCCAGGTGAGGCCTGGGGAGGGAAGTGGCTCACGTAGCCCCCCAGTTCTCCTGCCACGGGCTGTGTTTCTCCCTTCAGAATAACTCCTCTCTGGTGGCCTCCCTTTACAGCCAGCTCCCAAATCATCCTGGAGGCAAGCAGACACCCACCCACCCCCATCCATACCTGCCACCAGTGGGAGGGAAGAGCCTGGGTAAGGTACAGGAGATCAGGATTAGCTCCTGGCCTCCCGATGACCTCCATGGAGCCATCAAGGTCAGGGCAGTGCACAGGGAAGCGATCCACCCTCACCCTCCAAAATTAAGCAGCTCGTCATGGGGCCACTTCCCTGGGGGTAAGAGGGTTTTACTTTAGGAACACGTCATAGAAGGCCATTTTCTAAAGACCCAGGAAATCCTGGACACACCCTCAACATCCCGGATGTTCCGATGCTTGCTTGGAACCCTCTCAGGGGGACAGAGGAGGAGAAAGAAGGCCACCTTAGAATACTTGAAGTCAAGTCAGCTTGATGGAGGGAGGGGGAGGGGCTGCCTTTCCATCTCCCTGTGTTCTACCATGTTTCTTTCACTCTCCCTTTGGGAGTTTCCTCTTCCCTACCCTGGCTCTGCCCATGACCCTCAACAGCCCATCCCAGGATCGCTGAGGGCAGGGGAGAGCACTTTCCCAGAGTACCAACAAGGGTTTGCTTCCGGCCCTGGTCAGTCGCTGTGTCCTTCTCCCCCAGGCTCTCCCGCCCTCCCAGCCTCCTGTCCTGTTGAGGCCTCTCCTCGGTGCTTCAGAAGTTTTCTCATCAGACTAGCCAAGATCATCAGAAGCTAGCCTTCGTTTCCCCCCTCCACGACGCTCCACCACATTCGTCATTTCAGAGCCAGCAGCCCCATCGTCACTGCCTGAAAGGTCCAACTGTGTGGTCACCTTGGTCTGGCTGCCCCCCAGCGTGATCAAAGTGGCCATTCAGAAGCACTTGACTCCACTCTCATCCCATTGTCGGCTGACTCTGGACCCATGGAGGTGATCGCAGCTCCGGAAGCCGAAGGCCTGGCCCTTGGTTCTCCTAAGGGGCATTGCCTATCTCGTTCGAACCCCGATCAGAACCCCGGGAGTACACTCATCCGGAACTGAAGAGCTAGCTGCCTATCTGCAGCTCGGTCAGACCCAGAAAGGGCATGAGACTTGCTATACTGTTCTGAACGCGGGCATTTTCTTTGTAAGTTAGGAGAACCCTCTTCTTCAGTAGAGATGGAAATAGAAAAGACTTTGAACACATGGCACCTAAGTGAATGGGCTCATTCTAAGGCTCCATCTTTCTTTGCCTTTTGTCTGCCCTCCGTCACTTTGTAACCGGTCTCTCCAAGTTGTCTTAGTCCTCCTCATCTCTGTCGTCTGTCTTCTTTGTCTGCTCCTGTCTCTCTGGCCTATCTTTATGGCCTCTCCCTTCTCCCCAACCGCCCCCCCCCGCCCACAGACACTAAGAACTTAGCTTGAGTAGGCGAAGGCCGGCTGGCTTTGTGCTTCAATTGATGCTAAAAAGACAGTTTGTCCGGCCCCCATTTCTCACATAG
Organism: Echinops telfairi; assembly: GCF_000313985.2. Classification (NCBI taxonomy): domain Eukaryota; kingdom Metazoa; phylum Chordata; class Mammalia; order Afrosoricida; family Tenrecidae; genus Echinops; species Echinops telfairi. Next base: position 5,555,200 of record NW_022103958.1, on the reverse strand, counting down.
ACCCACACCAAGTATCGATCGGAGAGTCAAAAGCATTCTTCGCTCTTCTTCCAATACCATTGTCTTCCCTTACCAAACTCATGATCTGTCCAGTCTGAAGCACCCAGAAAACACTGATGACTGATAAAGGGGGGGTGGGGGGGGTCAGGAACTAGTGAGGTCAGGACAGAGCAAGATAAACGAAGTGAGGGATGTGTGACTGTGTTCAGCACCATTATACATTCTCCAGAAAATTCAGGGGTCTCTCTTTCCAATAGAAAATGAGTTTGCTCGTCTCGGGGACTCTTGAGGGAGTCTCTTCACTCTCAGCCCTCATAAAGGCCAGTGTGGTCCCTGAGCAAGTTGACACTTGTGACAATCAACGATGGGTATTTCCAACTGAGCTTTGAACCTTATCACCCATCCCTTTTCCCAGGAGAGATGAGGTGGGCTCCTGTCCTCAACCGCACCTCAGCAATCATGACAACTGTTAGGTTAAGAGTATGACAGACCACCACATCCTATTCCTGTTCTCACCTGGCACCTCACCACCAGCAGGCCCCACAAGATGGATTTAGGAAAGACAGTCTCTCCTCTTTAGTTCTACCCCTCTCTC
>NW_022103958.1:5551993-5554475 GCF_000313985.2 Echinops telfairi | reverse complement strand
CATCTTGCTGGCTCAATCTTTCACTTGTTCTCAATTCACTTTCTGTTCCATTTGAACTACTAAGCTCTAAGCAGCCCACCCCACCCCTGCACCCTGCCCCTGCTGCTAGAGGAGCAATAATAGTAACAGCTGGCCCTGACTGAGTTCCAGGATGTGAGAAGTAACTATTGGCTGAGCTTGTCTGGCAGCTAGTACCTGTGTCCCCAACGCCACTTCCCTTTTCTCTCTCCTACGTGCCATCTCTTAATTTTCCTCTGTCCTCCTGCAGTGAGCCACCCCCTCTCTTCTGGAGGACACGTTTTCTGTGAGACGGGTCGCACTCTCTCTATGCACTTAGCAACGCTGCGCATCTAAAAAAAAAACATCCCTTCCTAGTTCAGGACTCTTCTGTCGCCATCCAAGCCAACTGACTGAGAAGCTTTCGCAGGGCTCATTTCCGTGGGCAAGACCACAACCGCCCCCTGCCAGTCCAGGCCCCAAGTCCCCAAAGAGGCTACATGGGAACCCATCCACAGCTCAGGGGCGACCCGAGCCTTTCACACAGCCAACAAGCCACCGAGCGCCGCAGCTAACGCCTGAAGCCCAATCTGAGGGCTAGCGTCAAGCCTGCTTCCCACCCTGGCCGCCTTTCCTCCCTCCCGTCCACTCCCTTCCCACCTTCTCAGCAATCAAAGCCCTCTCTTAAATGACTCCATTTGAGACTCCCCGAATTATCCCGAATAGAGGCTTCCTGTATACAGTACTCGAAAGCCCCCATAAATGTAGCCCTAATGTGAAGGAGAAAACAATCCTTCACCCGTTAGGAAACACACGACGGATTTGAAGTGTGTGTGCGTGTATGTGTGTGTGTTGGGGGGAGGGAAGATGGCTGAACGGAAAGAGCAAAAACCGTTATTTGTGCTCTCGCGAGGAGAGAACTGGCTGCGGCCTATAACTGGGCTTTTCCAAGACTCGTCGCTATTGGGATGCTTGACCTGTCAATCACCTTTCCTGAGCCAATGAGCAACGCCAAACAGAGCTTTGAGGGCGGGCCAATGGGTGCCAGGATTTTACAGCTGTTGGAGGAGGTCAGTGGGGCCCTGGACTTCATGGAGACGTGGGTGGGGAGAGGAGACTGGTCACCCAGCCAACCTTGCCCCCTCCCCCCAAAGTTAGCATCTTCAGGTTCACGAGGTGTAGCACCAACGAAAAGTTGGATTTTGATCATAGTAATATAGAGAGGTGGCGTTTCCTCATTGTGTAATCCAGAGTCCAGTCTCTACCTCCTAATGAGGATCTCCATCCCCACCTCACCCTACCCATGGAGAGATTTTTTTCCCATGATACTTGAAGCCCCTTGTCATTTTATTTTGTAGGACATCTTGACTCACCAGAGTGGGTAATCGATTTAGCCTCAGGGCAATGAATTGTGAATTTAACAGAAGGACGGAGTGGTAGGACCCACAGCCAATAAGATGCTCCAAAAGTGTTTAAAAAAGACAACGGGAAAGAGTGTGTGAGAGACATCCCAGTGGCCTAAGAGGAAAAAGATCGCCAGAGGGCCTCAGAATGTAAACTCGGAGACTCTTCTGGTTTGTTGTTATTGTTGTTTTAAGAAATCATTTTATTGGGGGCTCTTACAACTCATAACAATCCATGCATCCATTGTATCAAGCACATTTGTACATATGTCGCCACCATCATTTCCAAAAGTTTGTTTCTCCTTGAGCCCCTGGTTCAGCAACTCTTTTTTTTTTTTCCCCTTCCTCCCCCACCCTCCCACCATCATGGACCCTTTTTATTTTATAAATTATTTTTATTTTCATATCTTACACTGTCTGCTGTCTCCCTTCATCCACGTTTGTTGTTCGTCCCCAGAGGGAAGGGGGTTTATACATTGATCATTGTGATCATTTCCCCCTAAACCCCTTCTGCCCCCCACCTTCCCCCTACCCTCATGGTATCGCTACTCTTATTATTGGCCCTGTGCGGGTTATCTGTCCTGGATTCCATGTGTCGAGAGCTCTTATCTGTACCAGTGTACATGCTCTGGTCTAGCCGGGTTTGTAAGGTAGAACTGGGGTCATGATAGTGGTGGGGGAAGAAGCATTAAAGAACTAGAGGAATATTGTGTGTTTTGGCAGTACTATACTACAACATGGCTGGCTCGTCCTTCCTTGTGACCCTTCTGTGAGGGGGAACATCCAACTGTGTACAGATGGGCTTTGGGTGTCCATGCCAACCCCCCTCATTCTCATCAAAATGGTTGTTTGTTTGGGGTCTTCTGATGACTGATACCTGATCCCATCTACACCTCGTGATCACACGGGTTGGTGTGATTCTTCCATATGGGCTTTGTTGCTTCCCTGATAGATGACTACTTGTTTAACTTCAAGCCTTTAATACTCCAGACACTATATCTTGTAGTAGCCAGGCACCATCAGTTTTCTTCACCACATTAGCTTATGCACCCATTTTGTCTTCAGCGATCATGTCGGGAAGG
>NW_022103958.1:5537426-5542478 GCF_000313985.2 Echinops telfairi | reverse complement strand
CCGGTTTTGGTATCAGAGTTATATTAGCGTCATAGAAGGAGTTCAGGAGTTAACCATCTTTTTCTATGTTCTGGAAGATTTTGTGTAAGATTGGTGTTAGTTCTTCCATAAATGCTTGGTAGAATTCCCCAGTGAAGCCATCTGGTCCAGGGGACTTTTTTGTTGGTAATCCCTTGATAACCTTGTCTGTTTCTTCTATTGCTATGGGTCTGTTGATATTATTGACATCCATTGAGGATAGTCTAGGGAGGGATTGTTTTTCCAAGAATTTGTCCATGTCTTCCAAATTGTTAAATTCATTGGAATACAATCCTTCGTAGTACTATGTAATTATCCTTTTGATTTCATTAGGGTCTGTTGTAATGTCCCCTCTTTCATCCCTTATTCTTGATTCCCTCCTTTCTTTGGTTAGGTTTCCCAGTGGTCTGTCGATTCTGTTTACCCTTTCAAAGGACCAACTTTTAGCAGTATAAATTTTTTTCCATAGTTTTCTTATTTTCCCTCCCCTGAATCTTATTTTTATAATTTCTTTTCTTTTGCTATTAGTAGGATTGTTCTGTTGACTCTGCTCTAGTTGTTGTAAATGTTGTGTCACCATATCAATCATGAGTCTCTCTTCCTTTCTCAGGTGTGCATGTATTGCTATGAAACTTCCTCTGATAACTGTCGTTGCTGTGTCCCATAAGTTTTGCTATGTTGTGTGTTCATTCTCATTGGTTTCTAGAAATTTCCTAATTTCATCTCTGATCTGTGCCAGTACTCACTCATTTTTTTTGCAGTAGAGAGTTATTCATCCTCCAATTGTTTGCTCTTGTTTTCTTCGTCTTCCTTTTGTTGATTTCCAGCCTTAGGGCAAAGTAGTCAGAGAGAGAGGTCTGCAAGATATCAATGTACTTAAATTTATGTAGATTCGCTTTATGCCCCAGCATGTGGTCAACCTTTGAATGTGTTCCATGTTGGCTTGAGAAGAATTTGAATTTTTTTTTGATGGAAAACTCTGTAAATATCAGGTCAAATTATCTAATTGTAGTGTTTAGATCTCTAGCCTCCTTGTTGTTTCTTTTCCTGTGATCTATCTTTCTCAGAGAGCGGTGTATTGAAGTCACCCACTATAATTGTTGAGGCTGTGATTTCTTTTTTCACCTTTTGGAGTGTTTGGTTGATGTATTCAGCGGGTCTCTCATTCAGGGAATATATGTTTACAATGCTTAATGGTTCTTTGTCTACCATTCCCTTGAGCATCATATAGTGTCCCCTCCTTATCTCTTTATATGGCTTGCACTTTGAGGTCAATTTTATCCGATATTAGAATTGCAACCCCTGCTTTTTTAAAATTACTGTTTGTTTGGTATGCCTTTCTCCAGCCTATTTTTGTCTGTAGCCTTGAGATGTGTCTCCTGTAGGCAGCAGATTGATGGGTTGTCATTTCTAAACCAGTCTGCTAGTCTCAGTCTTTTAATGCCTGCGTTCAGGCCATTGATATTCAGGATTATTATCTCCATCTGCGGACTCTGTGATGTCATCTTATATCTTTTGTGTTGAGTGTTCTCCTAATTTCCTTTCTCATTAGTGTGTGGGGTGTGTGTGTGTGTGTGTGTGTGTGTGTGTGTGTGTCATTCTTGACTTCTTTCCATCCTTAATCCAATGCTATCTTGGGGTCTGTTTTCTCTTTGTTGCCTTCTGGGTGAGGTTGTTCTATGTGGCGGTCTCTTATTTATGCTTGGTGAGTGTTGTTGTTCTGCCCATACTGGGTCAGCAAGGATCTTTTGTAAGGCTGGGTTTCTCCTAACGTATTCTTTGAGTTTTTCCTTGTCTGGGAAGACTCTTACTTCTCCATCTTATCTTGATAGATAATTTGGCTGGGTTGAGTATTCTTGGGCTTGCGTTGTTTTCCTTCAATTTTTGGAATATGTTACTCCACTTTCTCCTCTTCTTCATAGTTTCTGCTGATAGGTCTGAGCATATTCTTATTTTGGAACCTTTATATGGTATTGTTGGTTTTTCCCTAGTTGCTCTCATGATTTTCTCCTTTTCCTCAAAGTTGGATAGTTTAACTATTATGTGCCTTAGTAACTTCTTCTTGGGATTCAGTCTAGCTGGTGTTCTTTCAGCCTCCTGAATAGTTGGCTGGTTTTCATTCATTAAGCTGGGGAAGTTTTCCTCCAAGAATTCTCTCACTTTTGTTGCAGATGACTTCTTTGTTGTGTCTTCTGCCAGTAAGCCAATAATTCTAATGTTGTTCCGCTTCATATCATCAGACATAGCTCTTGGGTTTTCTGCAGCTTCTCTTATGATCTTATTAGATTTTTGTTCACGTTTGTCAGTCTGCTTGGCTGTCCTCCAAGTCACTGATGCGGTTCTCTGCTTCCTCCAGTCAATTCTCGAGGTCTGTGTTTCTGCTACTGGTTTTTGTTATTTCCTCCCTAAGTTCCTGTATTTCCCTTTGGTGTATGGCCTTTATCTCCTCTATTATTTCATCCTTTTCCTGTATTGTTCCCTCATATCCTGTATGACTCCAAGCAGCATTCTGAACATTTCTTTCTGTGGCAGTTCAATGTCTGCTTCGTCTATGCATGTCGTTATGTTCAGGACATCTTCTGCCATTGCCTTTTTTTCTCCTGTTTTTTCGTTGAGGTCGTTGAGGTTGATGCCTGTTCATGTTGCATTGCTTTAGAGGAGCCAGGTGTCATTTTCCAGGGAGTCGAAGAGCACTGTCTCTCTCTGGGAGACTTGTAGGAATGCTTCTTCGAACTGCCTACTGCTAATTTCACTATGGAATTAATCTACCACTTTATCCTCCTGTGGCTTCCCTCTCAGGGGAGTACCCCAGAAGCCTGGTGGGTTGCCTGCTTTGGTGTTGCGGAGGTTGGGCAGAGATTCCTGCAGCAGCTTGGAATGTTAACGAGTGTTGGCTGAGCTGCCTTAGGCCCCCAGGCACACAGGCAGGAATTCCCCAGTAAGAAGTTGAGCAGAGTATCCCCTGGTGGAGGTCTGCAGGGCTTTCCCCACCCTTGGGCTAGCTGCACAGGATGGAGCTCACCTAGCTGGGTGTGGCCCAGGAGTAAATGCCCTAGGATAGGTCTGGAGGTCAGCGGTGGAGTGTGAGAAAACAGGAAAGAGACAAAGAAGAGAAAAAAAATTAAAAAGTAAGGCAGCTGAGGCTGTGCAGGGATATAGAGAAGAGAGGGAAACAAAAGCAACAATGTAGCTGAGTCCCGATCCCAGCCCCCGCCCCCCTGTGGAGCTGCAAGTGTTAAGTCCCTGCTTAAGGAGGCAGCGGCAAGCTGTGGCTGTGTTGAGAGAAAGCCCCTGCACAGCCCTCTAAGACTGTGGGCTGATAGAAGAGATGGAAACAAAATAACAATGTAGCTGAACCCTGATCCCTGCCCGTGGAGCTGCAAGGGTCCAGTCCCTGCCCCAAGACAAGCAGTGGCAAACTGTGACTGTGTTGAGACTAAACCCCTCTACGGGCTCCAAATGGTCCCAGCTCTGGCAGAAACAGTTGCGGGGGCCAAGGTCAAGCTCCAGCTGGCCTCCACTGTGGTAAGCCAAAAAGCCCTCAGCCCCTCAAAATCTGTGGGTGTGTGCCTACTTATCTTTATGATGCTCCTCCTGTGTTCCAGCAGCATTGAATTTCCCTCTAAGCAGCTCTCCTGGGCTGAATTCTGTGGAGTCCCTCTGGTATGTGTCACTCCGTTGCCATCTTCCCAGAAGTCTAAAGCATTTTCTTTCTACTTGAGCCTTTGGTATCAGCTCATTTCCACCCCTGTCCTCCACCCTCCCTCCATCATGAACCCTTGATAATTTATAACTTTTCGTGGCTTACACCAACCGCTGTCTCCCTTCACCCAATTGTCTATTGTTTGTCCACCTGGGAGGAGGTTATATGTCAATCATTGTGATCATTTGCCCCTTTCTCTCCCCACCTTCCCTTTCTTGGTATTGCTACTCTCATTATTGGTCCTGAGGGGATTATCTATACTGGATTCCAGCTCTTATCTGTACTAGTGTACATGCTCTGGTCTAGCCAGACTTTCAAAGTAGAATTGGGGTCATCATAGTGGGGTGGGGGCATTAAGAACCAGAGGAATGTTGTATGTGTCATCAGTCCTATACTGTACCCTGACTGGCTCATGTCTCCTTGTGAGCCTTCTGTGAGGGGGCGTCCAATTGTCTACAGATGGGCTTTGGGTCTCCACTCTGCCCTCCGCCTCATTTACACTGATCAATATGATTTTTTTATTCTGGGTCTTTGATGCCTGTTACCTGATCCCACAGCTCATGATCACACAGACTGGTATGCTTCTTCCATGTGGGTTTTGTTGCTTCTCCACTAGATGGCTGCTTGTTTACCTTCAAGCCTTTAAGATCCCAGACACTGTATCTTTTGATAGCTGGGCACCATCAGCTTCCTTCACCACATTTTGTCTCCAGCGATCATGTCAGGAAAGTGAGTGTCACAGAATGCTGGGTTATTAGAACAAGGGTTCTTTCATTGAGGGGGGACTTGAGTTGAGGCCCAATGTCCAAAATCATCAGTTTTATGTTCAGCAACTTATACACATGTTGCTTCATCTCATTTCACAGCCACTCCCTCAAAGCAATAGGGCTTATCCTACTGCCACCCTGCATCTCCCGCCTACTATCCCCTTGTCTCCTCACCCTTTTGAGTGTCATCCCCTTGATTTCAATGAGTTGATCATTTTAATGTGTGCATACCTCGCCAGTCAAGCCACAGATTGACAGACGAAATGGTTTGGGGTTAGGAGAAAGGCATTGAAAACCAAAAGCCCTAGGTTTATTTGGGTTGGTTAATATTATAGACTAGTATCTCTACGAACTCTTGCCCTGTATTATAGACTATTATGCGCTACGAACTCTTGCCCTGTATTGCAGACTAGTATGCCTTACAAACTCTTGCCCTGTATTGCAGACTAGTATCCCCTATGAACTCTTGCCCTGTATTGTAGACTAGTATGCCCTATGAACTCTTTCCCTGTATTGTAGACTAGTATGCCCTATGAACTCTTTTCCTGTATTATAGACTAGTAT
>NW_022103958.1:5531268-5537124 GCF_000313985.2 Echinops telfairi | reverse complement strand
CTATGAACTCTTGTCCTGTATTATAGACTAGTATGCCCTATGAACTCTTGCCCTGTATTGTAGACTAGTATGCCCAGGAACTCTGCCATGTGGTTGTCTTCAAACCTTAAACCAATACTAATTCCCAGTCATCATTTCTATCTATGTATTTTTTTACCCTCCACATGTCAGAAAATTCATATTCATTTCCCATAAAATATAGTAAGTTTTTATTCTTCAAAAATGATAGTGTTGTGGGGGGAAAAAGATCTAGAAACTGTTTTAGAAATTGTCCTTAAAAACCAAATGGAGCTTATGTAGGAAAGAAGGTCCGCCCTGAGCACCGTGCTCTTGGAAGAATTGTCTGCTTGAGATCAAATGGACAATAGCAACCCGAGAGGTTAGACAGGGACCTTGGTTGCATCGAGTCCACGAGAACACCTCAGAAAATCAGTGTGGGAATAGTGGCTCATCTCAAAGAATGTAAGCCATGACTTTGAAATGTGTGTGTAAAAAGCTTGAATTGCTGTGTGTCTTTGATGTGTATATCCTCAACAAAAGAAGTTGCTTTTTCATTAAAAACACTGATATGGTTAAAAATTTCATTTGGATAGTTTTATGTATTGCTTTCATGACAGGGAAAAAGAAACCTATCAGCATTCTTTAAAGAGATGGAAAACCTAACCACCAACTTGATATAGAAAGGAGGTCCTCGATTAGCAGAGGCCTGCTGAAGAAGAGCAGAAGGGGGGTCCTCACACACCCCGGCTTCACAACCTGCTGGACAGTCACAGAAGCCAGAGCAGCCTGTCACTGGTACAACCACCGAGGCACAAACCAGCGGGACCACTGAGAAGCCAGAGGGTAGGGATGGGACGCTTCAGTAAGTAGTGCTGGCAAGGCTGGACAACCATGTGCAGAAAATGGGAACAGGATCCCTACCTCACATCATCTACAAAAACTGAAGCTGGATTCAAGAACTAAAAGTAAAACCTAAAGCTGTCAAGCTCGTGGAAGAAAAAATAATGAGAGCACGCTTAGGGCCTGTCAATGTATTTTCTTTTTATGTATTTATTGCATATCTTTCCTTCATTCAGGTATGACATATCAGATACAATTGGACTGTGTTTTCATTTATATGTATGATAGATGATTGATGATCAGTATAAGTGTGATTTCATCAATGTCCATAAATTATGTAAGTATACATGGCTAAAGAATTGTGTACAGGTGCCAGGTTGGCAAGGAGTGGATTGAGATAGTTTATTGTGCCAGCCTGGCCGATAAACACAAGTGGGATTAACTGAAGGGCAGAGAGATAAATGCCTTGGTGAGTCTCGCCTTTCTTGTCTCTCACTCTTTGATCATCGGACCAGTGTGCGGCTGCCTTGCTTGTCCTGTGCCTCAATTTAAAGGCTACACTACCTGTGGGATGCCTAGCCTGTGGACTGTGTCGCTGTAAGTTGAGGTCCCTTTAAGAGATCGCTGGAGCTGGGAACTGGCAGTTGGTGACCTGGCTGGCAGTTGGTGACCTGCCTTCTGATTGGCTGCTGTGCTGACATAGCCTAGCTCGCTCTATAAATAGAGGAAGATCTGGCAGCAGACAGGACTTGAAGGACTGCTAGTCTCTCACTTGTCTCTCATGGGAGTGAGTTGAATTGAGCCATTTGTAGTGCTTTATAATTTAACTGTTTCTTTCTTGTATTATATATTTATCTGTATATGATTTAACAGTTCATTTCTTGTTATATATCTAATTATCTTTATAATAAATATATTAAATTATCAGCAATTTGGTTTTATCTCTCTAGAGAACCCTGTCTAACTATGCCTAGTTTCTGGCATAAATGGTCCTCTCAAACATAATGTAATGTTTGACAAAGTAAACTAGATGCCTGGGATCTCCTAAACATGAGATACTTCTGTGCATCAGAGGAGCCTGGTGGCATCATGGTTCTGCATTGGGCTGCTAACTATAAGGTCCATTTGAAACCACCAGCCCGTCTGCGGGGAAAGGTGTCAAAAACGTGGGCATTTCTACCCTGTCCTATAGGGTCGCTATGAATCTGTATTGACTCTGATGGCACTGTTGTTTTCAGGGGTTTTTTTGGTATATCAAAAGTGAACCCTGGTGGCATCATAGTGACACCACTACAAAGTCAGCAGTTCAAAACCAACAGCCACTCTGAGCAGTAAAGATGAGGTTTTGCTTGAATAAATATTTACAGCCTCAGAAACTCAACGAGCACAGTTCTCTGCCTGACAGGCTTCCTCTGAGTCAAAATTGATTGCGTAGTGGTGCTTGGTTTTGGGTTTGGTACAGCAAAAGATTTCTCCCAAAGAGTCAAAGGAGAACCCACAGGTGAGGGAGGAGGTTCAGCAATGACATGTCTGGCAAGAGCACGAATCACATTTCTAGAAGACAACACCTCAACAATGAAAAGACCATCCAATTAAAAATGGCAAAGGACACGAACAGACGCATGTCCAGGCTACCGGCAAATGCATGAAGAAATGACTCGAGATGTAGTCCTTAGATGTAAATCAAAGCAGTGAGCTATCACCACACCCAAGTCAAAAAATGCTTACGAAATAGAAAACAAATGCTAACCACATGTGGGGAAATTGGAATGCTCATGCTCCATTGCTAGGACTACAAAATGATATGCCCACCCTGAAAAGTGGCACTTCCTTTAATGGCTGGAAATGCAAAGGCTACGTGATCCGGCCATCCAACTTCCAGGCAGGTATCCTAAGGAAATAAGAGCTGTGACTCATGCAGAAATATGTGCCCCCGTGGTCATCGCAGCACTACTGGCAATAGCAAAAGGATGTAAATAACCTAAATGCCCATCAAGGGGTGAATGGATAACCTGTGGTCCATACACATGATGGAATCCTGTACGGTGGTAAAGAATAACTGGCTCTGCACATCTTACCACAAAAATGACCTTGAAGGGGCCATTACACTGAGAGAAATAGATCAATCAGCAAAGGACAATCATGAGACCCCTATTATCGAAAGCCAAAAGATGCGTGTACAGAAAGAAGCCTTCTTTGATAGTCACCAAGGCTGGAGGAGAGGGAGGGAGGAGATAATTTAATTAGGTGGTAGATATGTTTGATAGGTTTATTGTGCAAACTAGGCTTCCTTGGAACATGTGGGCAGAGTCTAAGCAAGTCACAGCTTGGTTAGAAGCCGACCAGATAGTTGGCTTTCCAAGACCAGCGCTCTGCTGCCTGAGTTGGTCCTTTGCCTCGACCATGCACTGCGCTACTGTGGCCCCAGCCAACCAGTGGATCATGTCACCTTGTCGTGTGCATCACTAGAGTTTGCAGCTCCATCAAGACCTGCTTCTCCAAGCTTCTTGAGGATCCATTGGACCATTTTTTGCTACACTCCTTCGTGACTGGTTTCTGCTGCACCTCAACTTCTCTTCTTGCTGTTGCCGCCCGACCCTGCCTGTCTTGCCTGAGGGCAGACTCCTACATTTGCTTCCTTGATGAGGGACCAGTACCCGGCTATAGTCGGACTCACAATAGAGGGTCGTGGACAGAGGGGGACACAAAGATGAAATAAAATTTCAAAATCATGAAGATCAAACTTATTGGTCTGATAGAGACTGGTGGAACCTCCAAGATTATGAATGGCCCTTAGACACCCTTTATGTTAAGCTGGGTTCCCCAGGGAAGCTGGTATGTGTAGTCTATAGAAAGAGGTTTGCATCAAGAACTGGTTTACACCCACCATTGTTGCGGTGGGTAAGTACAATTCAGTTCAAGTCCGTGGGTCAGATTTAAGCTAGGGGCATCACCGGACTTCTGTAGCTGCAGGGCTGACAAGCGGAAGCAGGAGGATGAAGCAGAAAGACCTCAGGCTGGTGGATGTCAAGTTGAATGAATCCAAGGCCGGCAGTCTGCTAATGGCTTCTAGGATGGGCAGGCTATGTAACAGGAAGTCCATGAATCAGACGCAGGGTCCAAATCCCGCAGTAGAAGTCAGTCAGCTTTCACATACTGTCGACTTATGCTAAGAAGAGGTCATCTCCTGAAGGATACCTCCCTCACGCCTGTGGTCAGACTGAAGAGGTCTATTTTCTCCGCAACCGCTGGGCTGCCTCATGGAGCTGACCACGCTATGTTAGATCATATCACAGGACAATCCAGGCCCATCCAGGTTGGCACAGAGCCTAGTGAGCACACCCTTGAAAGCTGGGACATAACCCACCCCCAGACATCACCTTTCAGTCACACAACAAAACTGGGCAGTGATCAATCACACCCCAAAGGAACATGAACAATCAACCAGAGGACACCAAAGGAGTGGCATCGTCCCCAAAAGCTTAAAGGCATGAAGGAGCCGGTTAAATGGGCAAAAGAAAACAGGGAGCCCAGGCAGGAAAAGGGAAGCAGGCTGTTCCAAAGCCTTGGTGACTCGTGTCACAGAGCCAAAGGTGTATCAAATGGGACACGAATCTGCTCTGACACCTTCACTCAAATGACAGTAAAATGTTCAAAAAAGACACAAAGCCCCCTCCAGGTGTAAGATCCAGATCGGCTCTCTGCTCCCATCGCTTTGCTGGGCTCCTGGATGAGATACTACGTTCTGTCATAATGGGGGAGGAGCTCGGGTGGGGTAGTGGTTTAGACTTTGAGCTGCTAACCATAGGTCAGCAGTTCAAACCAACCATCTGCTTCACCGGAAAAAGATGAGGCTGTCTACTCCTATAAAGGTTTATAGCCTCAGAAATCCACAACCCCCTGCCCCATAGGGTCACTATGCGTCGAATTCAACTCGATGGCAGTGCGTTATAACAATGGTTTGTGTCGGTCCTCTTCTGCCCCATCGGTCTGTTCCCATTCAGCCCAGGGAAGGAGACTTGAGGCAGAAGCTTCATTCGAATCACAAGTAACTGTAAACTCGGGTAAATCAGCAAGAAGAAGAGCCCCTCCAAAACTAACCCCATTTGAAAATGAAGGCGATAAGGCAAAGCACAGAAGCAGAAACTCATATAGCCAGCACCAGTCATCTGAGAAATGCCAATTAAGAATGAAATAGCATTTCATCTCTATGCAATTGGCAACTACTCAAAAGATGGATAATAAGTGTGCGTGAGGCTGTAGGGAATAGGAACCCTCATATTGCTATGAGGAAAGGAAACTAAACCAGTATATGCTGTATGTGTGGCATTGTGTTAAATATGAGTGCACAGGAACTTCCTAGAATGATAAATTAAAAACTCCAGCAGAGGTTAGGATCATGGTTGCTTTTATTTGGTTATACAATGTTTATTTTACACAGTAATGTATCATCGGGAAATAAAAGTCTCAAATTGGAAAGGATGGCTACTTAGTTCTTCCTTGGTGTAAATGAACAAGCAGTTGAAACCGCTCCAGTGAGGGAGCTGATCGAGCTGATGGTCCCGGATGTGATAACTTGTCTCTGGGGAGTTGGAAGGTCCCAGGAGGAACCAAGATCCCAGAGTCCCAGCTGACAACTTTGTCAGGAAGAAGCAGGCAGATTTAGATCCATGAAGCACAAGACAAGCCTCATCCACCCTCGCCTCCATGCTCTTTCTCTTACACCTCCCCTGTGCTGCTGGAGCAGGCACGCCACACGAAAGCAGGTGTGTCTCGAGTTCAAATCTTGACCCAGTTATCACCTGCCAGTGGGTGAGGCTAAATTATTCAGATGCAATTCATCTAAGAATCAGAGTAGAACCCTCAACGTGATCACACAATGCTCGCTGGGACCTCGGGATATTTAGCAATTGCATTTCCCTCTTCCTGCAAAGCCGTTTCCCCAGATCTTCATGTCGTTGGTTCCCTCTGGTCATTCAGTGCTTAACTGTGGAGGAGGTGGTGGTGGAGGAGGAG
>NW_022103958.1:5524391-5527703 GCF_000313985.2 Echinops telfairi | reverse complement strand
GGTGGTGGTGGCTGCTCTGAAGTTGAGTCTGGGCAGCCCCTTTGTTGAGCACAGAACTGCCCCCTAGGATCTTCAAGGCTGTACCTTCCAGAAGCATATCACCAGCGGTCTCCAGAGGCCCTTCTGGGTGGGTTCACACTGGGTTAGTCAAACTTTTGACTAAAACAGGGTGATTTTGTCACCCATTTGAAGGCCCAACTCCAATGGCACCACTCAGAGTCCCTCACCCCCTGCCGTCACGTTCCATAATGGTTTTTTTTCTGTTTTCCTGCCTTCTGAGCCCTGAGCCCTCACTTAAAATCATCTCATGTATTAGATGGCTTGCTTATTGTCTCCTAGAAATTAAATTCTTCGGGAGCAAGAATCTTGTCTGTCTCAAGCCCCGCTGTGTCCCCATTGCTTGAAACACTGCCTGCCACAAATTAAATGAGTCAGACGCCATGCGAAACATTTTCACCAGGTTTTCCTGCTTAATTTTCCCGACAGCCTCATGTGGCTTGCGTATGAGAGAAGGTTGAGAGCAGAGAGGTGGAGTACAATGCGTAAGTGGCGGTGCCAGAATTAGAACTAATTCCAGAATCCTTTCCACTTCGCTACCCTTCCCTCCCGGGCAGCCGGTGCGGGACCTGTTTTGGAGAGAGAACAGGGCCAGTTCAAAGGCAGTGAACATCAAAAGCCAAGTGCCCAAGTCCAGAAAGTTCCAATGAACAAAAAAGGCTGCCCTGGGTATGGTCGTGGAAAGTAGTGGGAGTCCAGGATGGAAAGGGCCAGAAAGACTGGCTTGCCATTCAGGCTCTGGAGACAGTTTCAGGAGCATCCTGGCCAGTCTCTCTATTCGTGCCGCAAAGCGAACTTGAACCTCGTGTGGGATTTCAGTAGATGGCAATGCCTCCACATGGGGCAGCCCCTGTCCTTAACGGAACTACCTAGTGTCAGCACTCCCTGGCTCAGAAGATGACTAGCCCAGACGCTGTTGGTCCTTGTCCTCTCGGCATCCAGGGTACTGAAGGAAGCCCACTGGTGTCTGGTTAGCAGAGGTTACCTGCCCTGAGCAGAGACAGATGGGAGATTTCAGTCATCACTAAGGTTTATTGACCAGCACGGCTGCAATTTCCCAGAGAGAGAGGAATGAATCTCTCTGCAGCTCAGAGCAGGCATCCTGCTGGGAGTAGTTACATAAATTCTGTTGCTCAAATTAATTAGGATTGTGATTCATGTGTTTAATGAGGAAGAATCGGATGGTGATAAGAGGCAAGCCCGCCTGGCTTCTTAGGACCTGGCCAGTCCCAGGGGACCTGGGGGCAAGTGGAGGAGCCAGTCCCCTGGAACAGGGACCTGATGTGGGTGGGCGAGCCAGGCCAGTGAGTGACAGGAATGAAGGGTAGAGACCACCAGGGGAATATAATAGTTTAGAGATGCTGCGAAGCCCAGGGGCTTCCAGAAGCTCATGTCTGTGTGGTCTTTGACCCTCATCAGCCTGGAAGGCCCTCCCTGCTTCATCCTAGAATCTTCCATAACCCTCTTTTGCCAAGCTGCGCGGAAAAGCATTGCTCTGCGAACAGCTGAAATCACGTCAGTAGCACCCCTGGGACCCGTCCAGCCCCTTGCTCCCTCCACACCAAATGCCAGGTTATATTATTCACAGGAGAAAGAGGAGCGTGGTGGCCACAGCATATGCAAAACCTCTCTTGCTCTGACCTCTGCTTAGCCAGAAACCCTCCCCTCCACCCCAGAAGGCTCCTGGGAAGCTCCAATCGGCACCCTCACACCCCATTCTAATGGAGAGACCCCTCCAGACTGGGCCTTAGCCTCCCTACCACCTGCGGGCTGGCCGCAGCAATCCAAGAGAGGCTGGGATGGCTGGTGGTTGGCACTAGCTTGGCAGTGATGGTGCTGAAGAGGCCGAGCCAGGCCTCCCCTCCCAGGCCCCAGGAGCTCCTTCCAGTCAGTGAGCACGGTACCCTTGCCCCTTTTGTATGTCCCAGAAAGGGCACTTCCAGAAAGGGAGCTTCTTCCTCGCAGTGCTGTGAAGCAGGGCCCCGGTTCGTTGTGAGTCAAATGAGCTGTGGAAGGCCTGGATGGTGAGGGAAAGGAGAGTAGGAGCCCGGGGCCTCGAGAACGCAGCAACACCTTCAGGTGCGTCTTGTTTTCCTTCGGGACCCACCGCCCCCCACCTCTGGTTGTAACAGACTAGGATGAGGCCACCCAGAGAAACCATGTTGGGGGCCACACACGATTTTTCAGGAAGCGGGAACCTTGTCCGAGTCACGTGTTTGGCCATGCAGAGATGTGACCATCGTTCCACCTAAGGCTTCAAGAAGCCTTGCCTGAGCTTCACCGAGGTAGCCCTCACTTAGGGAAGGAGGGCCCAGGAAGGAGTATTGACCCGGAACCCGGAAGTGCACAATTGAGTGACCCAGGACACGCGGTGGAAGCTCTCTGGATTTTTGTGCCCTCCCCCTTGAAAGAGCCTTACCTTCTCCCCGCCCTACACCATTCTAGGCCTGCTGCAGGCTGTGCCCTGAGCCGGAGCCGGAGAGCGCTTTCTGAAATGTAAGTCAGATCTTGTCACTCCCTGCTTTTCAAAACTCCCTAAGAGCTTACCAACACATTCAGAATTCTTTTAAGGCAAGATTCTCCCAGGAGCTACACCAGCGAGCCCCAGCCTGCAGAGCATCCCCTCCCTCGCTGCCCTCCACTCCATGCCCAGCACTCTGGGTAGCCCTCGTGGGACTCCACAGCCCATTCTCTGTGCCGCAGGGCCTCTGCACCCGCTGGCCCCTCTTCCTGGAACCCTCTCCTCGGATCCAGTTCTCCGTGTGCTTAGGAGCTTGCTCCTCTTTCCGCTAGCATGGCACCGTCTTCTCAGAAAGACCCTCCCTGACTAGCCGCATGGATACAGCCCTGACTCCATTTATTACCCTGTTCTGTTTTCCCTCCTAACACTTTTTTTCATAACACATATTAACTGCCTGATAGTCTCTCTGTTTATTAGGTAGTTACCTGTCCCCGCCCCTGCTTCCCCATGAGAATTTGCAATCCACAAGACCAGGGCCTATTCCAAGGTTGAGGAAAACAGAAATGAAACCAGCTATTTCAGCAGAGATCATCTCATAAAAGAAACGAGCTCCACTCCAAGACAGGAATGCAACACGCTGACATGAAGTAGGGAACAGATGGAGAGGCCTGAGGGGCCGGCCCCATTACCAACTGGGTGCACAGCACCACCCTCCACCAGGGGGAATTCACTTCAGAGGACAGCACCGAAGCTGCAGCTCAGGAAGAGGGGAAGGGGGACTGGTCTGGTCGGAG
>NW_022103958.1:5518899-5522242 GCF_000313985.2 Echinops telfairi | reverse complement strand
AATGATGAAGTCAACATATGTACTAAAGTGCTGGACACAGATGATGTATGTGCAGATTGTGATGAGTTGTATGAGCCCCTAATAAAATGATTATTTAACTTTTTTTAAAAAGAAAAAAGAATCGGGCTCCAAACAGATGACAGAGAAAGACAGGTGTGAGGAGGGGAGAATCGCACTCGGGCCTCCACCCTCAAGACTGAGTCCCTAACCAGAGATAGCCGAGGGCTGCCGGAATCTAGAGGCTCCACTTCTGCAAGCCCCAGAGCTGTCCCCTGACCTCCTGGGGGCACAACCCAACTGCCATGCCTCTGAGGAGATGCAACCAGCTGGCTCGAGAAGAGTCCAAGGAAGGTAGAGACTTGACAGGAGCTGCTATGACTGGAAACGGGTGGTGGCGGGGTGACCCTGACAGGACCCAGCCAGCAGAAAGGAAGGCGCTGCCCAGATCCCACCAGGGCAGAAACAAAAAGTCCCATAACAAAGGGGAGGGATGTGGTCTGCGGTGGACTGGCCCCGCCTCACAAGTACGACATAAAAGGGCGGATTGGGAGCTGAGAAACAATCGCTCAGTGACTAGTCCACTTTCCCCCAGACAAGTCCTTAACCCAGATTCTAGGAGAGCGTTGGTTGGGATGCAGAAGGCACCTTTGTCCAATGGATGGATGGGCGGGCGGTTGAGCACCACCAACAAGGGTCACAGCTAGGGGTAGGGATGAAAGACAGGCTCTCACCGCAAGCTGCTCACACTCTAGAAAGAAAGACCAATCTGGCGTGTGATCCCGGGAAGTGGAATCCCAGAACAGCTCATGAGGGGAGACCTCCCGTCACCTTGGGCCTCAAGGACCAAGAGGAGTTAGTGGGACAGAGAGGGATGCTGGGGGTCTCAGATGTGGGAGACTAAGCACTACAGGTCTGGGACTAGCGTGGGCCGAGGCAAAGGGCTAGGAGAGGGTGGTTCTGGTCCATCGTGGTTGGGAAGAGATGGAGGCAGCCTAGTCGAACTCCTGAAGAGCTCGTCTGTTGGGCCAAAGAATTTGGGTTGGGCCTCAAGACCAAGGAGAGCCGGGCATGTTTCTTGAGCAGGACAGTGACGTGAACAGACCTGAGGAGCGTGCATTGGCCACCGAGAGAATGGAAACAGAGGGCCACAGCATTTTGACCCTCGAGGACAGCCGACCAGCCCCCACCAGGTTTCCTAGGCTGTGACCTTTATGGAAGTGAATTGTCAGCTCTTCTTCCATGGAGCCACTGGTGGGTTTGAACTACTGACCTTTCTGTTAGCAGGCAAGCAGACACCTTGTACAACCAAGGCACCTGGAGACCATAGTCTTGGTTAGAAATAATGGGGACTCACCTCGTTGAAGACTTTAAGTGGATGCTGTTTACTATACATAAGTTATACCTCAAAGTTGGGTTAAAAAAGAAAAAGACTATGCCTGTGGTAGGTTGAACATTGGAAGGAAGGGGGAAAGTTATTAAAGAACTCAGTCTAGACTGGCTCTGTAACAGGAGAGACCAGCTATGGGGCTGCAGTTGACCGGGTCCTTGTATCTGCCCTTTCAAAGATGTGTGCCATCGCAGAGTTAGGAAAAACCTTCGGAGGACATCTTAGTATGCCACCAGGAAATAGATTTCTGTTCAGATGGTTCCACTGAAGAGACTTTAAGAGACTGTCTAAGAGGTGGGTAGGATTAAAGAAGCCAGCAAGAAATGCCACATCTAGGCTTGAAAGGTCGAAGGAAGGAAAGTGTTAGTGAAGACCAACAAGGGCTGTGATCAAGGAAACAGGGCTTCTACCTCAAACCCCGACAGCACAGAAGAGAGGCAATGCTTTCCACTGGCCAAGCCAGACTGGTACCAACTGGCAAGGTTCATTCCCAAGAAGTTAGTTTCCAGGAGCACCAAGCAGGTCACAGAGAAGGAGACCCTAGGTCTGACAAGCAAAGGGATCAAAGCAATGTTCGGTGGGGGTGGAGGTGGTGGTGGCGGTGATGGGGGTGGTGGGGGTGTGGTAACGGTGGTGGTGATGTTAATGATTGTGATGGTGATGGTGGTGGTGGTGGTGATGGTGGTGGTGGTGGTGGTGATGGTGGTGGTGATGGTAATGATAGTGCTGGTGATGGTGGTGGTGGTGGTGGTGGCAATGGTGGTGGTGATGATGGTGATGGTGGTAGTGATGGTAATGATAGTGGTGGTGATGGTGGTGGCGGTGGTGGTGGTGGTGATGATGGTGGTGATAGTGATGATGATGGTGGTAGTGGTAGTGGTTAGGTACAAGGAAGTTGGTTCCAACTCAGACACTCTATACACAACAGAATGAAACACTGCCAGGTCCTATCCCATCCTCACAATCATTACGTTTGTACCCATTGTGGCAGCCACTGCATTGATCCATCTTGTTGGAGGTCTTCCTACCCACCTCCTGTATATAGACCTTCTTCTTAAAGTTCCTTCGATGGAACTATTTCAGACGAATTCTGTTACCTCCTTGGAAACCAAGACATCCTCTAATGGTCCCTCCCAACTCCAAGATGGCATGAGTTTGTGACACCCTAAAACTCACTGCCATCAAGTCAATTCCAACTCATAGTGACCCAATAGGACAGATAGAACTGCCCCAAAGGGTTTCTGAAGCTATTGATCTTAACAGGATCAGAAAGCCTCCTCCTGCCCACTGAGTGCCCAGTGGGGTCTACCTGCTGACCTTTGGTTATCAGCCCAAAGAGTACCCCACTATGCCCCCAGGGATTTATTTTGACAGATTCCCCCCAACCACCTCCAAAATAATTATAATCCTCACTGCCATCGGTCAATTCCCACCCCCCTAGTCTTTCCTAAAAGAAGCCTCTGAGAGTAGAGGAAATTTGCTCAAGGTCATGTAGCAAATTAGGGCAAGGTCATTAGTCCCTCTTGCTTTGGGCCAAGATTCATTGTGTACTGGACCTGTACTGAAGGCATCCACGTGGGGTGTCCCATCATCTGGTAGCTGCAGCAGCAAGTCCAATTTAACTAGAGAAAGCAGCTGAAGAGGGCAGCCATGGGCAGAGCTGGGGAGAGTGGACACCCACAGGCTGGCCGCCCACCCACTGGTAATAGACACTTACTGCCTTGTCTCTTCGTCACCTGCTGCCTGTCCCCTGACCCCCATTTTCCTCCCTTGATTCCTCCCCAGGCTTGGAGACAAGAGCCCAGCCCTGGGATTGGCAGGGACAAGGGGAGGAGACTCACCTCCCTGGTAGCCAGCCCTGCTCATCGATTCCTGAAGCTGCTCACTGATCCAGCACAAGATGGTTTAATTGAAGTCATTACAATAAATGGTGCAGAAAAGCAACCACCCTTAGCC
>NW_022103958.1:5502057-5518780 GCF_000313985.2 Echinops telfairi | reverse complement strand
GTTGTGTGACAACTGGATAGACTAGAAAGGGGTGGGGGCTGAGAAGTCAGGTAGTCTCGGATTCAAATCCCAGTAAGCTGGGTGACCTTCGGCAGGTTCCTGTATCTTCTTGAGCTTCTCTGTCCTTATTCAGAATAGTGAAGCTCCGGCAGCCATCCTTCAAGGCCCTGCATGACCCTGGGTCCTGCCTGCATCTCCTGCCCCATCTCCTCTCCCTTCGGGCTCCCCACCCACATCACTACATCACTCCTAACACAGGTCACTCTTCCCTAGCTGATTCCTGCTCAAGATCCAAATCAAGACTCGCTTCCTCCGGGAAGACGTCCCTAGTCCATTCATCTCTTCCTCCCCCAAAAGCCTTCCACACTCAACAATGCTGATCAGGCATTCAGCACCTACTACCTCCTTGGCACACACTGTCTACTCTCTCTCCCCCTGGCTTATCTTCTCATCTAGCTAAAAGCAGGAACCGCAACTGTGTCTTCTCATTCTCACCTTCACATGCCTACCATCGGATTGAGTTAGAGGAGGAGAGTCATTGGGGTTACAAGGAAAGGCAGAAATGGAGGGTACAGCCAGACCACAGCAAGCACTGGTAGATGATAACTCCCACGGAGGCCTGAATCCCCTTCCCCAGATGACTCATACATCCATCGCATGTCCTCATTTTTGACAGGGGTCACAGGCCCCTCTGTGCACCAGCCCAGTTGGCTCTCTGCTCATCTTCGTATACTTGTATCTACTCCAATAACAGAGGACAGAAAATCCAACTCACGAAATCATAAAAGGTTAATATTAAAAGAAATCTCATAATGTGGCTCTGTTAGTCTGGGTTGACTAGCGAAACAACTTCATTAACACTCATGCATGTAGGACAGAGCTTTCTCAAAGCGCAATTGTATATTGAGAAAACATCCCATCCAGATCAAGTCCATAAGTCCGATGTTAGTCCTTATGTCTGATACCAGTCTATAAAGTCCTCTTCAGGCTCACGAAACATATGCAATTGTGGAGGAATCCAGCCCCCAACAACTAATCATGGGTTCAGTAGGTGCAATTGTACAGTTAAGATATATAAAGATTATAGTAAAGTCATAGAGAAATGGAAGAGATGGGAGAAAGAGAGTAAAATAAAGAAGTCAGACACATTTCATGGTAGCATGCTCACCTCAGCTCCTCTTGGTGGTCCACGCAGAGGTGGGAGACGAGAGGGCAGGAGAGAGCTCTCATGAGGTTTTATTTCTAACCAAAGCTTAGATATCTTTGAGGCCATGTAAGCCCCTTGATTACAGATAATGACCTACATCATAGGAAGGGGTTCTAACAAAGGCAATACAAGCAATAGGAGGGGTGTGACCTAGGGGTGTACACGCAATAGTAAAGGGAGGGATTAGGGGCACATATGTGGCAAGATGGGTGGACCCTAGACTCAATATAGTAGCCTAACCTTAGTCATCTTTGAGTGGTCCCAGGTTTGCCTTCAGGCACTCCTTTAAGGGAGCAGTGTCAGAAGGGAGTGGGCCCTACTTAGGGTGAGTCCGACTATACAGTCTAGTTGCTCTAGATCAGGGGTGCTCACAGTTTTTCAGCAGGCAAGCTACTTATAAAATGATCAAGTCAAAATTATCTACCAAGTACAAAAATGCAAAACATATATTTATTTTTATTTATGTATTTCATTTATTCATAAGTGCATTGAGAATTCTTTATATGTACAATGTATGTTTATATACCTTGCATAACCACATGAGTCCATACTGCACAACACAGTTATTGATGTACATTTTTTGTCATGACCTGAGTTTACTCTGATATTTGCACTGAACGGAATGAGCCAGGGATGCATAGTCCAGACAGTAGCTGCTGGCAGCCAGCCTCAAGCACATTTCCAAATGATCATCAGTCATGGTGGAAAGGTACTTGGACTTAATGATCTTCATGTGGGAAAAGGCTGACTCACATGAATAAGTAGAGCCGAATAATGCGGTCAAGGAGGTAGCACATTTTCTCATGTTTGGTACTTTCCCTCTGCGATAAGTTCCAGAACTGTTCGCGCACTCTGGACTTCAGCTGAATGTCCGCTTGTAGTGTCAAAATCTCCCATTCATACGTTTTTGTCTTCTTACTTGGTCCAGCTCCCCCACTCATTTTAATACCCTTTCTTACGTTTAAGAGAAAAAAAAAAACCAAGGTCTAAAAATTGGCGATAACTTAGCTCATCAGTTTTGCTGCACTTAGCGCAGTTGTGTGCGCATGCGTTTGACACCTAAGAGTGCATCTGATTGGCTGTGCTGTATATCAATTAAGTGACAGAATTGATGATAGGCTTACGTCTATTTTTTTAATGCCATGAGATCTACCCACACTACATTTGCGATCGACTAGTTGATCGTGATCAATGCAGTGAGCACCCCTGCTCTAGATGGCTGATACCCTTAAGGAGAATAACCTCTGACCTACTTTTATTGACCTCCTAGTGTATAGCCATTTACCATGAGTAGCAAGAAGCATCTTGGGTTTGGCATATATTTGGGGAGACAACTTGGGAGAAATCTCTCTGTATCCCACATGAGTGCAGGAAGATCACAGGCCAGAGGGAGGAGGGTCTTATGGATCCAGTGGTGGTGTTAGCAACTCAGCGCTGGCAGGAATCTCCATGTGGCTCCTCCAGCTCAGGGCACTTGGGTAACTCCATGTGTCTTGTCAGCTGCAATGTCTCCCAGGAAGTCAGCCTGTGTCCCTTCCCTCCAGCGAGCTATTTATCTCATTAGCACCTCCAAATGAGGTCATCAAGCTGTGACCTGATTGACAGGCTAAACTCTACCTCTTCAGTCTTAAGTATCAAATTGACAACAAATGATGTAACTGTTGTCAATGTAACATCCTGTCATGCCAAGCCTAAGTCATAAGAAGCCTTGCAATTTCCGCCTGGGTCTCTTGGAATGCTCACTGTTGGGACGCTTCCTCTTTGAACCCAAGCCACAGGGAGAAGTCATGTGTAGCTGGTCCAATGAACAGCCCCAGATGACAGTATCAACTGCCAGTCATGAGAGCAAGCTGTCTTGGACATCCACCCCAGTTGAGTCTTCAGATGACAGCAGTCCCAGCCACTATCAAATACAACCACAGAGTAACCCCAAGCAAGAACCTCCCAGCTGAGCCCAGTCACCCCAGGAACTGTAAGAGCTAAGAATAAATTAGTGTGTTCAGCTACTAAAAAGGTCTGTTTTTCTTTAGGAAATCTTATAAAACGACCATTTTTAGTGAGCAGCTGAAGCTGAGGGGCCATGTGACTAATCCAAGGTCATACGGGGAGCTAGATGCAGCTCCCAGGACATTTAACGACTGTCACCCCAACACCATCCGAAAATAAAGAGGAATGAGGTATCTGGGACAGGAAAAGAACGCTATTCTTTAAAAGCATATGCATTTTTGTAATGTTCAAAGAGTGTTTTATGCCTTCATAGTGTTTGCAGAGTTAATTGCGCTGTATTTCCGCCTGGGGTTGCTTTTTCTTTTGTGCTTCCCCCTTGAGACGATTAGCGGGAAGCTTACCTGAGAACATTTTTCATGTCAGGACGAAAAAGGCTTCAAAGGGAGGAGAAGGGCAGCCCTCCTGAAGGCCCAGAAATAAGGCCAAGCGGCACCGCAAAATCCCCCAGGGAAATAGTCACACTTCCCGAATGATCTGCCATCAGAAAATGCATGGCCCAGCAGGAGGGGCAAGCAGCCCTCCTGTAAGGTCAGGGCAAATGGTGGGAGCCCAGTCCCTGCACCCCACAGGGCTTTGAGGTCCCTGAGCTGAACCACACCCTCCTGCAGAGGCGTGTCCACGGGGGACTGTGCCAATGGCAAGCACTGAAGGTGCTACTGTCCAAACACCTGCCGCCTCTCTTAGATGACTGTACCACAGCATCAGCTCCACACCACAAGGCAAGCCCAGTACTCTTTTACTTGGCGCATTGTGGCACGCCGTGACAATTACAGCTGTGGAAATAGGTCCATGATGGGCTCACGTCCCTTGTTCCTGTCTCCTCGCCACACTCAGCAGAGCAGGATCACACAGTCTGCTTTGCCCCTCGCAGGCTCTCAGATATGAAAGGACCCTGTTCGTTTTAACTTGCTGACTGATCTCCCGCAGCTGGCGGTGGGACTGTGACGGCCATGCCAGCCCTCAGGTGCACTTCTGCTCACCTCCGGGCACAGGTGGTGCCCTTTCCCCAATTCACCTCCCACCTAATTGGCTTAAGGGCAAAATCTAATAGTTGGCACTTTGTCCTCAATCCCCTCAATACAAACAAAGTTGCCGAGAAGGGGAGGGCTGTGGATTAAATATTGGACTGCTCGTCATAAAGGTCGGTGGTTCAAATCCACCAACCACTTAGAGGAAAACGAGGCAGCCTGCTTTCAGCAAGATTCACAGGCTCCGAAGCCCTTGGGGGCAGTTCGATTCTGTCCCACAGGGCCACTATCAGTTGGAATCAACTCCGTGGCAGCGAGGTCTGGGTTTTCAATGTAAGCAGCATTTGTTTCCTTAAAGAATGCCCGATGTGCTGTGATAAAGGTGTCCCTTTTCCGTGGGAAAGCTGCACTGCATTGTAAGGCCAGGGACAAACCGTTCTGGCTGTATGTTTTATCCTTTGAACCGATGTGAAAGAGATCGGCTTCACATGTGGACTGTCCTTGCTTTGTGCCCCACGTCTCTGAGTCATGTCTTCCAGAGCACTGACCAAAGAGGTGACCGTGCAGTGGACATCACTTTTGATCCATACCCTTTCTGTCCCCGTGGCTTTAATTATATTGTCTTGAGTTTATTCTAGGTATCCCTGGGTGGCGAAAATGGTTGGCAGTTCAAATCCAGTCAGAGACACTTCTGAAGATGGACCTGGAAATTATTTCAAAAAAATCCGGCCACTGAACAATTCTAGTCTGACATGCCTGCATCTCCTTGAGTCAGAACTGAGTCCACAGGAGGGGGATTGCTTTTGAACCTGGAGTCCCAGAGAGTGCCATCATGCTCAGCTGTTCATCAGAGGGTTGGAGGTTCAAGGCCACCCAGCGGTGTCCTGGAAGGAAGGCTTGTCTATTGATTTCCAGGGGAAAGTCAGCCACCGCAAACTCTATGGCATGCATCCAGTTCTACTTTGACACACGTGAGGTGGCAATGTGTCCCACACAATTGGGCGGAAACAGATTGTCTACACCTGTCAAGAGTTACAGGGCCGGGAGCCCACAGGGGCAAGTCCACCCTCTCCTCTAGGGTCACGATGATGCATCGGCATCAACTGGATGCCAGGGAGGTTTGAGCTTTGTTAATCATCCATGGGGTAACTATCAGTGCCCAGTTTTAAGGATAAGAAAGGGACACACAGTCCAAAGAACAGAGTTCAGATTCAAACCTCAGCCTGCCCAGTTTCAAAGACCTGCTCTTTTGTCTGTCCTGATTGTTGCCGCTTGAACTTGACGTCCTCATGCTGTGAAACCAACAAGCCGAAGCCTCGGCGGTTGACCATACTCAGTGCATACTGCTCGTGCATCAAGGGTGGCAGCTGGGAGGTTCTGCTGGTCATGCCTGGGCTCACTAACATGCCCAAGGCTTGGCTGGCCATCAGCTGATCTAGGCACCACTGGGATGGCTCGGCTCTCCTCCGCCATTAGGCTAGCCAGGCATGCCATCTTGGTGACAGCAGGGGAGGCCAGCCCAACTTTTTTAAGCTTTCACCTCCATCTCAGTTGCCAGAGCAAGATCTCTCAAGAGAGGCCAGAGACAGAGGCGTGTGGCCTCTTGCATATGGCGTGTCAAAAGGCGGGGGTGGGGAAGGAGGAGGATTGGGGACTATTTCTGCAGCTTACTCCGCTGACCTTGGGCAAGGTGCAGTCACCTCACTGAGCCTCTCTGTTCCTGCATTTTTCAAAAGTGGTTCCTGACATCGATTTTGTGGAGTGGCTGAGAGCGTTATGTAAGTTAAGCTCAGCAAAACACCAGTTCAGTCAACACACTACCTTCCACGGCTGCATTTCAGGTATACCCCCTTGGTGTCTGGACACACCTGTGGAGGGACAGGAGACACTCAGTGCCAGTCCAGAAGGTGGACACAGGTCTCAGAGGTGAGGCCTCCCAATCATGGAGAGAGCAGGAGTGGTGGGAGGAGCCTAAAAAGGGGGGGCGTGGACAATCAGTAAATGAGGTCATTCCAAGTTTCTGTTGGAGAAACCATGGAGGAGAGAATGAGTCAGAGGAGAGTGTAAGCGGTGAATCAGGCACAATGTCATGTTCCCAGAATCCTTGTCTATTTCAAGAAACCCTGCTGTCCCCGTTAAAAGAGCACCTTGGGCCTGTGGCAACAACATCTGGAAGGGAACGCTCTTGTCATTTTAATGTCTACCCGGCCCCCCCATCAGCAACATCCAGAGCAGAGCCGAATGCTGGGTGCCGAGCACGGGCAGCAGAAAAGCGCCTGGCAGAGGGACTGCTGAGCACCGGAGCATGGCCTCAGATGCAGTCAAGGGGCCCTGAGTTAGTTAATTGTGCCAGCCTGGCCGATAATCACATGTGGGGCTAATTGAAAGGCGGAGGGATAAATGGGTGGTGAGCCTCACCTTTCTAATTCTCAGGTCCCTTGCTTTGTGATGGTCGCACCAGGGTGCAGCTGCCTTAGCAGTTCCCTGCTTCAGCTTGCAAGATTGACTTCCTACAAGACATCCCCAAGGAGAAGCCACATGGACCTATCCCGATGCAGCCCTGGGTGCTGGAGCAGCCGTGTGGAGACCCCTGCTAGTGCTGAGATGCTTATTCGTTCACTGACTCAGCTTTCCTCCTGCAGTCGGCATCATTGCCTCTGTTTTGTGAGGTGGAGGACTTTGTGGACTGGTGTTGGGTTAATGGGTTAATGTTGGACTTGTGGGCTTGGGCAGCATTGGGTTGGGATGTTTTCGTGATGCACATTTTCTTTACATAAAACTCTCTCTTATACGTGAGTCGCTGTGGATTTGTTTCTCCAAAGTACCCAGACTAACACAGGCCTGAAGCGGTCTTTTCCCAGGAACACCCCAGACAGCACACCGTCTGCTTGTCAACGCAAGTTCAGTGCGGTCATGGGTTGCCAGCAAGTCTACACGTAACAGAAAGAAACGCCATCTGATGTCCAGCACCATCTTCCTGCACCATAACAGCTCAGACCAAACCCACTGCCATCCATCAAGTCCATCCTCGCTCATGGTGACCCGATAGGACCAGCGACCCTGCAGGACACATTAGAACTTGCCCCCACAAGTGTCTTTATGAAGCCGATTGTCATGTCTTTCTTGCTCAGAGCATCTGATGGGTTTGAGAGGCCCACCTTTCAGTTTGCAGCCGAGCGCTTCACCCACTGCGCCACCAGGGATTCTTGGAGGCACGATGTAGGACCAATACTTTGTGGTGACCCATAGAGGTTTGAAAATAAAACTGTTTCATTGGCAGGTAAGCCACATATCATACCATTCAATAGTTCAATCACCACAATCAATTTTAGAACATTTTCTTTTTTTCCTGGACTCTGCTATTAGCCCTCTGTCCTCCCCTGCCTCCCCTGCCACGCCCCCAAGGAAGCAGTGATCCAGATGCTGCCGCTGTAGACTCGCCTACCCTGGATTTCACATACAAAAAACAACAAAGTAAAACAGAAGAAAACCTCCAAAAGAAAGCAGAAAATAATAAAAACTAGAACACATTTAAAATGGGACAAAGGGGGACCACATGAGAGAGAAGGTGTTACATTTTAACCTAACAGCATCTGCAACAAGCCACCTCCCAATGCACTTTGCATGATAGCAAAGCTATTCGCCTCCCTGGTCAATGGTCAGAGGGGATTCACCAGAAGCTTAATCTACATGTATTTCCCCTTCGATTTTTTTTTAAACCCACAGCAACTTTTAAATGGGTCAAAGGGGAGATAAAATGATGTTACATTTTTAACCACACTATATCTGCCATAATCAATTGTACAATGCTCTCTGTCGGATAACAAGATTATTCCCATCCCTCGAATATGGTCAGAGTTGTCACCGGAGGCTTAATCTCTGTGTGGCCCATGGCGCTTTCAGAGAGTGATCTTCAGAAGGAGATCATCTTTCGAGACTGCCTTAGTCTAGGAGAAGTTCCACTGAAACCTGCCCGCTACAGGTGGCTCTGCTGGGATTTGAACTATCAGTGGCCCAGCTGCCAGCGTCATAATAGCACAGAAGCCACCAAGTACAACAAACGGGTCAACAGGTGGTAGTGACTTTTGTGCAGGCCAATATTAATCACTCGATTTGCAGATGAAGAACTGGAGGCTTAATTCGCCCTGTAAATGAGTGGCAAGGTTATACCAGTACTGTTGCCCAAACTCAGAGAGTCAAATGGCTACCATCTTTGTTGGGGACCATTGAGCCAGTTTCTCACTGCATCCCTTTGAACAACAGCATGAACCACTGCCACGTTGGAGACCATTATTGCATCCACTGTGTCGATCCATCTCGTCCAGGGTCTTCCTCTTTTTCATTGGCTCTTTATATTACCAAGCCTCCAGGAAAGAGTCCCCGCTGATGACAGGTCCAAAACATGAGATGAGCTTTCACCAGCATCACCTCTAAGGAGCATCTGGTTGTACTTCTCCCAAGACACGTGTTCGCTTTTCTGACAAGCCGTGGTACTTGCAATAGTCTTCGGCAGCACCGTCATCCGAAAGCCTCCCTTCTGCTTAGATCGTCCTGATTCCCTGTCCAGCTTCCACACGCATGTTTGGCCACTGTAACATCCAGGATTGGGGCGGGCTCTCAGAGTCCTCACGTGTCATTTTGGTTTTTGGCAAAGGATCTGTCCAGCGCAATGCGGCATTTGATTTCTTGACTGCCGCTGCCACAGGCATTGCTTGCGGGTCCACGGAAAATGAGGTCCTTAACGACGTCAAACCTTTCTCCATTGATCATGACGCGGCCGACTGGCCCCCTTGTGAGGCTTGTGGTTGTCTTTAGGCTGAGGTGTAACTCGGGCTAAAGGGTTCTAGTCTTTGAGCTTCAACCGTCCGGCTACTATTCATAACTCGATCCAGATGCTTTCTAAGTCTGTAAGCATAACACCCCACGCTCCCTGAGTGCCTACCTGGTAAGCATGGTAGCACACACACTGAGCGCTCAGTGTAGCAAAGATGCCATTGACCAGAGATGGAAAGCTGAAGCTCACGAAGTGCAGGAGGTCACACGGCCCAGGAATGGTGAACCAGGTTCACACTCAGGACTACGTGAATGGATGCGCTAGTATACGCCAGCTTCTACACTGCCCGTCGGATTTTTTTTTTCTTTTTTTCATATTAGGCTATCACCTATGTTAGAGACTGAAGGTCAAGGACATTGTATGGGTCAACGTGCCCCACCCACCCACCAAGCATGCAATAGACGCACTTCTCCAGGGGACGTGGTTTCCCTGCATTTCACCCTCCCAGACACTGCCTCTCACTGACACCACACAAAGCAGCGGTGAGCTGAGGGGTGTTGGTTCAGGAAACCTGAGCTGTGACCCTGAGTTGCTGAGAGAATGCTTGATATTTATAGCAATGGAGGGAGAGTTGAGTACCAAGGAAAGTGTGTTCTGGATTGTTGCAGATGTCCTCAGGGGAAGCAAAAAAAAATCTCTATGAGAAATTGTGTAGGCTGCTTTACTGATGGAACATCAAACAGGAAAGGAGGACGCAATGGCTCTGCATCTTGACTTAAAAAGAAAATAACTTTTTTTTTTAAAGGATGGCTCAGGCAGATTCTGGGGGTATTGTTCCTCAAAGGCTTCCTGTAGAGCCAGCGGAAGAGGCCTCTGTGGCTAGTTGAATCCAGAAATTCACACCCTGCCCTTTAACTATGTCATTTCTGCCTGTCTCTATTGAGTTAGTCCTGTCCCAAGCTGCCAAAAAAAAAAATAGATTAATGGTATAATTGCGAAGATAAAATTAAACTGATGAGAACAATGGCCCCACTTATTTTACCACTCTCTATCTGTATCGTCGCTCGTGGGTAGAGATTCTGGGCTTGGGTTTGGCCTTGTGATGCTCTGGACAACGAGGCTGATGCAAGCAGAGCTTGTAAAAGCTTTTGTGGATCTCTGCTTCTTTTCTTGGGCCTTGGCTACCACCTGAGAACAATCCCAGACTAACTGACCGGAATGAGGAAGACCGAAGGATTGGGGTCAGTGAATAACGTTGCGTAGACGGTGTGCTGCCAGCAGATGGAACAAATCTATCCTGGAAGAAAGACAGCCAGAAAGCTCCTTCGGAACAAGGATGGTGAGCTTCCGTTTCCCATACTGTGACCACGTTGTCAGGAGAGACCAGTCCCTGAACGAGGACATCAGGTTCGGAAAAGCCAGTCAAAAAGAAGACGTTCAGCAAGATGATTCTGAGGTTGCCATAGACGCAAGCATCGCGGGGACTGTGAGAAGGAGACGGGGCCAGCACAGCTTCCTCGTGCATGGGACCCAACTCGACGGCCCTGGACAACAACCTCCCGCGGGCAGGAGTGCCTGGGTGGTCCAAGGGGGTCTGTGTTTGACTACTCACCCACCCAGAGGCACTTCAGAAGAAAGACCTGGCTCTTTGCTCCCGGAAGTTCCCACAGCCTTGACATTCCTGTGCAGTGCAGTTTTACTCGGCACACGTGGGGAACTGAGTTGGAAAGGACTCCAAAACCAACCCCAAAAGAACCCTCTGCCCGAGGAGGAATGTGAGGGCACAAAGAGAAGGGCCAGGCCATTCCAAGCAAGGCCATCCTAGACCTGCAGCCTCTGGCTAATCAGCCAAGGACCACAGAACCCAAGTGAGGACAATCAACACTGGCCAAGGGTCGCAGAACTACCCACGAATTGTGAGAACCAATAGATTGTTATTTCAAGCCACTGAGTTTGGGGCTGGCTTGTTACACAGCAGCAACTAACTGATACAAAGACTTGCTGTCAACACTACCAATGACTTACGCAACAAGTACATACTGAGTGGCCACGTTGACTTATTTGTGTCACAGGTTCTAAGAAATACAAAATCATGTTAAGACATGATGCTGCCTGCTAACCAGTTACTATTGAGTCAGTACCGACCCGTGTGTGTCAAAGTAGAACGGTGCTCTACAAGGTTGGCAGTGGATCCTTTTTTTTTGGAAGTGGATCCCCAAACCTTTCTTCCCAAGTGTCGTTGAGTGGACTTGAACCTCCAACACTTCGGTGAGCAGCTGAGGCGTTAAACTGTTTGCACAAACCAGCAACTTCCCCTGCCTGCTAGAGGCTTCCACTGTACTGTAGGGCAAGGCAGACAAAATAAGGAAAATGCTAGCAAAACCTAGAGAAAGTTAAACCACGTGGAAATGTTTATAGCCTGTTCCCTCTGCAAGGTCAAGCTTGAAATTCATCTCCTCAACAAAGTGAAGTGTTCATTTCTGCCCTTTTGGGATACTCCAGTCCTTTATTGAAAGCTCTCTCTCTCTCTCTTATGATGCTTTTTTAAAAATAGTTTTATTGGCATGCACTTCACATATCATGCAATTTAATCGTTGAATGATATTAAGATTTGCGCAATCACCACCACAATCAATTTCAGAACATTTTCTTCTCCTGCTCACTGTTGTTAGCATCTCGTTTCCCCCATCCTCCCTGCCTTGCCCCTAGACAATTATCCTTTCAATTACTGTCTCCACAGAGCTACCTATCCTGGATTTCATATACACAGCATCATACAAAACACAAACAGGAAACAAACAAACAACAACAACAATGACTAGGCATAACTTCAATCAAAAACAAAGCAGAAACGATTAAAAACTGAAACAGCTTTAAAATGGGTCAAAAAGGAGATGAAACAATAAGGTGTTACATTTTAACCTAGCCATATCTGCCATAATCAACTTTACAATGCTCTCTGTTCTAATAGCAAGGCTATTCACGTCCCTGGACTATGGTCAGAGGGAATTCATCAAAGGTCTAAGCTATGTAGGATGGATTTTGGCCTTCCACTGTCATCCATAGCCTTCTGAAAACTGGGGTTCACAATGTAAGCTCTCTGAGACCATTCCCTCCTTCAGATTTGGATTTTATTCTTTCCAATCCTTGGCTCACACACGCTGGTGTGCCTCTTCCATGTGGACTTAGTCGACACTTCACTTAGATGTATGCTTGCTGGAAGACAAACTGTTAAGACCCCAGACATTATTCTTTCAGATAGCCGGGCATCATAATGCTTTTTCTGTTATGTTTGGGCTTATGATTGGATGAGAATGTGTCCATCTCAACCCTGACTGGAAAAGTGGGTCTTACTTACATCACAGGAACCTCTAACTCCTGTCCTAGTGACTTGCAGGACTGTGAGCAATCTTGTGGATGAATGAATACATGAATGAACTGATGTGGTAGCAGCTCAGCAGGAGGGAAGAGAACAGAAGAATAATGATGAAATGGAGTTTTATGAACGAAGCAAACGGTCAGAGTCTCACAGGCCCCTGAGTTAAGTCCTTCTGTCCCTGAGGCAGAATGGTGGCACAGACTGATGGAGAGGTGGTATCATGGGTTAAAGCGAGGTTGGTTGTTCAACCCCACCAGGTAAGCATTGTATTCCTGTAAAGATGTCCTGCCTCAGAGACCCGTGGAACAATTCCGCTCTGCACTATGGGATCATCGTGAGTCAGAATCAGCTGGACATCCCTGGACTTGATTTTCTAGTTTTGTGAACTCGGATTGGGGGTGGGTGGGAGGGTATCTTTATATTCATGAAATTTACGCTTCTCTCCATGCAGGTATATTTTTACTCCCACGATAAAAACCAAGCCCACTCTCATCAAAGTCGATTGCAACTCATCGTGGCCCAAGATAGAGTGGCCCAAGGTGAGTCTTCACCAGGAGCAGGCAGCCTCATCTTGCTCCAGCAGCATGGCAGGTGGGTTTGAACAGCCGATCTTTCCAGTGAACAGCCCAATGCTTACCCTCAACACCTCAAAAGATTACCTCTGACCCTTGTTCCTTCGGAAGGATTGTGGCCATTTAATACGGAACTTTATTACAAATGTCATTGTTACAAATGACTTTCTTTAGAGAGTTTAGGAACTTGTATCATTTAGTTTCCTTTGCTATCCTCTGCATTTTATGTGTGGGAAAAAATTTTTTTGAGAAGTAGTCTGTAAAACCTTTCCACCCTGTCCAAGGAATGCATGGCACAAAATTGGCTATGGTGCCGTCCCTGCCAAGACGAGTGGCTCGTGACTCAGTGGAATGGAGAAGGATATAACCCAGAGACAAAAGTGTCAGCAAAGAGACAGGCACAGAGGCATGCAATGAAAAAGTGTTTCGAATTCTGTTTGTATAGCACCGATGAGCATACAACCTTCCTCTAGTTCTTTAATGCTTCCCCCCACCCACCCCCATCCCACTGTCATGACCCAATTCTACCTTACGAATCCGACTAGACCAGAGGATGTACACTGGTACAGATAGGAACTGGAAACACAGGGAATCCAGGACAGATGAACCTTTCAGGACCAGTGGTGAGAGTGGTGAGACCAGGAGGACGGAGGGAAGGTGGGGGGGAAAGAGGGAACCGATTACAAGGATCTACATATAACCCCCTCCCTGGAGGACGGACAGTAGAAAAGTGGGTGAAGGGAGACGTCGGACAATGTAAGACATGAAAAAATAATAATAATTTATAAATTATCAAGGGTTTGTGAGGGAGGGGGTGAGGAGGGAGGGGAAAGATGAGGAGTTGATACCAAGGGCTCAAGTAGAAAGCAAATGTTTTGAGAATGATGATGGCAACAAATGTACAAATGTGCTTGACACAACAGATGGATGGATGGATTGTGATAAGAGTTAAATCATTAAAATGATTTTTAAAAGAGAGAGTTTTGTGGCAGTCAGAAACTGTGACCTTCCCCACCCTGGAAAGAATGAATCTCCTTGGAAATATGAAGTGAAAATGGTGAGAGATGTTGTTAGCATTAGAATGCATCAGAGAAGACTAGATTGGTCTTAGAGATGCTCTATGATGAAGAATTTGGAGAACTTAAATTCCTAACGATCTAACACATTCCCTGCAGGGTCAGGGAGGGAGAAGGCTGAACTCTGAATCCTCAAAGCCAGCTCCCCGCACCACTCCCAGGCCAAGTTTGAGGTACACCCATCAGAACCTCTGTGATCACAAGCAGAGGCTCCCACCCACCCATCTCTAGGGGACAGGCTCTGGAAACAGCCACGAAGCCATGAGCCCACTCTGTGGTCAGGCTTTAGGGACTGAGAGATGAGTCACTCGTTGAGATAAGAGTTTCGCATCTTCCTTGAACTCTGAGGCAACACCAAATCAGTTTCACATGAAGACTCTCTTCTTTGAAAAATGTGACTGGACTGTGACCATGTGCCCACCCAAAGTTGTTATAGGCCTAACTGGAGATAGTGGAGAGGCCACTCTGGTGAGATCAGAGGGTGTGGGCTGGCTAGAAGAAGGGGTGGATGAAGGAGAGGAGGACAAAGGGTGAGTCAAGGTGTCAAGTATTGTTCACCTTGTAATAGGAAGTAATAAGATACGGGTTTGGGCAGGTGGTGGGGTCTATCTTAGAGGTGACGTAACTTCAAGGGCTTTTTTGTGGGAAATGTTCAATACCCCCAGAGACTCAGCATGCCCCCTGCCACTGAAAGACTGGGATGGAATTGGGAGATCGCTAAGGGACTTGTGATCCACAAAAAAATGATAGCCTCAAGAGGAGGACAGTGGTGGCTCAGTGGTACAGTTCTCTTGAATACAGGACACCCAGCTTAGAGTACTGGCCAATGCACCCACGTGCAGCCACCATTAATCTATTGATGGAAGTGTGGTGCTGCTGTGAGGGTGAACAGTGTCAGTGGAATGCCAAATTAGGGAGAAAAGCCTGGAAATTTATCTCTAATAATGCAGCCAATGAAAACATTATAGATCAGAAAAGAATCCTGAGAGCAACGCAGGAAAAGAGAACAATCACCTATAAAGTTGAACTGATCATAATAGGCTCAGATTTTCCTATGGAAATCATGTAGGCGAGTAGGCAATCTTGACAGAAAAGAAAAAAAACTGCCTGCTAAGAGTCCTATATCCAGCAAAATTATCCCTCAAATGTGAGGGAGAAATAAAATCATTTCCAGACAAGGAAAAACTAAAGGAATTTGTAAAAACAAGACCAGCTGTGGTAGTTACATTAATTACTTATCAACTTGATATAAAGAAGTATAGGAGTGGAGTCTATCCTGTCAATCTGGTCACAGCCTGATGGTACCTCCTTGTTGGCTTGGGCTTCCCATAAAGAGGATCCTGGGAACCAACCCAGCCCCACCCCCACCCCAGCCCTGCCTTCACCTTCCTGTTGAAGAGCCACGCTGAGATGTGCATGACCCCTGTGATGTAGCCACTGCCATTGGATCCACACAACTATGAACCCACTGGCCAGTGATCTTCCAGCATTCTGCATCACTCCATGTGGTTGAGTCTAAAGAGGGACTTAGGGAGTAGTTTCAGACCTATGGACCTGAGTTGGGCTAGGCTGGGATGTTTTACTTCTTGATATAAAGCTCATTTTTATATATTTATGCGTGTCTCTGGATTTGTTTCTTTAATCAACCTGGCCTACCACACCAGCTTTACCAAAAAATATTAAAAGGAGTTTTTGAACAGAGAATCAACAACAGATAGAAACTTAAAATCATACAAGACTTTATTATCAAGAAACGATCCTACTTAAATAATACACAAAGTGAAACAAAACCATGCGAATCAAAATACAGAACCACAGAAAACGTTTCCACAATGAAGACGCCAGCAACAAAAGAGTATAGGAAACAAAGTAGATAATAAACCGTTGGATCCAATTGTCCCCAGGAGACAATAGGCTCTCTTAAACTTGGAAAGAAAACAATAAAAATTAAATGAACTTCAAAGACGATGTACAAACCTCAATAAAACAAAAAATGAAGAAAATCATAAAATCCTGTTAAGCAGAAAGATAAAAATAAAAAAGCAAAGAAAAAATTGACAAGAAACTCTACAAACAAAAAAACAGCACAGAAAATTAACACGAGTAGTGAAAATAACACCACAAAAATAGCAAAATGACAGTAATAAAACCATATTTATCAATAACAGCATTGAATGGGTTACATTCACCAGTTAAAAGACAGATACTAACAGAATGGATAAGAAAACACAAGTTGGGCTGGCCCCACCATGAGATACAATGTCCCTCGCTGACCCATACTGCTATGGGGGACAACACTGAAGACACAGTGCAGGAATTGTGCGGAATCTGACCCCACCACACTGAGGCGAGATGTGCAACAGAGGAGCAAGGGGAGCAAAGCAACGAAGTTCCCGAGGAATGCCAAAAATAGAGTTTGGAGCCAGGGCTTGGCACCCCATCAGACTCTACCAGAAAACGCTCATCGAGGTCAACAAACAGACGTGGAACGTTTTATAGACTTTTCTTTTTTGGTTGTTGGGTTTTTGTTGTTGTTGCTTTGTTTTGGGTTTTCTTTTGTTGTTGTTTTTGCTTTGTCGTGTTTTTGTGCTTATTATTGTCTCTGCATGTCTTTTTTTTTTACATTTTATAACAGTGTTATTCTTTCTTTTTTTTTCTTTTTTAACATTTTATTAGGGGCTCATACAACTGTTATCCCAATCCATACACACATCAATTGTGTAAAGCGCATTTGTACATC